>NC_074678.1:55990059-56307559 GCF_029448725.1 Salvelinus fontinalis | reverse complement strand
TCCCAACATTTTACAGAAAACAATGTTTTCTATATAAAATCTACCCCTAATCTTCAGCTTTTCAAGCAACAAGTCGGATTTCAAATCGGGTCTACCAATCTGTAACTAGAGCTATTTTTGTAACCCTTCGCCTGTTTTTCTGGCTTCGGTAAAAAATGTCAGAAGTTAGCAGATTCATTAAATTCAAAACAACTTTCACAAAAACTGCCGTTTTGACCCCTTTCCCAACATTTTACAGAAAACAATGTTTTCTATATAAAATCTACCCCTAATCTTCAGCTTTTCAAGCAACAAGTCGGATTTCAAATCGGGTCTACCAATCTGTAACTAGAGCTATTTTTGTAACCCTTCGCCTGTTTTTCTGGCTTCGGTAAAAAATGTCAGAAGTTAGCAGATTCATTAAATTCAAAACAACTTTCACAAAAACTGCCGTTTTGACCCCTTTCCCAACATTTTACAGAAAACAATGTTTTCTATATAAAATCTACCCCTAATCTTCAGCTTTTCAAGCAACAAGTCGGATTTCAAATCGGGTCTACCAATCTGTAACTAGAGCTATTTTTGTAACCCTTCGCCTGTTTTTCTGGCTTCGGTAAAAAATGTCAGAAGTTAGCAGATTCATTAAATTCAAAACAACTTTCACAAAAACTGCCGTTTTGACCCCTTTCCCAACATTTTACAGAAAACAATGTTTTCTATATAAAATCTACCCCTAATCTTCAGCTTTTCAAGCAACAAGTCGGATTTCAAATCGGGTCTACCAATCTGTAACTAGAGCTATTTTTGTAACCCTTCGCCTGTTTTTCTGGCTTCGGTAAAAAATGTCAGAAGTTAGCAGATTCATTAAATTCAAAACAACTTTCACAAAAACTGCCGTTTTGACCCCTTTCCCAACATTTTACAGAAAACAATGTTTTCTATATAAAATCTACCCCTAATCTTCAGCTTTTCAAGCAACAAGTCGGATTTCAAATCGGGTCTACCAATCTGTAACTAGAGCTATTTTTGTAACCCTTCGCCTGTTTTTCTGGCTTCGGTAAAAAATGTCAGAAGTTAGCAGATTCATTAAATTCAAAACAACTTTCACAAAAACTGCCGTTTTGACCCCTTTCCCAACATTTTACAGAAAACAATGTTTTCTATATAAAATCTACCCCTAATCTTCAGCTTTTCAAGCAACAAGTCGGATTTCAAATCGGGTCTACCAAACTGTAACTAGAGCTATTTTTGTAACCCTTCGCCTGTTTTTCTGGCTTCGGTAAAAAATGTCAGAAGTTAGCAGATTCATTAAATTCAAAACAACTTTCACAAAAACTGCCGTTTTGACCCCTTTCCCAACATTTGACAGAAAACAATGTTTTCTATATAAAATCTACCCCTAATCTTCAGCTTTTCAAGCAACAAGTCGGATTTCAAATCGGGTATACCAAACTGTAACTAGAGCTATTTTTGTAACCCTTCGCCTGTTTTTCTGGCTTCGGTAAAAAATGTCAGAAGTTAGCAGATTCATTAAATTCAAAACAACTTTCACAAAAACTGCCGTTTTGACCCCTTTCCCAACATTTTACAGAAAACAATGTTTTCTATATAAAATCTACCCCTAATCTTCAGCTTTTCAAGCAACAAGTCGGATTTCAAATCGGGTCTACCAATCTGTAACTAGAGCTATTTTTGTAACCCTTCGCCTGTTTTTCTGGCTTCGGTAAAAAATGTCAGAAGTTAGCAGATTCATTAAATTCAAAACAACTTTCACAAAAACTGCCGTTTTGACCCCTTTCCCAACATTTTACAGAAAACAATGTTTTCTATATAAAATCTACCCCTAATCTTCAGCTTTTCAAGCAACAAGTCGGATTTCAAATCGGGTCTACCAATCTGTAACTAGAGCTATTTTTGTAACCCTTCGCCTGTTTTTCTGGCTTCGGTAAAAAATGTCAGAAGTTAGCAGATTCATTAAATTCAAAACAACTTTCACAAAAACTGCCGTTTTGACCCCTTTCCCAACATTTTACAGAAAACAATGTTTTCTATATAAAATCTACCCCTAATCTTCAGCTTTTCAAGCAACAAGTCGGATTTCAAATCGGGTCTACCAATCTGTAACTAGAGCTATTTTTGTAACCCTTCGCCTGTTTTTCTGGCTTCGGTAAAAAATGTCAGAAGTTAGCAGATTCATTAAATTCAAAACAACTTTCACAAAAACTGCCGTTTTGACCCCTTTCCCAACATTTTACAGAAAACAATGTTTTCTATATAAAATCTACCCCTAATCTTCAGCTTTTCAAGCAACAAGTCGGATTTCAAATCGGGTCTACCAATCTGTAACTAGAGCTATTTTTGTAACCCTTCGCCTGTTTTTCTGGCTTCGGTAAAAAATGTCAGAAGTTAGCAGATTCATTAAATTCAAAACAACTTTCACAAAAACTGCCGTTTTGACCCCTTTCCCAACATTTTACAGAAAACAATGTTTTCTATATAAAATCTACCCCTAATCTTCAGCTTTTCAAGCAACAAGTCGGATTTCAAATCGGGTATACCAAACTGTAACTAGAGCTATTTTTGTAACCCTTCGCCTGTTTTTCTGGCTTCGGTAAAAAATGTCAGAAGTTAGCAGATTCATTAAATTCAAAACAACTTTCACAAAAACTGCCGTTTTGACCCCTTTCCCAACATTTGACAGAAAACAATGTTTTCTATATAAAATCTACCCCTAATCTTCAGCTTTTCAAGCAACAAGTCGGATTTCAAATCGGGTCTACCAATCTGTAACTAGAGCCATTTTTGTAACCCTTCGACAGTTTTTCTGGCTTCGGTAAAAAATGTCAGAAGTTAGCAGATTCATTAAATTCAAAACAACTTTCACAAAAACTGCCGTCTTGACCCCTTTCCCAACATTTTACAGAAAACAATGTTTTCTATATAAAATCTACCCCTAATCTTCAGCTTTTCAAGCAACAAGTCGGATTTCAAATCGGGTCTACCAATCTGTAACTAGAGCTATTTTTGTAACCCTTCGCCTGTTTTTCTGGCTTCGGTAAAAAATGTCAGAAGTTAGCAGATTCATTAAATTCAAAACAACTTTCACAAAAACTGCCGTTTTGACCCCTTTCCCAACATTTTACAGAAAACAATGTTTTCTATATAAAATCTACCCCTAATCTTCAGCTTTTCAAGCAACAAGTCGGATTTCAAATCGGGTCTACCAATCTGTAACTAGAGCTATTTTTGTAACCCTTCGCCTGTTTTTCTGGCTTCGGTAAAAAATGTCAGAAGTTAGCAGATTCATTAAATTCAAAACAACTTTCACAAAAACTGCCGTTTTGACCCCTTTCCCAACATTTTACAGAAAACAATGTTTTCTATATAAAATCTACCCCTAATCTTCAGCTTTTCAAGCAACAAGTCGGATTTCAAATCGGGTCTACCAAACTGTAACTAGAGCTATTTTTGTAACCCTTCGCCTGTTTTTCTGGCTTCGGTAAAAAATGTCAGAAGTTAGCAGATTCATTAAATTCAAAACAACTTTCACAAAAACTGCCGTTTTGACCCCTTTCCCAACATTTTACAGAAAACAATGTTTTCTATATAAAATCTACCCCTAATCTTCAGCTTTTCAAGCAACAAGTCGGATTTCAAATCGGGTCTACCAATCTGTAACTAGAGCTATTTTTGTAACCCTTCGCCTGTTTTTCTGGCTTCGGTAAAAAATGTCAGAAGTTAGCAGATTCATTAAATTCAAAACAACTTTCACAAAAACTGCCGTTTTGACCCCTTTCCCAACATTTTACAGAAAACAATGTTTTCTATATAAAATCTACCCCTAATCTTCAGCTTTTCAAGCAACAAGTCGGATTTCAAATCGGGTCTACCAAACTGTAACTAGAGCTATTTTTGTAACCCTTCGCCTGTTTTTCTGGCTTCGGTAAAAAATGTCAGAAGTTAGCAGATTCATTAAATTCAAAACAACTTTCACAAAAACTGCCGTTTTGACCCCTTTCCCAACATTTTACAGAAAACAATGTTTTCTATATAAAATCTACCCCTAATCTTCAGCTTTTCAAGCAACAAGTCGGATTTCAAATCGGGTCTACCAATCTGTAACTAGAGCTATTTTTGTAACCCTTCGCCTGTTTTTCTGGCTTCGGTAAAAAATGTCAGAAGTTAGCAGATTCATTAAATTCAAAACAACTTTCACAAAAACTGCCGTTTTGACCCCTTTCCCAACATTTTACAGAAAACAATGTTTTCTATATAAAATCTACCCCTAATCTTCAGCTTTTCAAGCAACAAGTCGGATTTCAAATCGGGTCTACCAATCTGTAACTAGAGCCATTTTTGTAACCCTTCGACAGTTTTTCTGGCTTCGGTAAAAAATGTCAGAAGTTAGCAGATTCATTAAATTCAAAACAACTTTCACAAAAACTGCCGTCTTGACCCCTTTCCCAACATTTTACAGAAAACAATGTTTTCTATATAAAATCTACCCCTAATCTTCAGCTTTTCAAGCAACAAGTCGGATTTCAAATCGGGTCTACCAATCTGTAACTAGAGCTATTTTTGTAACCCTTCGCCTGTTTTTCTGGCTTCGGTAAAAAATGTCAGAAGTTAGCAGATTCATTAAATTCAAAACAACTTTCACAAAAACTGCCGTTTTGACCCCTTTCCCAACATTTTACAGAAAACAATGTTTTCTATATAAAATCTACCCCTAATCTTCAGCTTTTCAAGCAACAAGTCGGATTTCAAATCGGGTCTACCAATCTGTAACTAGAGCTATTTTTGTAACCCTTCGCCTGTTTTTCTGGCTTCGGTAAAAAATGTCAGAAGTTAGCAGATTCATTAAATTCAAAACAACTTTCACAAAAACTGCCGTTTTGACCCCTTTCCCAACATTTTACAGAAAACAATGTTTTCTATATAAAATCTACCCCTAATCTTCAGCTTTTCAAGCAACAAGTCGGATTTCAAATCGGGTCTACCAAACTGTAACTAGAGCTATTTTTGTAACCCTTCGCCTGTTTTTCTGGCTTCGGTAAAAAATGTCAGAAGTTAGCAGATTCATTAAATTCAAAACAACTTTCACAAAAACTGCCGTTTTGACCCCTTTCCCAACATTTGACAGAAAACAATGTTTTCTATATAAAATCTACCCCTAATCTTCAGCTTTTCAAGCAACAAGTCGGATTTCAAATCGGGTCTACCAATCTGTAACTAGAGCTATTTTTGTAACCCTTCGCCTGTTTTTCTGGCTTCGGTAAAAAATGTCAGAAGTTAGCAGATTCATTAAATTCAAAACAACTTTCACAAAAACTGCCGTTTTGACCCCTTTCCCAACATTTTACAGAAAACAATGTTTTCTATATAAAATCTACCCCTAATCTTCAGCTTTTCAAGCAACAAGTCGGATTTCAAATCGGGTCTACCAATCTGTAACTAGAGCTATTTTTGTAACCCTTCGCCTGTTTTTCTGGCTTCGGTAAAAAATGTCAGAAGTTAGCAGATTCATTAAATTCAAAACAACTTTCACAAAAACTGCCGTTTTGACCCCTTTCCCAACATTTTACAGAAAACAATGTTTTCTATATAAAATCTACCCCTAATCTTCAGCTTTTCAAGCAACAAGTCGGATTTCAAATCGGGTCTACCAATCTGTAACTAGAGCTATTTTTGTAACCCTTCGCCTGTTTTTCTGGCTTCGGTAAAAAATGTCAGAAGTTAGCAGATTCATTAAATTCAAAACAACTTTCACAAAAACTGCCGTTTTGACCCCTTTCCCAACATTTTACAGAAAACAATGTTTTCTATATAAAATCTACCCCTAATCTTCAGCTTTTCAAGCAACAAGTCGGATTTCAAATCGGGTCTACCAATCTGTAACTAGAGCTATTTTTGTAACCCTTCGCCTGTTTTTCTGGCTTCGGTAAAAAATGTCAGAAGTTAGCAGATTCATTAAATTCAAAACAACTTTCACAAAAACTGCCGTTTTGACCCCTTTCCCAACATTTTACAGAAAACAATGTTTTCTATATAAAATCTACCCCTAATCTTCAGCTTTTCAAGCAACAAGTCGGATTTCAAATCGGGTCTACCAATCTGTAACTAGAGCTATTTTTGTAACCCTTCGCCTGTTTTTCTGGCTTCGGTAAAAAATGTCAGAAGTTAGCAGATTCATTAAATTCAAAACAACTTTCACAAAAACTGCCGTTTTGACCCCTTTCCCAACATTTTACAGAAAACAATGTTTTCTATATAAAATCTACCCCTAATCTTCAGCTTTTCAAGCAACAAGTCGGATTTCAAATCGGGTCTACCAATCTGTAACTAGAGCTATTTTTGTAACCCTTCGCCTGTTTTTCTGGCTTCGGTAAAAAATGTCAGAAGTTAGCAGATTCATTAAATTCAAAACAACTTTCACAAAAACTGCCGTTTTGACCCCTTTCCCAACATTTTACAGAAAACAATGTTTTCTATATAAAATCTACCCCTAATCTTCAGCTTTTCAAGCAACAAGTCGGATTTCAAATCGGGTCTACCAATCTGTAACTAGAGCTATTTTTGTAACCCTTCGCCTGTTTTTCTGGCTTCGGTAAAAAATGTCAGAAGTTAGCAGATTCATTAAATTCAAAACAACTTTCACAAAAACTGCCGTTTTGACCCCTTTCCCAACATTTTACAGAAAACAATGTTTTCTATATAAAATCTACCCCTAATCTTCAGCTTTTCAAGCAACAAGTCGGATTTCAAATCGGGTCTACCAAACTGTAACTAGAGCTATTTTTGTAACCCTTCGCCTGTTTTTCTGGCTTCGGTAAAAAATGTCAGAAGTTAGCAGATTCATTAAATTCAAAACAACTTTCACAAAAACTGCCGTTTTGACCCCTTTCCCAACATTTGACAGAAAACAATGTTTTCTATATAAAATCTACCCCTAATCTTCAGCTTTTCAAGCAACAAGTCGGATTTCAAATCGGGTCTACCAATCTGTAACTAGAGCTATTTTTGTAACCCTTCGCCTGTTTTTCTGGCTTCGGTAAAAAATGTCAGAAGTTAGCAGATTCATTAAATTCAAAACAACTTTCACAAAAACTGCCGTTTTGACCCCTTTCCCAACATTTTACAGAAAACAATGTTTTCTATATAAAATCTACCCCTAATCTTCAGCTTTTCAAGCAACAAGTCGGATTTCAAATCGGGTCTACCAATCTGTAACTAGAGCTATTTTTGTAACCCTTCGCCTGTTTTTCTGGCTTCGGTAAAAAATGTCAGAAGTTAGCAGATTCATTAAATTCAAAACAACTTTCACAAAAACTGCCGTTTTGACCCCTTTCCCAACATTTTACAGAAAACAATGTTTTCTATATAAAATCTACCCCTAATCTTCAGCTTTTCAAGCAACAAGTCGGATTTCAAATCGGGTCTACCAATCTGTAACTAGAGCTATTTTTGTAACCCTTCGCCTGTTTTTCTGGCTTCGGTAAAAAATGTCAGAAGTTAGCAGATTCATTAAATTCAAAACAACTTTCACAAAAACTGCCGTTTTGACCCCTTTCCCAACATTTTACAGAAAACAATGTTTTCTATATAAAATCTACCCCTAATCTTCAGCTTTTCAAGCAACAAGTCGGATTTCAAATCGGGTCTACCAATCTGTAACTAGAGCTATTTTTGTAACCCTTCGCCTGTTTTTCTGGCTTCGGTAAAAAATGTCAGAAGTTAGCAGATTCATTAAATTCAAAACAACTTTCACAAAAACTGCCGTTTTGACCCCTTTCCCAACATTTTACAGAAAACAATGTTTTCTATATAAAATCTACCCCTAATCTTCAGCTTTTCAAGCAACAAGTCGGATTTCAAATCGGGTCTACCAATCTGTAACTAGAGCTATTTTTGTAACCCTTCGCCTGTTTTTCTGGCTTCGGTAAAAAATGTCAGAAGTTAGCAGATTCATTAAATTCAAAACAACTTTCACAAAAACTGCCGTTTTGACCCCTTTCCCAACATTTTACAGAAAACAATGTTTTCTATATAAAATCTACCCCTAATCTTCAGCTTTTCAAGCAACAAGTCGGATTTCAAATCGGGTCTACCAATCTGTAACTAGAGCCATTTTTGTAACCCTTCGCCTGTTTTTCTGGCTTCGGTAAAAAATGTCAGAAGTTAGCAGATTCATTAAATTCAAAACAACTTTCACAAAAACTGCCGTTTTGACCCCTTTCCCAACATTTTACAGAAAACAATGTTTTCTATATAAAATCTACCCCTAATCTTCAGCTTTTCAAGCAACAAGTCGGATTTCAAATCGGGTCTACCAATCTGTAACTAGAGCTATTTTTGTAACCCTTCGCCTGTTTTTCTGGCTTCGGTAAAAAATGTCAGAAGTTAGCAGATTCATTAAATTCAAAACAACTTTCACAAAAACTGCCGTTTTGACCCCTTTCCCAACATTTTACAGAAAACAATGTTTTCTATATAAAATCTACCCCTAATCTTCAGCTTTTCAAGCAACAAGTCGGATTTCAAATCGGGTCTACCAAACTGTAACTAGAGCTATTTTTGTAACCCTTCGCCTGTTTTTCTGGCTTCGGTAAAAAATGTCAGAAGTTAGCAGATTCATTAAATTCAAAACAACTTTCACAAAAACTGCCGTTTTGACCCCTTTCCCAACATTTGACAGAAAACAATGTTTTCTATATAAAATCTACCCCTAATCTTCAGCTTTTCAAGCAACAAGTCGGATTTCAAATCGGGTCTACCAATCTGTAACTAGAGCTATTTTTGTAACCCTTCGCCTGTTTTTCTGGCTTCGGTAAAAAATGTCAGAAGTTAGCAGATTCATTAAATTCAAAACAACTTTCACAAAAACTGCCGTTTTGACCCCTTTCCCAACATTTTACAGAAAACAATGTTTTCTATATAAAATCTACCCCTAATCTTCAGCTTTTCAAGCAACAAGTCGGATTTCAAATCGGGTCTACCAATCTGTAACTAGAGCTATTTTTGTAACCCTTCGCCTGTTTTTCTGGCTTCGGTAAAAAATGTCAGAAGTTAGCAGATTCATTAAATTCAAAACAACTTTCACAAAAACTGCCGTTTTGACCCCTTTCCCAACATTTTACAGAAAACAATGTTTTCTATATAAAATCTACCCCTAATCTTCAGCTTTTCAAGCAACAAGTCGGATTTCAAATCGGGTCTACCAATCTGTAACTAGAGCCATTTTTGTAACCCTTCGACAGTTTTTCTGGCTTCGGTAAAAAATGTCAGAAGTTAGCAGATTCATTAAATTCAAAACAACTTTCACAAAAACTGCCGTCTTGACCCCTTTCCCAACATTTTACAGAAAACAATGTTTTCTATATAAAATCTACCCCTAATCTTCAGCTTTTCAAGCAACAAGTCGGATTTCAAATCGGGTCTACCAATCTGTAACTAGAGCTATTTTTGTAACCCTTCGCCTGTTTTTCTGGCTTCGGTAAAAAATGTCAGAAGTTAGCAGATTCATTAAATTCAAAACAACTTTCACAAAAACTGCCGTTTTGACCCCTTTCCCAACATTTTACAGAAAACAATGTTTTCTATATAAAATCTACCCCTAATCTTCAGCTTTTCAAGCAACAAGTCGGATTTCAAATCGGGTCTACCAAACTGTAACTAGAGCTATTTTTGTAACCCTTCGCCTGTTTTTCTGGCTTCGGTAAAAAATGTCAGAAGTTAGCAGATTCATTAAATTCAAAACAACTTTCACAAAAACTGCCGTTTTGACCCCTTTCCCAACATTTGACAGAAAACAATGTTTTCTATATAAAATCTACCCCTAATCTTCAGCTTTTCAAGCAACAAGTCGGATTTCAAATCGGGTCTACCAATCTGTAACTAGAGCCATTTTTGTAACCCTTCGCCTGTTTTTCTGGCTTCGGTAAAAAATGTCAGAAGTTAGCAGATTCATTAAATTCAAAACAACTTTCACAAAAACTGCCGTTTTGACCCCTTTCCCAACATTTTACAGAAAACAATGTTTTCTATATAAAATCTACCCCTAATCTTCAGCTTTTCAAGCAACAAGTCGGATTTCAAATCGGGTCTACCAATCTGTAACTAGAGCTATTTTTGTAACCCTTCGCCTGTTTTTCTGGCTTCGGTAAAAAATGTCAGAAGTTAGCAGATTCATTAAATTCAAAACAACTTTCACAAAAACTGCCGTTTTGACCCCTTTCCCAACATTTTACAGAAAACAATGTTTTCTATATAAAATCTACCCCTAATCTTCAGCTTTTCAAGCAACAAGTCGGATTTCAAATCGGGTCTACCAATCTGTAACTAGAGCTATTTTTGTAACCCTTCGCCTGTTTTTCTGGCTTCGGTAAAAAATGTCAGAAGTTAGCAGATTCATTAAATTCAAAACAACTTTCACAAAAACTGCCGTTTTGACCCCTTTCCCAACATTTTACAGAAAACAATGTTTTCTATATAAAATCTACCCCTAATCTTCAGCTTTTCAAGCAACAAGTCGGATTTCAAATCGGGTCTACCAATCTGTAACTAGAGCTATTTTTGTAACCCTTCGCCTGTTTTTCTGGCTTCGGTAAAAAATGTCAGAAGTTAGCAGATTCATTAAATTCAAAACAACTTTCACAAAAACTGCCGTTTTGACCCCTTTCCCAACATTTTACAGAAAACAATGTTTTCTATATAAAATCTACCCCTAATCTTCAGCTTTTCAAGCAACAAGTCGGATTTCAAATCGGGTCTACCAATCTGTAACTAGAGCTATTTTTGTAACCCTTCGCCTGTTTTTCTGGCTTCGGTAAAAAATGTCAGAAGTTAGCAGATTCATTAAATTCAAAACAACTTTCACAAAAACTGCCGTTTTGACCCCTTTCCCAACATTTTACAGAAAACAATGTTTTCTATATAAAATCTACCCCTAATCTTCAGCTTTTCAAGCAACAAGTCGGATTTCAAATCGGGTCTACCAATCTGTAACTAGAGCTATTTTTGTAACCCTTCGCCTGTTTTTCTGGCTTCGGTAAAAAATGTCAGAAGTTAGCAGATTCATTAAATTCAAAACAACTTTCACAAAAACTGCCGTTTTGACCCCTTTCCCAACATTTTACAGAAAACAATGTTTTCTATATAAAATCTACCCCTAATCTTCAGCTTTTCAAGCAACAAGTCGGATTTCAAATCGGGTCTACCAATCTGTAACTAGAGCTATTTTTGTAACCCTTCGCCTGTTTTTCTGGCTTCGGTAAAAAATGTCAGAAGTTAGCAGATTCATTAAATTCAAAACAACTTTCACAAAAACTGCCGTTTTGACCCCTTTCCCAACATTTTACAGAAAACAATGTTTTCTATATAAAATCTACCCCTAATCTTCAGCTTTTCAAGCAACAAGTCGGATTTCAAATCGGGTCTACCAATCTGTAACTAGAGCTATTTTTGTAACCCTTCGCCTGTTTTTCTGGCTTCGGTAAAAAATGTCAGAAGTTAGCAGATTCATTAAATTCAAAACAACTTTCACAAAAACTGCCGTTTTGACCCCTTTCCCAACATTTTACAGAAAACAATGTTTTCTATATAAAATCTACCCCTAATCTTCAGCTTTTCAAGCAACAAGTCGGATTTCAAATCGGGTCTACCAATCTGTAACTAGAGCCATTTTTGTAACCCTTCGACTGTTTTTCTGGCTTCGGTAAAAAATGTCAGAAGTTAGCAGATTCATTAAATTCAAAACAACTTTCACAAAAACTGCCGTTTTGACCCCTTTCCCAACATTTTACAGAAAACAATGTTTTCTATATAAAATCTACCCCTAATCTTCAGCTTTTCAAGCAACAAGTCGGATTTCAAATCGGGTCTACCAATCTGTAACTAGAGCTATTTTTGTAACCCTTCGCCTGTTTTTCTGGCTTCGGTAAAAAATGTCAGAAGTTAGCAGATTCATTAAATTCAAAACAACTTTCACAAAAACTGCCGTTTTGACCCCTTTCCCAACATTTTACAGAAAACAATGTTTTCTATATAAAATCTACCCCTAATCTTCAGCTTTTCAAGCAACAAGTCGGATTTCAAATCGGGTCTACCAATCTGTAACTAGAGCTATTTTTGTAACCCTTCGCCTGTTTTTCTGGCTTCGGTAAAAAATGTCAGAAGTTAGCAGATTCATTAAATTCAAAACAACTTTCACAAAAACTGCCGTTTTGACCCCTTTCCCAACATTTTACAGAAAACAATGTTTTCTATATAAAATCTACCCCTAATCTTCAGCTTTTCAAGCAACAAGTCGGATTTCAAATCGGGTCTACCAAACTGTAACTAGAGCTATTTTTGTAACCCTTCGCCTGTTTTTCTGGCTTCGGTAAAAAATGTCAGAAGTTAGCAGATTCATTAAATTCAAAACAACTTTCACAAAAACTGCCGTTTTGACCCCTTTCCCAACATTTTACAGAAAACAATGTTTTCTATATAAAATCTACCCCTAATCTTCAGCTTTTCAAGCAACAAGTCGGATTTCAAATCGGGTCTACCAATCTGTAACTAGAGCTATTTTTGTAACCCTTCGACAGTTTTTCTGGCTTCGGTAAAAAATGTCAGAAGTTAGCAGATTCATTAAATTCAAAACAACTTTCACAAAAACTGCCGTTTTGACCCCTTTCCCAACATTTTACAGAAAACAATGTTTTCTATATAAAATCTACCCCTAATCTTCAGCTTTTCAAGCAACAAGTCGGATTTCAAATCGGGTCTACCAATCTGTAACTAGAGCTATTTTTGTAACCCTTCGCCTGTTTTTCTGGCTTCGGTAAAAAATGTCAGAAGTTAGCAGATTCATTAAATTCAAAACAACTTTCACAAAAACTGCCGTTTTGACCCCTTTCCCAACATTTTACAGAAAACAATGTTTTCTATATAAAATCTACCCCTAATCTTCAGCTTTTCAAGCAACAAGTCGGATTTCAAATCGGGTCTACCAATCTGTAACTAGAGCTATTTTTGTAACCCTTCGCCTGTTTTTCTGGCTTCGGTAAAAAATGTCAGAAGTTAGCAGATTCATTAAATTCAAAACAACTTTCACAAAAACTGCCGTTTTGACCCCTTTCCCAACATTTTACAGAAAACAATGTTTTCTATATAAAATCTACCCCTAATCTTCAGCTTTTCAAGCAACAAGTCGGATTTCAAATCGGGTCTACCAATCTGTAACTAGAGCTATTTTTGTAACCCTTCGCCTGTTTTTCTGGCTTCGGTAAAAAATGTCAGAAGTTAGCAGATTCATTAAATTCAAAACAACTTTCACAAAAACTGCCGTTTTGACCCCTTTCCCAACATTTTACAGAAAACAATGTTTTCTATATAAAATCTACCCCTAATCTTCAGCTTTTCAAGCAACAAGTCGGATTTCAAATCGGGTCTACCAATCTGTAACTAGAGCTATTTTTGTAACCCTTCGCCTGTTTTTCTGGCTTCGGTAAAAAATGTCAGAAGTTAGCAGATTCATTAAATTCAAAACAACTTTCACAAAAACTGCCGTTTTGACCCCTTTCCCAACATTTTACAGAAAACAATGTTTTCTATATAAAATCTACCCCTAATCTTCAGCTTTTCAAGCAACAAGTCGGATTTCAAATCGGGTCTACCAATCTGTAACTAGAGCTATTTTTGTAACCCTTCGCCTGTTTTTCTGGCTTCGGTAAAAAATGTCAGAAGTTAGCAGATTCATTAAATTCAAAACAACTTTCACAAAAACTGCCGTTTTGACCCCTTTCCCAACATTTTACAGAAAACAATGTTTTCTATATAAAATCTACCCCTAATCTTCAGCTTTTCAAGCAACAAGTCGGATTTCAAATCGGGTCTACCAATCTGTAACTAGAGCTATTTTTGTAACCCTTCGCCTGTTTTTCTGGCTTCGGTAAAAAATGTCAGAAGTTAGCAGATTCATTAAATTCAAAACAACTTTCACAAAAACTGCCGTTTTGACCCCTTTCCCAACATTTTACAGAAAACAATGTTTTCTATATAAAATCTACCCCTAATCTTCAGCTTTTCAAGCAACAAGTCGGATTTCAAATCGGGTCTACCAAACTGTAACTAGAGCTATTTTTGTAACCCTTCGCCTGTTTTTCTGGCTTCGGTAAAAAATGTCAGAAGTTAGCAGATTCATTAAATTCAAAACAACTTTCACAAAAACTGCCGTTTTGACCCCTTTCCCAACATTTTACAGAAAACAATGTTTTCTATATAAAATCTACCCCTAATCTTCAGCTTTTCAAGCAACAAGTCGGATTTCAAATCGGGTCTACCAAACTGTAACTAGAGCTATTTTTGTAACCCTTCGCCTGTTTTTCTGGCTTCGGTAAAAAATGTCAGAAGTTAGCAGATTCATTAAATTCAAAACAACTTTCACAAAAACTGCCGTTTTGACCCCTTTCCCAACATTTGACAGAAAACAATGTTTTCTATATAAAATCTACCCCTAATCTTCAGCTTTTCAAGCAACAAGTCGGATTTCAAATCGGGTATACCAAACTGTAACTAGAGCTATTTTTGTAACCCTTCGCCTGTTTTTCTGGCTTCGGTAAAAAATGTCAGAAGTTAGCAGATTCATTAAATTCAAAACAACTTTCACAAAAACTGCCGTTTTGACCCCTTTCCCAACATTTTACAGAAAACAATGTTTTCTATATAAAATCTACCCCTAATCTTCAGCTTTTCAAGCAACAAGTCGGATTTCAAATCGGGTCTACCAATCTGTAACTAGAGCTATTTTTGTAACCCTTCGCCTGTTTTTCTGGCTTCGGTAAAAAATGTCAGAAGTTAGCAGATTCATTAAATTCAAAACAACTTTCACAAAAACTGCCGTTTTGACCCCTTTCCCAACATTTTACAGAAAACAATGTTTTCTATATAAAATCTACCCCTAATCTTCAGCTTTTCAAGCAACAAGTCGGATTTCAAATCGGGTCTACCAATCTGTAACTAGAGCTATTTTTGTAACCCTTCGCCTGTTTTTCTGGCTTCGGTAAAAAATGTCAGAAGTTAGCAGATTCATTAAATTCAAAACAACTTTCACAAAAACTGCCGTTTTGACCCCTTTCCCAACATTTTACAGAAAACAATGTTTTCTATATAAAATCTACCCCTAATCTTCAGCTTTTCAAGCAACAAGTCGGATTTCAAATCGGGTCTACCAATCTGTAACTAGAGCTATTTTTGTAACCCTTCGCCTGTTTTTCTGGCTTCGGTAAAAAATGTCAGAAGTTAGCAGATTCATTAAATTCAAAACAACTTTCACAAAAACTGCCGTTTTGACCCCTTTCCCAACATTTTACAGAAAACAATGTTTTCTATATAAAATCTACCCCTAATCTTCAGCTTTTCAAGCAACAAGTCGGATTTCAAATCGGGTCTACCAATCTGTAACTAGAGCTATTTTTGTAACCCTTCGCCTGTTTTTCTGGCTTCGGTAAAAAATGTCAGAAGTTAGCAGATTCATTAAATTCAAAACAACTTTCACAAAAACTGCCGTTTTGACCCCTTTCCCAACATTTTACAGAAAACAATGTTTTCTATATAAAATCTACCCCTAATCTTCAGCTTTTCAAGCAACAAGTCGGATTTCAAATCGGGTCTACCAAACTGTAACTAGAGCTATTTTTGTAACCCTTCGCCTGTTTTTCTGGCTTCGGTAAAAAATGTCAGAAGTTAGCAGATTCATTAAATTCAAAACAACTTTCACAAAAACTGCCGTTTTGACCCCTTTCCCAACATTTGACAGAAAACAATGTTTTCTATATAAAATCTACCCCTAATCTTCAGCTTTTCAAGCAACAAGTCGGATTTCAAATCGGGTCTACCAATCTGTAACTAGAGCCATTTTTGTAACCCTTCGACAGTTTTTCTGGCTTCGGTAAAAAATGTCAGAAGTTAGCAGATTCATTAAATTCAAAACAACTTTCACAAAAACTGCCGTCTTGACCCCTTTCCCAACATTTTACAGAAAACAATGTTTTCTATATAAAATCTACCCCTAATCTTCAGCTTTTCAAGCAACAAGTCGGATTTCAAATCGGGTCTACCAATCTGTAACTAGAGCTATTTTTGTAACCCTTCGCCTGTTTTTCTGGCTTCGGTAAAAAATGTCAGAAGTTAGCAGATTCATTAAATTCAAAACAACTTTCACAAAAACTGCCGTTTTGACCCCTTTCCCAACATTTTACAGAAAACAATGTTTTCTATATAAAATCTACCCCTAATCTTCAGCTTTTCAAGCAACAAGTCGGATTTCAAATCGGGTCTACCAATCTGTAACTAGAGCTATTTTTGTAACCCTTCGCCTGTTTTTCTGGCTTCGGTAAAAAATGTCAGAAGTTAGCAGATTCATTAAATTCAAAACAACTTTCACAAAAACTGCCGTTTTGACCCCTTTCCCAACATTTTACAGAAAACAATGTTTTCTATATAAAATCTACCCCTAATCTTCAGCTTTTCAAGCAACAAGTCGGATTTCAAATCGGGTCTACCAATCTGTAACTAGAGCTATTTTTGTAACCCTTCGCCTGTTTTTCTGGCTTCGGTAAAAAATGTCAGAAGTTAGCAGATTCATTAAATTCAAAACAACTTTCACAAAAACTGCCGTTTTGACCCCTTTCCCAACATTTTACAGAAAACAATGTTTTCTATATAAAATCTACCCCTAATCTTCAGCTTTTCAAGCAACAAGTCGGATTTCAAATCGGGTCTACCAATCTGTAACTAGAGCTATTTTTGTAACCCTTCGCCTGTTTTTCTGGCTTCGGTAAAAAATGTCAGAAGTTAGCAGATTCATTAAATTCAAAACAACTTTCACAAAAACTGCCGTTTTGACCCCTTTCCCAACATTTTACAGAAAACAATGTTTTCTATATAAAATCTACCCCTAATCTTCAGCTTTTCAAGCAACAAGTCGGATTTCAAATCGGGTCTACCAATCTGTAACTAGAGCCATTTTTGTAACCCTTCGACAGTTTTTCTGGCTTCGGTAAAAAATGTCAGAAGTTAGCAGATTCATTAAATTCAAAACAACTTTCACAAAAACTGCCGTCTTGACCCCTTTCCCAACATTTTACAGAAAACAATGTTTTCTATATAAAATCTACCCCTAATCTTCAGCTTTTCAAGCAACAAGTCGGATTTCAAATCGGGTCTACCAATCTGTAACTAGAGCTATTTTTGTAACCCTTCGCCTGTTTTTCTGGCTTCGGTAAAAAATGTCAGAAGTTAGCAGATTCATTAAATTCAAAACAACTTTCACAAAAACTGCCGTTTTGACCCCTTTCCCAACATTTTACAGAAAACAATGTTTTCTATATAAAATCTACCCCTAATCTTCAGCTTTTCAAGCAACAAGTCGGATTTCAAATCGGGTCTACCAAACTGTAACTAGAGCTATTTTTGTAACCCTTCGCCTGTTTTTCTGGCTTCGGTAAAAAATGTCAGAAGTTAGCAGATTCATTAAATTCAAAACAACTTTCACAAAAACTGCCGTTTTGACCCTTTTCCCAACATTTGACAGAAAACAATGTTTTCTATATAAAATCTACCCCTAATCTTCAGCTTTTCAAGCAACAAGTCGGATTTCAAATCGGGTCTACCAATCTGTAACTAGAGCCATTTTTGTAAGCCTTCGACAGTTTTTCTGGCTTCGGTAAAAAATGTCAGAAGTTAGCAGATTCATTAAATTCAAAACAACTTTCACAAAAACTGCCGTTTTGACCCCTTTCCCAACATTTTACAAAAAACAATGTTTTTTTTATATAAATCTACCCCTAATCTTCAGCTTTTCAAGCAACAAGTCGGATTTCAAATCGGGTCTACCAATCTGTAACTAGAGCTATTTTTGTAACCCTTCGCCTGTTTTTCTGGCTTCGGTAAAAAATGTCAGAAGTTAGCAGATTCATTAAATTCAAAACAACTTTCACAAAAACTGCCGTTTTGACCCCTTTCCCAACATTTTACAGAAAACAATGTTTTCTATATAAAATCTACCCCTAATCTTCAGCTTTTCAAGCAACAAGTCGGATTTCAAATCGGGTCTACCAATCTGTAACTAGAGCTATTTTTGTAACCCTTCGCCTGTTTTTCTGGCTTCGGTAAAAAATGTCAGAAGTTAGCAGATTCATTAAATTCAAAACAACTTTCACAAAAACTGCCGTTTTGACCCCTTTCCCAACATTTTACAGAAAACAATGTTTTCTATATAAAATCTACCCCTAATCTTCAGCTTTTCAAGCAACAAGTCGGATTTCAAATCGGGTCTACCAAACTGTAACTAGAGCTATTTTTGTAACCCTTCGCCTGTTTTTCTGGCTTCGGTAAAAAATGTCAGAAGTTAGCAGATTCATTAAATTCAAAACAACTTTCACAAAAACTGCCGTTTTGACCCTTTTCCCAACATTTGACAGAAAACAATGTTTTCTATATAAAATCTACCCCTAATCTTCAGCTTTTCAAGCAACAAGTCAGATTTCAAATCGGGTCCACCAATCTGTAACTAGAGCCATTTTTGTAAGCCTTCGACAGTTTTTCTGGCTTCGGTAAAAAATGTCAGAAGTTAGCAGATTCATTAAATTCAAAACAACTTTCACAAAAACTGCCGTTTTGACCCCTTTCCCAACATTTTACACAAAACAATGTTTTTTTTTATATAAATCTACCCCTAATCTTCAGCTTTTCAAGCAACAAGTCGAATTTCAAATCGGGTCTACCAATCTGTAACTAGAGCTATTTTTGTAACCCTTCGCTTGTTTTTCTGGCTTCGGTAAAAAATGTCAGAAGTTAGCGGATTCATTAAATTCAAAACAACTTTCACAAAAACTGCCGTTTTGACCCCTTTCCCAACATTTTACAGAAAACAATGTTTTCTATATAAAATCTACCCCTAATCTTCAGCTTTTCAAGCAACAAGTCGGATTTCAAATCGGGTCTACCAATCTGTGACTAGAGCTATTTTTGTAACCCTTCGCCTGTTTTTCTGGCTTCGGTAAAAAATGTCAGAAGTTAGCAGATTCATTAAATTCAAAACAACTTTCACAAAAACTGCCGTTTTGACCCCTTTCCCAACATTTTAATGAAAACAATGTTTTCTATATAAAATCTACCCCTAATCTTCAGCTTTTCAAGCAACAAGTCGGATTTCAAATCGGGTCTACCAATCTGTAACTAGAGCTATTTTTGTAACCATTCGCCTGTTTTTCTGGCTTCGGTAAAAAATGTCAGAAGTTAGCAGATTCATTAAATTCAAAACAACTTTCACAAAAACTGCCGTTTTGACCCCTTTCCCAACATTTTACAGAAAACAATGTTTTCTATATAAAATCTACCCCTAATCTTCAGCTTTTCAAGCAACAAGTCGGATTTCAAATCGGGTCTACCAATCTGTAACTAGAGCTATTTTTGTAACCCTTCGCCTGTTTTTCTGGCTTCGGTAAAAAATGTCAGAAGTTAGCAGATTCATTAAATTCAAAACAACTTTCACAAAAACTGCCGTTTTGACCCCTTTCCCAACATTTTACAGAAAACAATGTTTTCTATATAAAATCTACCCCTAATCTTCAGCTTTTCAAGCAACAAGTCGGATTTCAAATCGGGTCTACCAATCTGTAACTAGAGCCATTTTTGTAACCCTTCGACAGTTTTTCTGGCTTCGGTAAAAAATGTCAGAAGTTAGCAGATTCATTAAATTCAAAACAACTTTCACAAAAACTGCCGTCTTGACCCCTTTCCCAACATTTTACAGAAAACAATGTTTTCTATATAAAATCTACCCCTAATCTTCAGCTTTTCAAGCAACAAGTCGGATTTCAAATCGGGTCTACCAATCTGTAACTAGAGCTATTTTTGTAACCCTTCGCCTGTTTTTCTGGCTTCGGTAAAAAATGTCAGAAGTTAGCAGATTCATTAAATTCAAAACAACTTTCACAAAAACTGCCGTTTTGACCCCTTTCCCAACATTTTACAGAAAACAATGTTTTCTATATAAAATCTACCCCTAATCTTCAGCTTTTCAAGCAACAAGTCGGATTTCAAATCGGGTCTACCAAACTGTAACTAGAGCTATTTTTGTAACCCTTCGCCTGTTTTTCTGGCTTCGGTAAAAAATGTCAGAAGTTAGCAGATTCATTAAATTCAAAACAACTTTCACAAAAACTGCCGTTTTGACCCCTTTCCCAACATTTGACAGAAAACAATGTTTTCTATATAAAATCTACCCCTAATCTTCAGCTTTTCAAGCAACAAGTCGGATTTCAAATCGGGTCTACCAATCTGTAACTAGAGCTATTTTTGTAACCCTTCGCCTGTTTTTCTGGCTTCGGTAAAAAATGTCAGAAGTTAGCAGATTCATTAAATTCAAAACAACTTTCACAAAAACTGCCGTTTTGACCCCTTTCCCAACATTTTACAGAAAACAATGTTTTCTATATAAAATCTACCCCTAATCTTCAGCTTTTCAAGCAACAAGTCGGATTTCAAATCGGGTCTACCAATCTGTAACTAGAGCTATTTTTGTAACCCTTCGCCTGTTTTTCTGGCTTCGGTAAAAAATGTCAGAAGTTAGCAGATTCATTAAATTCAAAACAACTTTCACAAAAACTGCCGTTTTGACCCCTTTCCCAACATTTTACAGAAAACAATGTTTTCTATATAAAATCTACCCCTAATCTTCAGCTTTTCAAGCAACAAGTCGGATTTCAAATCGGGTCTACCAATCTGTAACTAGAGCCATTTTTGTAACCCTTCGACAGTTTTTCTGGCTTCGGTAAAAAATGTCAGAAGTTAGCAGATTCATTAAATTCAAAACAACTTTCACAAAAACTGCCGTCTTGACCCCTTTCCCAACATTTTACAGAAAACAATGTTTTCTATATAAAATCTACCCCTAATCTTCAGCTTTTCAAGCAACAAGTCGGATTTCAAATCGGGTCTACCAATCTGTAACTAGAGCTATTTTTGTAACCCTTCGCCTGTTTTTCTGGCTTCGGTAAAAAATGTCAGAAGTTAGCAGATTCATTAAATTCAAAACAACTTTCACAAAAACTGCCGTTTTGACCCCTTTCCCAACATTTTACAGAAAACAATGTTTTCTATATAAAATCTACCCCTAATCTTCAGCTTTTCAAGCAACAAGTCGGATTTCAAATCGGGTCTACCAAACTGTAACTAGAGCTATTTTTGTAACCCTTCGCCTGTTTTTCTGGCTTCGGTAAAAAATGTCAGAAGTTAGCAGATTCATTAAATTCAAAACAACTTTCACAAAAACTGCCGTTTTGACCCCTTTCCCAACATTTGACAGAAAACAATGTTTTCTATATAAAATCTACCCCTAATCTTCAGCTTTTCAAGCAACAAGTCGGATTTCAAATCGGGTCCACCAATCTGTAACTAGAGCCATTTTTGTAAGCCTTCGACAGTTTTTCTGGCTTCGGTAAAAAATGTCAGAAGTTAGCAGATTCATTAAATTCAAAACAACTTTCACAAAAACTGCCGTTTTGACCCCTTTCCCAACATTTTACAGAAAACAATGTTTTTCTTTATATAAATCTACCCCTAATCTTCAGCTTTTCAAGCAACAAGTCGAATTTCAAATCGGGTCTACCAATCTGTAACTAGAGCTATTTTTGTAACCCTTCGCTTGTTTTTCTGGCTTCGGTAAAAAATGTCAGAAGTTAGCGGATTCATTAAATTCAAAACAACTTTCACAAAAACTGCCGTTTTGACCCCTTTCCCAACATTTTACAGAAAACAATGTTTTCTATATAAAATCTACCCCTAATCTTCAGCTTTTCAAGCAACAAGTCGGATTTCAAATCGGGTCTACCAATCTGTAACTAGAGCTATTTTTGTAACCCTTCGCCTGTTTTTCTGGCTTCGGTAAAAAATGTCAGAAGTTAGCAGATTCATTAAATTCAAAACAACTTTCACAAAAACTGCCGTTTTGACCCCTTTCCCAACATTTTACAGAAAACAATGTTTTCTATATAAAATCTACCCCTAATCTTCAGCTTTTCAAGCAACAAGTCGGATTTCAAATCGGGTCTACCAATCTGTAACTAGAGCTATTTTTGTAACCCTTCGCCTGTTTTTCTGGCTTCGGTAAAAAATGTCAGAAGTTAGCAGATTCATTAAATTCAAAACAACTTTCACAAAAACTGCCGTTTTGACCCCTTTCCCAACATTTTACAGAAAACAATGTTTTCTATATAAAATCTACCCCTAATCTTCAGCTTTTCAAGCAACAAGTCGGATTTCAAATCGGGTCTACCAATCTGTAACTAGAGCTATTTTTGTAACCCTTCGCCTGTTTTTCTGGCTTCGGTAAAAAATGTCAGAAGTTAGCAGATTCATTAAATTCAAAACAACTTTCACAAAAACTGCCGTTTTGACCCCTTTCCCAACATTTTACAGAAAACAATGTTTTCTATATAAAATCTACCCCTAATCTTCAGCTTTTCAAGCAACAAGTCGGATTTCAAATCGGGTCTACCAATCTGTAACTAGAGCCATTTTTGTAACCCTTCGACAGTTTTTCTGGCTTCGGTAAAAAATGTCAGAAGTTAGCAGATTCATTAAATTCAAAACAACTTTCACAAAAACTGCCGTCTTGACCCCTTTCCCAACATTTTACAGAAAACAATGTTTTCTATATAAAATCTACCCCTAATCTTCAGCTTTTCAAGCAACAAGTCGGATTTCAAATCGGGTCTACCAATCTGTAACTAGAGCTATTTTTGTAACCATTCGCCTGTTTTTCTGGCTTCGGTAAAAAATGTCAGAAGTTAGCAGATTCATTAAATTCAAAACAACTTTCACAAAAACTGCCGTTTTGACCCCTTTCCCAACATTTTACAGAAAACAATGTTTTCTATATAAAATCTACCCCTAATCTTCAGCTTTTCAAGCAACAAGTCGGATTTCAAATCGGGTCTACCAAACTGTAACTAGAGCTATTTTTGTAACCCTTCGCCTGTTTTTCTGGCTTCGGTAAAAAATGTCAGAAGTTAGCAGATTCATTAAATTCAAAACAACTTTCACAAAAACTGCCGTTTTGACCCCTTTCCCAACATTTGACAGAAAACAATGTTTTCTATATAAAATCTACCCCTAATCTTCAGCTTTTCAAGCAACAAGTCGGATTTCAAATCGGGTCTACCAATCTGTAACTAGAGCCATTTTTGTAACCCTTCGACAGTTTTTCTGGCTTCGGTAAAAAATGTCAGAAGTTAGCAGATTCATTAAATTCAAAACAACTTTCACAAAAACTGCCGTCTTGACCCCTTTCCCAACATTTTACAGAAAACAATGTTTTCTATATAAAATCTACCCCTAATCTTCAGCTTTTCAAGCAACAAGTCGGATTTCAAATCGGGTCTACCAATCTGTAACTAGAGCTATTTTTGTAACCCTTCGCCTGTTTTTCTGGCTTCGGTAAAAAATGTCAGAAGTTAGCAGATTCATTAAATTCAAAACAACTTTCACAAAAACTGCCGTTTTGACCCCTTTCCCAACATTTTACAGAAAACAATGTTTTCTATATAAAATCTACCCCTAATCTTCAGCTTTTCAAGCAACAAGTCGGATTTCAAATCGGGTCTACCAATCTGTAACTAGAGCTATTTTTGTAACCCTTCGCCTGTTTTTCTGGCTTCGGTAAAAAATGTCAGAAGTTAGCAGATTCATTAAATTCAAAACAACTTTCACAAAAACTGCCGTTTTGACCCCTTTCCCAACATTTGACAGAAAACAATGTTTTCTATATAAAATCTACCCCTAATCTTCAGCTTTTCAAGCAACAAGTCGGATTTCAAATCGGGTCTACCAATCTGTAACTAGAGCTATTTTTGTAACCCTTCGCCTGTTTTTCTGGCTTCGGTAAAAAATGTCAGAAGTTAGCAGATTCATTAAATTCAAAACAACTTTCACAAAAACTGCCGTTTTGACCCCTTTCCCAACATTTTACAGAAAACAATGTTTTTTTTTTATATAAATCTACCCCTAATCTTCAGCTTTTCAAGCAACAAGTCGGATTTCAAATCGGGTCTACCAATCTGTAACTAGAGCTATTTTTGTAACCCTTCGCCTGTTTTTCTGGCTTCGGTAAAAAATGTCAGAAGTTAGCAGATTCATTAAATTCAAAACAACTTTCACAAAAACTGCCGTTTTGACCCCTTTCCCAACATTTTACAGAAAACAATGTTTTCTATATAAAATCTACCCCTAATCTTCAGCTTTTCAAGCAACAAGTCGGATTTCAAATCGGGTCTACCAATCTGTAACTAGAGCTATTTTTGTAACCCTTCGCCTGTTTTTCTGGCTTCGGTAAAAAATGTCAGAAGTTAGCAGATTCATTAAATTCAAAACAACTTTCACAAAAACTGCCGTTTTGACCCTTTTCCCAACATTTGACAGAAAACAATGTTTTCTATATAAAATCTACCCCTAATCTTCAGCTTTTCAAGCAACAAGTCAGATTTCAAATCGGGTCCACCAATCTGTAACTAGAGCCATTTTTGTAAGCCTTCGACAGTTTTTCTGGCTTCGGTAAAAAATGTCAGAAGTTAGCAGATTCATTAAATTCAAAACAACTTTCACAAAAACTGCCGTTTTGACCCCTTTCCCAACATTTTACAGAAAACAATGTTTTCTATATAAAATCTACCCCTAATCTTCAGCTTTTCAAGCAACAAGTCGATTTCAAATCGGGTCTACCAATCTGTAACTAGAGCTATTTTTGTAACCCTTCGACTGTTTTTCTGGCTTCGGTAAAAAATGTCAGAAGTTAGCGGATTCATTAAATTCAAAACAACTTTCACAAAAACTGCCGTTTTGACCCCTTTCCCAACATTTTACAGAAAACAATGTTTTCTATATAAAATCTACCCCTAATCTTCAGCTTTTCAAGCAACAAGTCGGATTTCAAATCGGGTCTACCAATCTGTGACTAGAGCTATTTTTGTAACCCTTCGCCTGTTTTTCTGGCTTCGGTAAAAAATGTCAGAAGTTAGCAGATTCATTAAATTCAAAACAACTTTCACAAAAACTGCCGTTTTGACCCCTTTCCCAACATTTTACATAAAACAATGTTTTCTATATAAAATCTACCCCTAATCTTCAGCTTTTCAAGCAACAAGTCGGATTTCAAATCGGGTCTACCAATCTGTAACTAGAGCTATTTTTGTAACCCTTCGCCTGTTTTTCTGGCTTCGGTAAAAAATGTCAGAAGTTAGCAGATTCATTAAATTCAAAACAACTTTCACAAAAACTGCCGTTTTGACCCCTTTCCCAACATTTTACAGAAAACAATGTTTTCTATATAAAATCTACCCCTAATCTTCAGCTTTTCAAGCAACAAGTCGGATTTCAAATCGGGTCTACCAAACTGTAACTAGAGCTATTTTTGTAACCCTTCGCCTGTTTTTCTGGCTTCGGTAAAAAATGTCAGAAGTTAGCAGATTCATTAAATTCAAAACAACTTTCACAAAAACTGCCGTTTTGACCCTTTTCCCAACATTTGACAGAAAACAATGTTTTCTATATAAAATCTACCCCTAATCTTCAGCTTTTCAAGCAACAAGTCAGATTTCAAATCGGGTCCACCAATCTGTAACTAGAGCCATTTTTGTAAGCCTTCGACAGTTTTTCTGGCTTCGGTAAAAAATGTCAGAAGTTAGCAGATTCATTAAATTCAAAACAACTTTCACAAAAACTGCCGTTTTGACCCCTTTCCCAACATTTTACAAAAAACAATGTTTTTTTTTTATATAAATCTACCCCTAATCTTCAGCTTTTCAAGCAACAAGTCGAATTTCAAATCGGGTCTACCAATCTGTAACTAGAGCTATTTTTGTAACCCTTCGCTTGTTTTTCTGGCTTCGGTAAAAAATGTCAGAAGTTAGCGGATTCATTAAATTCAAAACAACTTTCACAAAAACTGCCGTTTTGACCCCTTTCCCAACATTTTACAGAAAACAATGTTTTCTATATAAAATCTACCCCTAATCTTCAGCTTTTCAAGCAACAAGTCGGATTTCAAATCGGGTCTACCAATCTGTGACTAGAGCTATTTTTGTAACCCTTCGCCTGTTTTTCTGGCTTCGGTAAAAAATGTCAGAAGTTAGCAGATTCATTAAATTCAAAACAACTTTCACAAAAACTGCCGTTTTGACCCCTTTCCCAACATTTTAATGAAAACAATGTTTTCTATATAAAATCTACCCCTAATCTTCAGCTTTTCAAGCAACAAATCGGATTTCAAATCGGGTCTACCAATCTGTAACTAGAGCTATTTTTGTAACCCTTCGCCTGTTTTTCTGGCTTCGGTAAAAAATGTCAGAAGTTAGCAGATTCATTAAATTCAAAACAACTTTCACAAAAACTGCCGTTTTGACCCCTTTCCCAACATTTTACAGAAAACAATGTTTTCTATATAAAATCTACCCCTAATCTTCAGCTTTTCAAGCAACAAGTCGGATTTCAAATCGGGTCTACCAATCTGTAACTAGAGCTATTTTTGTAACCCTTCGCCTGTTTTTCTGGCTTCGGTAAAAAATGTCAGAAGTTAGCAGATTCATTAAATTCAAAACAACTTTCACAAAAACTGCCGTTTTGACCCCTTTCCCAACAATTTACAGAAAACAATGTTTTCTATATAAATTCTACCCCTAATCTTCAGCTTTTCAAGCAACAAGTCAGATTTCAAATCGGGTCTACCAAACTCTAACTAGAGCTATTTTTGTAGCCCTTCGCCTGTTTTTCTGGCTTCGGTAAAAAATGTCAGAAGTTAGCAGATTCATTAATTTCAAAACAACTTTCACAAAAACTGCCGTTTTGACCCCTTTCCCAACATTTTACAGAAACAATGTTTTCTATATAAAATCTACCCCTAATCTTCAGCTTTTCAAGCAACAAGTCGGATTTCAAATCGGGTCTACCAATCTGTAACTAGAGCTATTTTTGTAACCCTTCGCCTGTTTTTCTGGCTTCGGTAAAAAATGTCAGAAGTTAGCAGATTCATTAAATTCAAAACAACTTTCACAAAAACTGCCGTTTTGACCCCTTTCCCAACATTTTACAAAAAACAATGTTTTTTTTTATATAAATCTACCCCTAATCTTCAGCTTTTCAAGCAACAAGTCGAATTTCAAATCGGGTCTACCAATCTGTAACTAGAGCTATTTTTGTAACCCTTCGCTTGTTTTTCTGGCTTCGGTAAAAAATGTCAGAAGTTAGCGGATTCATTAAATTCAAAACAACTTTCACAAAAACTGCCGTTTTGACCCCTTTCCCAACATTTTACAGAAAACAATGTTTTCTATATAAAATCTACCCCTAATCTTCAGCTTTTCAAGCAACAAGTCGGATTTCAAATCGGGTCTACCAATCTGTGACTAGAGCTATTTTTGTAACCCTTCGCCTGTTTTTCTGGCTTCGGTAAAAAATGTCAGAAGTTAGCAGATTCATTAAATTCAAAACAACTTTCACAAAAACTGCCGTTTTGACCCCTTTCCCAACATTTTAATGAAAACAATGTTTTCTATATAAAATCTACCCCTAATCTTCAGCTTTTCAAGCAACAAATCGGATTTCAAATCGGGTCTACCAATCTGTAACTAGAGCTATTTTTGTAACCCTTCGCCTGTTTTTCTGGCTTCGGTAAAAAATGTCAGAAGTTAGCAGATTCATTAAATTCAAAACAACTTTCACAAAAACTGCCGTTTTGACCCCTTTCCCAACAATTTACAGAAAACAATGTTTTCTATATAAATTCTACCCCTAATCTTCAGCTTTTCAAGCAACAAGTCAGATTTCAAATCGGGTCTACCAAACTCTAACTAGAGCTATTTTTGTAGCCTTCGCCTGTTTTTCTGGCTTCGGTAAAAAATGTCAGAAGTTAGCAGATTCATTAATTTCAAAACAACTTTCACAAAAACTGCCGTTTTGACCCCTTTCCCAACATTTTACAGAAACAATGTATTCTATATAAAATCTACCCCTAATCTTCAGCTTTTCAAGCAACAAGTCGGATTTCAAATCGGGTCTACCAATCTGTAACTAGAGCTATTTTTGTAACCCTTCGCCTGTTTTTCTGGCTTCGGTAAAAAATGTCAGAAGTTAGCAGATTCATTAAATTCAAAACAACTTTCACAAAAACTGCCGTTTTGACCCCTTTCCCAACATTTTACAAAAAACAATGTTTTTTTTTATATAAATCTACCCCTAATCTTCAGCTTTTCAAGCAACAAGTCGAATTTCAAATCGGGTCTACCAATCTGTAACTAGAGCTATTTTTGTAACCCTTCGCTTGTTTTTCTGGCTTCGGTAAAAAATGTCAGAAGTTAGCGGATTCATTAAATTCAAAACAACTTTCACAAAAACTGCCGTTTTGACCCCTTTCCCAACATTTTACAGAAAACAATGTTTTCTATATAAAATCTACCCCTAATCTTCAGCTTTTCAAGCAACAAGTCAGATTTCAAATCGGGTCTACCAATCTGTGACTAGAGCTATTTTTGTAACCCTTCGCCTGTTTTTCTGGCTTCGGTAAAAAATGTCAGAAGTTAGCAGATTCATTAAATTCAAAACAACTTTCACAAAAACTGCCGTTTTGACCCCTTTCCCAACATTTTAATGAAAACAATGTTTTCTATATAAAATCTACCCCTAATCTTCAGCTTTTCAAGCAACAAATCGGATTTCAAATCGGGTCTACCAATCTGTAACTAGAGCTATTTTTGTAACCCTTCGCCTGTTTTTCTGGCTTCGGTAAAAAATGTCAGAAGTTAGCAGATTCATTAAATTCAAAACAACTTTCACAAAAACTGCCGTTTTGACCCCTTTCCCAACATTTTACAGAAAACAATGTTTTCTATATAAAATCTACCCCTAATCTTCAGCTTTTCAAGCAACAAGTCGGATTTCAAATCGGGTCTACCAATCTGTAACTAGAGCTATTTTTGTAACCCTTCGCCTGTTTTTCTGGCTTCGGTAAAAAATGTCAGAAGTTAGCAGATTCATTAAATTCAAAACAACTTTCACAAAAACTGCCGTTTTGACCCCTTTCCCAACAATTTACAGAAAACAATGTTTTCTATATAAATTCTACCCCTAATCTTCAGCTTTTCAAGCAACAAGTCAGATTTCAAATCGGGTCTACCAAACTCTAACTAGAGCTATTTTTGTAGCCTTCGCCTGTTTTTCTGGCTTCGGTAAAAAATGTCAGAAGTTAGCAGATTCATTAATTTCAAAACAACTTTCACAAAAACTGCCGTTTTGACCCCTTTCCCAACATTTTACAGAAACAATGTTTTCTATATAAAATCTACCCCTAATCTTCAGCTTTTCAAGCAACAAGTCGGATTTCAAATCGGGTCTACCAATCTGTAACTAGAGCTATTTTTGTAACCCTTCGCCTGATTTTATGGCTTCGGTAAAAAATGTCAGAAGTTAACAGATTCATTAAATTCAAAACAACTTTCACAAAAACTGCCGTTTTGACCCCTTTCCCAACATTTGACAGAAAACAATGTTTTCTATATAAAATCTACCCCTAATCTTCAGCTTTTCAAGCAACAAGTCGGATTTCAAATCGGGTATACCAAACTGTAACTAGAGCTATTTTTGTAACCCTTCGCCTGTTTTTCTGGCTTCGGTAAAAAATGTCAGAAGTTAGCAGATTCATTAAATTCAAAACAACTTTCACAAAAACTGCCGTTTTGACCCCTTTCCCAACATTTTACAGAAACAATGTTTTCTATATAAAATCTACCCCTAATCTTCAGCTTTTCAAGCAACAAGTCGGATTTCAAATCGGGTCTACCAATCTGTAACTAGAGCTATTTTTGTAACCCTTCGCTTGTTTTTCTGGCTTCGGTAAAAAATGTCAGAAGTTAGCGGATTCATTAAATTCAAAACAACTTTCACAAAAACTGCCGTTTTGACCCCTTTCCCAACATTTTACAGAAAACAATGTTTTCTATATAAAATCTACCCCTAATCTTCAGCTTTTCAAGCAACAAGTCGGATTTCAAATCGGGTCTACCAATCTGTAACTAGAGCTATTTTTGTAACCCTTCGCCTGTTTTTCTGGCTTCGGTAAAAAATGTCAGAAGTTAGCAGATTCATTAAATTCAAAACAACTTTCACAAAAACTGCCGTTTTGACCCCTTTCCCAACATTTTACAGAAAACAATGTTTTCTATATAAAATCTACCCCTAATCTTCAGCTTTTCAAGCAACAAGTCGGATTTCAAATCGGGTCTACCAATCTGTAACTAGAGCTATTTTTGTAACCATTCGCCTGTTTTTCTGGCTTCGGTAAAAAATGTCAGAAGTTAGCAGATTCATTAAATTCAAAACAACTTTCACAAAAACTGCCGTTTTGACCCCTTTCCCAACATTTTACAGAAAACAATGTTTTCTATATAAAATCTACCCCTAATCTTCAGCTTTTCAAGCAACAAGTTGGATTTCAAATCGGGTCTACCAAACTGTAACTAGAGCTATTTTTGTAACCCTTCGCCTGTTTTTCTGGCTTCGGTAAAAAATGTCAGAAGTTAGCAGATTCATTAAATTCAAAACAACTTTCACAAAAACTGCCGTTTTAACCCCTTTCCCAACATTTTACAGAAAACAATGTTTTCTATATAAAATCTACCCCTAATCTTCAGCTTTTCAAGCAACAAGTCGGATTTCAAATCGGGTCTATCAATCTGTAACTAGAGCTATTTTTGTAACCCTTCGCCTGTTTTTCTGGCTTCGGTAAAAAATGTCAGAAGTTAGCAGATTCATTAAATTCAAAACAACTTTCACAAAAACTGCCGTTTTGACCCCTTTCCCAACATTTTACAGAAAACAATGTTTTCTATATAAAATCTACCCCTAATCTTCAGCTTTTCAAGCAACAAGTCGGATTCCAAATCGGGTCTACCAATCTGTAACTAGAGCTATTTTTGTAACCCTTCGCTTGTTTTTCTGGCTTCGGTAAAAAATGTCAGAAGTTAGCAGATTCATTAAATTCAAAACAACTTTCACAAAAACTGCCGTTTTGACCCCTTTCCCAACATTTTACAGAAAACAATGTTTTTTTTTATATAAATCTACCCCTAATCTTCAGCTTTTCAAGCAGCAAGTCGAATTTCAAATCGGGTCTACCAATCTGTAACTAGAGCTATTTTTGTAACCCTTCGCCTGTTATTCTGGCTTCGGTAAAAAATGTCAGAAGTTAGCAGATTCATTAAATTCAAAACAACTTTCACAAACAACTGCCGTTTTGACCCCTTTCCCAACATTTTACAGAAAACAATGTTTTCTATATAAAATTTACCCCTACTCTTCTGCTTTTCAAGCAACAAGTCGGATTTCAAATCGGGTCTACCAATATGTAACTAGAGCTATTTTTGTAACCCTTCGCCTGTTTTTCTGGCTTCGGTAAAAAATGTCAGAAGTTAGCAGATTCATTAAATTCAAAACAACTTTCACAAAAACTGCCGTTTTGACCCCTTTCCCAACATTTTACAGAAAACAATGTTTTCTATATAAAATCTACCCCTAATCTTCAGCTTTTCAAGCAACAAGTCGGATTTCAAATCGGGTCTACCAATCTGTAACTAGAGCTATTTTTGTAACCCTTCGCCTGTTTTTCTGGCTTCGGTAAAAAATGTCAGAAGTTAGCAGATTCATTAAATTCAAAACAACTTTCACAAAAACTGCCGTTTTGACCCCTTTCCCAACAATTTACAGAAAACAATGTTTTCTATATAAATTCTACCCCTAATCTTCAGCTTTTCAAGCAACAAGTCGGATTTCAAATCGGGTCTACCAATCTGTAACTAGAGCTATTTTTGTAACCCTTCGCCTGATTTTATGGCTTCGGTAAAAAATGTCAGAAGTTAACAGATTCATTAAATTCAAAACAACTTTCACAAAAACTGCCGTTTTGACCCCTTTCACAACATTTGACAGAAAACAATGTTTTCTATATAAAATCTACCCCTAATCTTCAGCTTTTCAAGCAACAAGTCGGATTTCAAATCGGGTCTACCAAACTGTAACTAGAGCTATTTTTGTAACCCTTCGCCTGTTTTTCTGGCTTCGGTAAAAAATGTCAGAAGTTAGCAGATTCATTAAATTCAAAACAACTTTCACAAAAACTGCCGTTTTGACCCCTTTCCCAACATTTTACAGAAACAATGTTTTCTATATAAAATCTACCCCTAATCTTCAGCTTTTCAAGCAACAAGTCGGATTTCAAATCGGGTCTACCAATCTGTAACTAGAGCTATTTTTGTAACCCTTCGCCTGTTTTTCTGGCTTCGGTAAAAAATGTCAGAAGTTAGCAGATTCATTAAATTCAAAACAACTTTCACAAAAACTGCCGTTTTGACCCCTTTCCCAACATTTTACAAAAAACAATGTTTTTTTTTATATAAATCTACCCCTAATCTTCAGCTTTTCAAGCAACAAGTCGAATTTCAAATCGGGTCTACCAATCTGTAACTAGAGCTATTTTTGTAACCCTTCGCTTGTTTTTCTGGCTTCGGTAAAAAATGTCAGAAGTTAGCGGATTCATTAAATTCAAAACAACTTTCACAAAAACTGCCGTTTTGACCCCTTTCCCAACATTTTACAGAAAACAATGTTTTCTATATAAAATCTACCCCTAATCTTCAGCTTTTCAAGCAACAAGTCGGATTTCAAATCGGGTCTACCAATCTGTAACTAGAGCTATTTTTGTAACCCTTCGCCTGTTTTTCTGGCTTCGGTAAAAAATGTCAGAAGTTAGCAGATTCATTAAATTCAAAACAACTTTCACAAAAACTGCCGTTTTGACCCCTTTCCCAACATTTTACAGAAAACAATGTTTTCTATATAAAATCTACCCCTAATCTTCTGCTTTTCAAGCAACAAGTCGGATTTCAAATCGGGTCTATCAATCTGTAACTAGAGCTATTTTTGTAACCCTTCGCCTGTTTTTCTGGCTTCGGTAAAAAATGTCAGAAGTTAGCAGATTCATTAAATTCAAAACAACTTTCACAAAAACTGCCGTTTTGACCCCTTTCCCAACATTTTACAGAAAACAATGTTTTCTATATAAAATCTACCCCTAATCTTCAGCTTTTCAAGCAACAAGTCGGATTCCAAATCGGGTCTACCAATCTGTAACTAGAGCTATTTTTGTAACCCTTCGCTTGTTTTTCTGGCTTCGGTAAAAAATGTCAGAAGTTAGCAGATTCATTAAATTCAAAACAACTTTCACAAAAACTGCCGTTTTGACCCCTTTCCCAACATTTTACAGAAAACAATGTTTTTTTTTATATAAATCTACCCCTAATCTTCAGCTTTTCAAGCAGCAAGTCGAATTTCAAATCGGGTCTACCAATCTGTAACTAGAGCTATTTTTGTAACCCTTCGCCTGTTATTCTGGCTTCGGTAAAAAATGTCAGAAGTTAGCAGATTCATTAAATTCAAAACAACTTTCACAAACAACTGCCGTTTTGACCCCTTTCCCAACATTTTACAGAAAACAATGTTTTCTATATAAAATTTACCCCTACTCTTCTGCTTTTCAAGCAACAAGTCGGATTTCAAATCGGGTCTACCAATATGTAACTAGAGCTATTTTTGTAACCCTTCGCCTGTTTTTCTGGCTTCGGTAAAAAATGTCAGAAGTTAGCAGATTCATTAAATTCAAAACAACTTTCACAAAAACTGCCGTTTTGACCCCTTTCCCAACATTTTACAGAAAACAATGTTTTCTATATAAAATCTACCCCTAATCTTCAGCTTTTCAAGCAACAAGTCGGATTTCAAATCGGGTCTACCAATCTGTAACTAGAGCTATTTTTGTAACCCTTCGCCTGTTTTTCTGGCTTCGGTAAAAAATGTCAGAAGTTAGCAGATTCATTAAATTCAAAACAACTTTCACAAAAACTGCCGTTTTGACCCCTTTCCCAACAATTTACAGAAAACAATGTTTTCTATATAAATTCTACCCCTAATCTTCAGCTTTTCAAGCAACAAGTCAGATTTCAAATCGGGTCTACCAAACTCTAACTAGAGCTATTTTTGTAGCCTTCGCCTGTTTTTCTGGCTTCGGTAAAAAATGTCAGAAGTTAGCAGATTCATTAATTTCAAAACAACTTTCACAAAAACTGCCGTTTTGACCCCTTTCCCAACATTTTACAGAAACAATGTTTTCTATATAAAATCTACCCCTAATCTTCAGCTTTTCAAGCAACAAGTCGGATTTCAAATCGGGTCTACCAATCTGTAACTAGAGCTATTTTTGTAACCCTTCGCCTGATTTTATGGCTTCGGTAAAAAATGTCAGAAGTTAACAGATTCATTAAATTCAAAACAACTTTCACAAAAACTGCCGTTTTGACCCCTTTCCCAACATTTGACAGAAAACAATGTTTTCTATATAAAATCTACCCCTAATCTTCAGCTTTTCAAGCAACAAGTCGGATTTCAAATCGGGTATACCAAACTGTAACTAGAGCTATTTTTGTAACCCTTCGCCTGTTTTTCTGGCTTCGGTAAAAAATGTCAGAAGTTAGCAGATTCATTAAATTCAAAACAACTTTCACAAAAACTGCCGTTTTGACCCCTTTCCCAACATTTTACAGAAACAATGTTTTCTATATAAAATCTACCCCTAATCTTCAGCTTTTCAAGCAACAAGTCGGATTTCAAATCGGGTCTACCAATCTGTAACTAGAGCTATTTTTGTAACCCTTCGCCTGTTTTTCTGGCTTCGGTAAAAAATGTCAGAAGTTAGCAGATTCATTAAATTCAAAACAACTTTCACAAAAACTGCCGTTTTGACCCCTTTCCCAACATTTTACAAAAAACAATGTTTTTTTTTATATAAATCTACCCCTAATCTTCAGCTTTTCAAGCAACAAGTCGAATTTCAAATCGGGTCTACCAATCTGTAACTAGAGCTATTTTTGTAACCCTTCGCTTGTTTTTCTGGCTTCGGTAAAAAATGTCAGAAGTTAGCGGATTCATTAAATTCAAAACAACTTTCACAAAAACTGCCGTTTTGACCCCTTTCCCAACATTTTACAGAAAACAATGTTTTCTATATAAAATCTACCCCTAATCTTCAGCTTTTCAAGCAACAAGTCGGATTTCAAATCGGGTCTACCAATCTGTAACTAGAGCTATTTTTGTAACCCTTCGCCTGTTTTTCTGGCTTCGGTAAAAAATGTCAGAAGTTAGCAGATTCATTAAATTCAAAACAACTTTCACAAAAACTGCCGTTTTGACCCCTTTCCCAACATTTTACAGAAAACAATGTTTTCTATATAAAATCTACCCCTAATCTTCAGCTTTTCAAGCAACAAGTCGGATTTCAAATCGGGTCTACCAATCTGTAACTAGAGCTATTTTTGTAACCATTCGCCTGTTTTTCTGGCTTCGGTAAAAAATGTCAGAAGTTAGCAGATTCATTAAATTCAAAACAACTTTCACAAAAACTGCCGTTTTGACCCCTTTCCCAACATTTTACAGAAAACAATGTTTTCTATATAAAATCTACCCCTAATCTTCAGCTTTTCAAGCAACAAGTTGGATTTCAAATCGGGTCTACCAAACTGTAACTAGAGCTATTTTTGTAACCCTTCGCCTGTTTTTCTGGCTTCGGTAAAAAATGTCAGAAGTTAGCAGATTCATTAAATTCAAAACAACTTTCACAAAAACTGCCGTTTTGACCCCTTTCCCAACATTTTACAGAAAACAATGTTTTCTATATAAAATCTACCCCTAATCTTCAGCTTTTCAAGCAACAAGTCGGATTTCAAATCGGGTCTACCAATCTGTAACTAGAGCTATTTTTGTAACCCTTCGCCTGTTTTTCTGGCTTCGGTAAAAAATGTCAGAAGTTAGCAGATTCATTAAATTCAAAACAACTTTCACAAAAACTGCCGTTTTGACCCCTTTCCCAACATTTTACAGAAAACAATGTTTTCTATATAAAATCTACCCCTAATCTTCAGCTTTTCAAGCAACAAGTCGGATTCCAAATCGGGTCTACCAATCTGTAACTAGAGCTATTTTTGTAACCCTTCGCCTGTTTTTCTGGCTTCGGTAAAAAATGTCAAAAGTTAGCAGATTCATTAAATTCAAAACAACTTTCACAAAAACTTCCGTTTTGACCCCTTTCCCAACATTTTACAGAAAACAATGTTTTCTATATAAAATCTACCCCTACTCTTCTGCTTTTCAAGCAACAAGTCGGATTTCAAATCGGGTCTACCAATCTGTAACTAGAGCTATTTTTGTAACCCTTCGCCTGTTTTTCTGGCTTCGGTAAAAAATGTCAGAAGTTAGCAGATTCATTAAATTCAAAACAACTTTCACAAAAACTGCCGTTTTGACCCCTTTCCCAACATTTTACAGAAAACAATGTTTTCTATATAAAATCTACCCCTAATCTTCAGCTTTTCAAGCAACAAGTCGGATTCCAAATCGGGTCTACCAATCTGTAACTAGAGCTATTTTTGTAACCCTTCGCTTGTTTTTCTGGCTTCGGTAAAAAATGTCAGAAGTTAGCAGATTCATTAAATTCAAAACAACTTTCACAAAAACTGCCGTTTTGACCCCTTTCCCAACATTTTACAGAAAACAATGTTTTTTTTTATATAAATCTACCCCTAATCTTCAGCTTTTCAAGCAACAAGTCGAATTTCAAATCGGGTCTACCAATCTGTAACTAGAGCTATTTTTGTAACCCTTCGCCTGTTTTTCTGGCTTCGGTAAAAAATGTCAGAAGTTAGCAGATTCATTAAATTCAAAACAACTTTCACAAACAACTGCCGTTTTGACCCCTTTCCCAACATTTTACAGAAAACAATGTTTTCTATATAAAATTTACCCCTACTCTTCTGCTTTTCAAGCAACAAGTCGGATTTCAAATCGGGTCTACCAATATGTAACTAGAGCTATTTTTGTAACCCTTCGCCTGTTTTTCTGGCTTCGGTAAAAAATGTCAAAAGTTAGCAGATTCATTAAATTCAAAACAACTTTCACAAAAACTTCCGTTTTGACCCCTTTCCCAACATTTTACAGAAAACAATGTTTTCTATATAAAATCTACCCCTACTCTTCTGCTTTTCAAGCAACAAGTCGGATTTCAAATCGGGTCTACCAATCTGTAACTAGAGCTATTTTTGTAACCCTTCGCCTGTTTTTCTGGCTTCGGTAAAAAATGTCAGAAGTTAGCAGATTCATTAAATTCAAAACAACTATCATTTTGACCGCTAAACCAAAGAGTTTGACAAAAACATATTGGATTAAAACTTCCCTCTACTTCTCTGCTTGTCAAATGCGGAGAAGGTTTATTCAGTTTGGAACTTACGTTACAGCAGTTTTACTAAATGCACTACCACGTGTTTTTTAAACTTTCACAAACAACTGCCGTTTTGACCCCTTTCCCAACATTTTACAGATCTATATAAAATTTACCCCTACTCTTCTGCTTTTCAAGCAACAAGTCGGATTTCAAATCGGGTCTACCAATATGTAACTAGAGCTATTTTTGTAACCGTTTGCCTGTTTTTCTGGCTTCGGTAAAAAATGTCAGAAGTTAGCAGATTCATTAAATTCAAAACAACTTTCACAAACAACTGCCGTTTTGACCCCTTTCCCAACATTTTACAGAAAACAATGTTTTCTATATAAAATCTACCCCTAATCTTCAGCTTTTCAAGCAACAAGTCGGATTTCAAATCGGGTCTACCAATCTGTAACTAGAGCTATTTTTGTAACCCTTCGCCTGTTTTTCTGGCTTCGGTAAAAAATGTCAGAAGTTAGCAGATTCATTAAATTCAAAACAACTATCATTTTGACCACTAAACCAAAGAGTTTGACAAAAACATATTGGATTAAAACTTCCCTCTACTTCTCTGCTTGTCAAATGCGGAGAAGGTTTATTCAGTATGGAACTTACGTTACAGCAGTTTTACTAAATGCACAACCATGTGTTTTTTAAACTTTCACAAACAACTGCCGTTTTGACCCCTTTCCCAACATTTTACAGAAAACAATGTTTTCTATATAAAATCTACCCCTAATCTTCAGCTTTTCAAGCAACAAGTTGGATTTCAAATCGGGTCTACCAAACTGTAACTAGAGCTATTTTTGTAACCCTTCGCCTGTGTTTCTGGCTTCGGTAAAAAATGTCAGAAGTTAGCAGATTCATTAAATTCAAAACAACTTTCACAAAAACTGCCGTTTTGACCCCTTTCCCAACATTTTACAGAAAACAATGTTTTCTATATAAAATCTACCCCTAATCTTCAGCTTTTCAAGCAACAAGTCGGATTTCAAATCGGGTCTACCAATCTGTAACTAGAGCTATTTTTGTAACCCTTCGCCTGTTTTTCTGGCTTCGGTAAAAAATGTCAGAAGTTAGCAGATTCATTAAATTCAAAACAACTTTCACAAAAACTGCCGTTTTGACCCCTTTCCCAACATTTTACAGAAAACAATGTTTTCTATATAAAATCTACCCCTAATCTTCAGCTTTTCAAGCAACAAGTCGGATTCCAAATCGGGTCTACCAATCTGTAACTAGAGCTATTTTTGTAACCCTTCGCTTGTTTTTCTGGCTTCGGTAAAAAATGTCAGAAGTTAGCAGATTCATTAAATTCAAAACAACTATCATTTTGACCACTAAACCAAAGAGTTTGACAAAAACATATTGGATTAAAACTTCCCTCTACTTCTCTGCTTGTCAAATGCAGAGAAGGTTTATTCAGTATGGAACTTACGTTACAGCAGTTTTACTAAATGCACTACCATGTGTTTTTTAAACTTTCACAAACAACTGCCGTTTTGACCCCTTTCCCAACATTTTACAGAAAACAATGTTTTCTATATAAAATTTACCCCTACTTTTCTGCTTTTCAAGCAACAAGTCGGATTTCAAATCAGGTCTACCAATATGTAACTAGAGCTATTTTTGTAACCCTTCGCCTGTTTTTCTGGCTTCGGTAAAAAATGTCAGAAGTTAGCAGATTCATTAAATTCAAAACAACTTTCACAAACAACTGCCGTTTTGACCCCTTTCCCAACATTTTACAGAAAACATTGTTTTCTATATAAAATCTAGCCCTACTGTTCAGCTTTTCAAGCAACAATTCGGATTTCAAATCGGGTCTACCAATCTGTAACTAGAGCTATTTTTGTAACCCTTCGCCTGTTTTTCTGGCTTCGGTAAAAAATGTCAGAAGTTAGCAGATTCATTAAATTCAAAACAACTATCATTTTGACCACTAAACCAAAGACTTTGACAAAAATATATTAGATTAAAACTTCCCTCTACTTCTCTGCTTGTCAAATGAAGAGAAGGTTTATTCAGTATGGAATTTACGTTACAGCAGTTTTACTAAATGCACTACCATGTGTTTTTTAAACTTTCACAAACAACTGCCGTTTTGACCCCTTTCCCAACATTTTACAGAAAACAATGTTTTCTATATAAAATCTACCCTAATCTTCAGTTTTTCAAGCAACAAGTCGGATTTCAAATCGGGTCTACCAATCTGTAACTAGAGCTATTTTTGTAACCCTTCGCCTGTTTTTCTGGCTTCGGTAAAAAATGTCAGGAGTTAGCAGATTCATTAAATTCAAAACAACTTTCACAAACAACTGCTGTTTTGACCCCTTTCCCAACATTTTACAGAAAACAATGTTTTCTATATAAAATCTACCCCTAATCTTCAGCTTTTCAAGCAACAAGTCGGATTTCAAATCGGGTCTACCAATCTGTAACTAGAGCTATTTTTGTAACCCTTCGCCTGTTTTTCTGGCTTCGGTAAAAAATGTCAGAAGTTAGCAGATTCATTAAATTCAAAACAACTTTCACAAACAACTGCCGTTTTGACCCCTTTCCCAACATTTTACAGAAAACAATGTTTTCTATATAAAATCTACCCCTAATCTTCAGCTTTTCAAGCAACAAGATGCATATCCTGTTTCATGCATATCCTTACTTCCTGTTGAATCTGCAGACGTGTTGCTGTGCATTTTGTTGATGTGCGTTTTGCTGCCAACTTTACTTTACTTTGCTAGCTGACAACTTTACGTTTTTTGTTTTGTTTCTGTTTTTAATTACCGTTTATATTTTTAGTTTTTCCATCGCAACTTTTTTCCCTCATTCAACTTTTTCACTCCGGACGCTTTATCTGGACATGGTTCGTCAACACCTTCAACAGCCGAAGCTAAGTAATAACATTAACATGATGTCTTCTAATTGCAGTCGCTGTACTCATAATATACAGGAGAACGATCGCCTTACGGCGAAAATAGCTGTGCTGCAAGCCCAGCTTCAGACGCAATCGTTAGGCAAGGGTAATTTCAGTGTAGGAAAGGAAGAAACAGCGTCTGTGCCACCAGTAAGTACAGATAGTAACGTTAGTATAAATCCCCCCGCACAGTCCCCGCAGCCGGACAACTTTCTCATGGCTTCTGGAGGGAAATGCTGTTGGAATGCTCAACCGGTGTCGCTCATTCAGCCGACAGAAACTTTCAACCGGTTTTCCCCATTATGTAGCGAGTCGGAGTCTGAGTCTGAGTCTTCTCTTGTCTCTACTCCTCCCGTTACGGGGTCTGAGACGCCGAAGGCTCCCACCATTAGCTCTGACAAATTGAAAACCCTAGTCATTGGCGACTCCATTAACCGCAGTATTAGACTTAAAACGAATCACCCAGCGATCATTCACTGTTTACCAGGGGGCAGGGCTACCGACGTTAAGGCTAATCTTAAGATGGTGCTGGCTAAAGCTAAATCTGGCGAGTGTAGAGAGTATAGAGATATTGTTATCCACGTCGGCACCAACGATGTTAGGATGAAACAGTCAGAGGTCACCAAGTGCAACATAGCTTCAGCGTGTAAATCAGCTGGAAAGATGTGTCGGCATCGAGTAATTGTCTCTGGCCCCCTCCCAGTTAGGGGGAGTGACGAGCTCTACAGCAGAGTCTCAGCACTCAATCGCTGGTTGAAAACTGTTTTCTGCCCCTCCCAAAAGATAGAATTTGTAGATAATTGGCCCTCTTTCTGGGACTCACCCACAAACAGGACCAAGCCTGACCTGCTGAGGAGTGACGGACTCCATCCTACCTGGAGGGGTGCTCTCATCTTATCTACCAACATAGATAGGGCTCTAACTCCTTTAGCCCCACAAGGAAATAGGGTGCAGGCCAGGCAGCAGGCTGTTAGCCAACCTGCCAGCTTAGTGGAGTCTGCCAATAGCACAGTCAGTGTAGTCAGCTCAGCCATACCCATTGAGACTGTGTCTGTGCCTCGACCTAGGTTGGGCAAAAATAAACATGGCGGTGTTCGCCTTAGCAATCTTATTAGGATAAAGACCTCCATTCCTGCCATTATTGAAAGAGATCGTGATACCTCACATCTCAAAATAGGGTTACTTAATGTTAGATCCCTCACTTCAAAGGCAGTTATAGTCAATGAACTAATCACTGATCATAATCTTGATGTGATTGGCCTGACTGAAACATGGCTTAAGCCTGATGAATTTACTGTGTTAAATGAGGCCTCACCTCCTGGTTACACTAGTGACCATATCCCCCGTGCATCCCGCAAAGGCGGAGGTGTTGCTAAAATTTACGATAGCAAATTTCAATTTACAAAAAAAAAAATGAAGTTTTCGTCTTTTGAGCTTCTAGTCATGAAATCTATGCAGCCTACTCAATCACTTTTTATAGCTACTGTTTACAGGCCTCCTGGGCCATATACAGCGTTCCTCTCTGAGTTTCCTGAATTCCTATCAGACCTTGTAGTCATAGCAGATCATATTCTAATTTTTGGTGATTTTAATATTCACATGGAGAAGTCCACAGACCCACTCCAAAAGTATTTCGGAGCCATCATCGACTCAGTGGGTTTTGTCCAACATGTCTCTGGACCTACTCACTGCCACAGTCATACTCTGGACCTATTTTTGTCCCATGGAATAAATGTTGTAGATCTTAATGTTTTTCCACATAATCCTGGACTATCGGACCACCATTTTATCACGTTTGCAATCGCAACAAATAATCTGCTCAGACCCCAACCAAGGAGCATCAAAAGTCGTGCTATAAATTCTTAAACAACACAAAAATTCCTTGATGCCCTTCCAGACTCCTTCTGCCTACCCAAGGACGTCAGAGGACAAAAATCAGTTAACCACTTAACTGAGGAACTCAATTTAACATTGCGCAATACCCTAGATGCAGTTGCACCCCTAAAAACGAAAAACCTTTGTCATAAGAAACTAGCTCCCTGGTATACAGAAAATACCCGAGCTTTGAAGCAAGCTTCCAGGAAATTGGAACGGAAATGGCGCCACACCAAACTGGAAGTCTTCCGACTAGCTTGGAAAGACAGTACCGTGCAGTACCGAAGAGCCCTCACTGCTGCTCGATCATCCTACTTTTCCAACTTCATCGAGGAAAATAAGAACAATCCAAAATTTCTTTTTGATACTGTTGCAAAGCTAACTAAAAAGCAGCATTCCCCAAAAGAGGATGGCTTTCACTTCAGCAGTAATAAATTCATGAACTTCTTTGAGGAAAAGATCATGACCATTAGAAAGCAAATTACGGACTCCTCTTTGAATCTGCGTATTCCTCCAGGGCTTAGCTGTCCTGGATCTGCACAGCTCTGCGAGGGCCTGGGATCGGGAGAGACACTTAAGTGTTTTAGTACTATATCTCTTGACACAATGATGAAAATAATCATGGCCTCTAAACCTTCAAGCTGCATACTGGATCCTATTCCTACTAAACTGCTGAAGGAGCTGCTTCCTGTGCTTGGCCCTCCTATGTTGAACATAATAAACAGCTCTCTATCCACCGGATGTGTACCAAACTCACTAAAAGTGGCAGTGATAAAGCCTCTCTTGAAAAAGCCAAACCTTGACCCGGAAAATATAAAAAACTATCGGCTATATCGAATCTTCCATTCCTCTCAAAAATTTTAGAAAAAGCTGTTGCGCAGCAACTCACTGCCTTTCTGAAGACAAACAATGTATACGAAATGCTTCAGTCTGGTTTTAGACCCCATCATAGCACTGAGACTGCACTTGTGAAGGTGGTAAATGACCTTTTAATGGCGTCAGACCGAGGCTCTGCATCTTTCCTCGTGCTACTAGACCTTAGTGCTGCCTTTGACACCATCGATCACCACATTCTTTTGGAGAGACTGGAAACCCAAATTGGTCTACACGGACAAGTTCTGGCCTGGTTTAGATCTTACCTGTCGGAAAGATATCAGTTTGTCTCTGTGAATGGTCTGTCCTCTGACAAATCAACTGTACATTTCGGTGTTCCTCAAGGTTCCGTTTTAGGACCACTATTGTTTTCACTATATATTTTACCTCTTGGGGATGTTATTTGAAAACATAATGTTAACTTTCACTGCTATGCGGATGACACACAGCTGTACATTTCAATGAAACATGGTGAAGCCCCAAAATTGCCCTCGCTAGAAGCCTGTGTTTCAGATATAAGGAAGTGGATGGCTGAAAAGTTTCTACTTTTAAACTCGGACAAAACAGAGATGCTTGTTCTAGGTCCCAAGAAACAAAGAGATCTTCTGTTAAATCTGACAATTCATCTTGATGGTTGTAAAGTCGTCTCAAATAAAACTGTGAAGGACCTCGGCGTTACTCTTGACCCTGATCTCTCTTTTGACGAACATATCAAGACTGTTTCAAGGACAGCTTTTTTCCATCTACGTAACATTGCAAAAATCAGAAATTTTCTGTCCAAAAATGATGCAGAAAAATTAATCCATGCATTTGTTACTTCTAGGTTAGACTACTGCAATGCTCTACTTTCCGGCTACCCGGATAAAGCACTAAATAAACTTCAGTTAGTGCTAAATACGGCTGCTAGAATCCTGACTAGAACCAAGAAATTTGATCATACTACTCCAGTGCTAGCTTCCCTACACTGGCTTCCTGTTAACTTCTTGGAACTATAGGGGGTGCTGTTCCGCATTAGCATATTTGTGTCTCCAAATTAAACTGCCTCGTGCTAAATTCTTGATCGTACAATATGCATATTATTGTTATTATTGGATAGAAAACACCTTCTAGTTTCTATAGAAGTTGAAATTTTGTCTCTGAGTGGTACAGAACAATTTCTACAGCACTTTTCATGACAGGGTTCAGATTTCAATTTTTTTTACCTCTGATCTGGGGTCTGTTTTTAAGGCGACAGTGAATGCTATGAAGAAACCGACACTGCCTACGTCTTCCTCTGGGTGTCTGTACGTCATCACGCTTTCAATGGAATCGATGGGATATTCACAGCCAGTATAAAAGACCAAAATGTATAGAGACCGCCCTTTCTCGTCGTGCGCCTGAAGCGTGAAGGGCATCGGACCTGCCTCGTTCCAAATCGTTTTCTAACCAGCAATATTTCTCCGGTCATGTTTTTACTCGTTTTAGGTGTTAAAAACATCATAATGTAGTTAATTTGAACCGTTTTATAGCAATTTATATCCGTTTAGTGCGATTTTGAGGAATTTATTTGTTGTGCACTCTGAAACTTTGGACACGTTTTGGGGTGTCGGTCGTTGGTGGTGGACATTTCGAAGGACAGAGGACATCTATCGACCAAAAGACGTTTATAACATAGAAAGGATACATTGCCCAAGAATCTGATGGAAGAACAGCTCAAAGTAAGCAATATTTAATATGATAAATCGTGTTTCTGTCGAAATATTTTAAACGCATATTTCGCCATTTTGTTTGGTATAGCTTCACTTGGCGAACCCTGTATTGAAAAGTAAGGATAATTTTAAAAATGTAAATCAGCGGTTGCATTAAGAACTAATTTGTCTTTCGATTCCTGTAAACCCTGTATTTTTTAGTCAAGTATATGATTAGCTATTAATTAAACTAGATCACTCTGAAAGATGGCGACCGACATTTTCAGGCTTGTTTTGCTACTATTTTCATTGTGTAACCACGGTTTTGTATGGCTAAATATGCACCTTTTCGAACAAACTGTATATGTATATTGTAAAATGATGTTACAGGAGTGTCATCGGAAGAATTCTGAGAAGGTTAGTGAAAAAATTAATATCTTTTGGCGATGTTGACTTTTATCGCTCACTTTGGCTAGAATCAATGCTGGGCTGCTATGTGCTATGTGCTATGCTAATATAACGATTTATTGTGTTTTCGCTGTAAGACACTTAGAAAATCTGAAATATTGTCTGTATTCACAGGATCTGTGTCTTTCGATTAGTGTATGCTGTGTATTTTTACGAAATGTTTGATGATTAGTAGTTAGGTAAACACGTTGCTCAATGTAGTTCTTCTAGTCCATTTGTGACGGTGGGTGCAATTGTAACCTATGCCATCTACCTGAAATATGCACTTTTTTCTAACAAAACCTATCCCATACCATAAATATGTTATCAGACTGTCATCTGATGAGTTTTTTTCTTGGTTAGGGGCTATAAATATCTTAGTTTAGCCGAATTGGTGATAGCTACTGGTGTTGGTGGACAAATAAAAGATGGTGGATTATGCTAATGTGTTTTTAGCTAATAGATTTACATCTTTACATATTGTGTCTTCCCTGTAAAACATTTTAAAAATCTGAAATGGTGGCTTTATTCACAAGATCTGTATCTTTCATCTGGTGTCTTGGACTTGTGATTTAATGATATTTAGATGCTACTATCTACTTGTGAAGCTATGCTAGCTATGCTAAACAGTGTGTGGGGGGTGGGGGGTGCTCCCGGATCCGGGTTTCTGAGGCAGTAGAGGTTAAGGCAAGGGCTGATTTCAAGGTTTTACTGTTAACCTATAAAGCGTTACATGGGCTTGCTCCTACCTATCTTTCCGAGTTGGTCCTGCCGTACATACCAATACGTACGCTATGGTCACAAGACGCAGGCCTCCTAATTGTCCCTAAAATTTCTAAGCAAACAGCGGGAGGCAGGGCTTTCTCCTATAGATCTCCATTTTTATGGAACAGTCTGCCTACCCATGTGAGAGACGCAGACTCGGTCTCAACCTTTAAGTCTCTACTGAAGACATATCTCTTCAGTAGGTCATATGATTGAGTGTAGTCTGCCCAGGAGTGTGAAGGTGAACGGAAAGGCTCTGGAGCAACGAACCGCCCTTGCTGTCTCTGCCGGGCCGGTTCCCCTCTCTCCACTGGGATTCTCTGCCTCTAACCCTGTTACTGAGGCTGAGTCACTGGCTTGCTGGTGCTCTTTCATGCCGTCCCTAGGAGGGGTGCGTCACTTGAGTGGGTTGAGTTACTGACGTGAACTTCCTGTCTGGGTTGGCGCCCCCCATTGGTTGTGCTGTGGTGGAGACCTTTGTGGGCTATACTCGGCCTTGTCTCAGGATTGTAAGTTGGTGGTTGAGGATATCCCTCTAGTGGTGTGGGGGCTGTGCTTTGGCTGAGTGGGTGGGGTTATATCCTTCCTGTTTGGCCCTGTCCGGGGGTTTCTTCGGATGGGGCCACAGTGTCTCCTGACCGCTCCTGTCTCAGCCTCCAGTATTTATGCTGCAGTAGTTTATGTGTCGGGGGGCTAGGGTCAGTTGGTTATACCTGGAGGACTTCTCCTGTCTTATCCAGTGTCCTGTGTGAATTTAAGTATGCTCTCTCTAATTCTCTCGTTCTCTCTTTCTCTCTGAGAACCTGAGCCCTAGGACCATACGTCAGGACTACCGGGCATGCTGACACCTTGCTGTCCCCAGTCTGCCCGGCCTTGCTGCTATTCCAGTTTCAACTGTTCTGCCTGCGGTTATGAAACCCCTACCTGTCCCAGACCTGCTGTTTTCAACTCTTAATGATCGGCTATGAAAAGCCAACTGAGATTTATTCCTGATTATTATTTGACCATGCTTGTCATTTATGAACATTTTGAAAATCTTGGCTCTCTCTAATTTTCTCCTTCTCTCTTTCTTTCTCTCGGAGGACCTGGGCTCTAGGACCATGCGTCGGGACTGCCGCCCGTGGTGACTCCTTGCTGTCCCCAGTCCGCCTGTTCTTGCTGCTATTCCAGTTTCAGCTGTTCTGCCTGCGGTTATGGAACCGCCACCTGTCCCAGACCTGTTGTTTTTCAAATCTTAATGATCAGCTATGAAAAGCCAACTGAAAATTATTCATGATTATTATTTGACCATGCTTGTCACTTATGAACATTTTTGAACATCTTGGCATAGTTTTGTTATAATCTCCACCCGGCACAGCCAGAAGAGGACTGGCCACCCCTCATAGCCTGGTTCCTCTCTAGGTTTCTTCCTAGGTTTTGGCCTTTCTAGGGAGTTTTTCCTAGCCACCGTGCTTCTACACCTGCATTACTAGCTGTTTGGGGTTTTAGGCTGGGTTTCTGTACAGCACTTCGAGATATTAGCTGATGTACGAAGGGCTATATAAAATAAAATTGATTGATTGATTGATTGACAAGGTGAATGCACCAATTTGTAAGTCGCTCTGGATAAGAGCGTCTGCTAAATGACTTAAATGTAAATGTAAGTCGGATTTCAAATCGGGTCTACCAATCTGTAACTAGAGCTATTTTTGTAACCCTTCGCCTGTTTTTCTGGCTTCGGTAAAAAATGTCAGAAGTTAGCAGATTCATTAAATTCAAAACAACTATCATTTTGACCACTAAACCAAAGAGTTTGACAAAAATATATTGGATTAAAACTTCCCTCTACTTCTCTGCTTGTCAAATGCGGAGAAGGTTTATTCAGTATGGAACTTACGTTACAGCAGTTTTACTAAATGCACTACCATGTGTTTTTTAAACTTTCACAAACAACTGCCGTTTTGACCCCTTTCCCAACATGTTACAGAAAACAATGTTTTCTATATAAAATCTACCCCTATTCTTCTGCTTTTCAAGCAACAAGTCGGATTTCAAATCGGGTCTACCAATCTGTAACTAGAGCTATTTTTGTAACCCTTCGCCTGTTTTTCTGGCTTCAGTAAAAAATGTCAGAAGTTAGCAGATTCATTAAATTCAAAACAACTTTCACAAACAACTGACGTTTTGACCCCTTTCCCAACATTTTACAGAAAACAATGTTTTCTATATTAAATCTAGCCCTACTCTTCTGCTTTTCAAGCAACAAGTCGGATTTCAAATCGGGTCTACCAATCTGTAACTAGAGCTATTTTTGTAACCCTTCGCCTGTTTTTCTGGCTTCGGTAAAAAATGTCAGAAGTTAGCAGATTCATTAAACAAAACCCAATTAATACTCTTATTTTGAAAACATGGAGGGAAGTTCAACGCCAATATTAACTGAGTAATGACATTTCTAGACACTCGCCTATATTTCACAACCCAGCCTTTCCAAGGATTTAGGGAATGGGAAGGGAGAGGGCTTTATAGAGTTTCTGAACTATTCAAAGGCTACATTTTTTTAGCATTTCAAGGAGGAATTCATTATATCCCGAACAAATTGTTATAGGTACCTTCAACTAAGGCAATTCATTGTTAAAAAAGGATTGTTACAAAAATGACTTAGCCGATTGACGAGATGATTGAATCACTTTATCAAGGGGAAAACATTGGAACTGTTTTACATTTTTATTACAATATCCTTAACATGCACATGTTATCTTGAGATAATCTTAGGAACTCATGGCAGCTTGAATTACAGGTGCAGATATCAGTGGGGAGCTGGGTGAACATTTGGAAAACACTATTTAAAGCCACTACATGTAACCAAACAAGGGAGTTTCAATTCAAAGTACTCCATCTTTTTTTATGAGCCCTGATGAACTTAATAAAATAAAAAAAGGAATGTCCGCTATGTGTTGGAGGCAGTGTGGACAAATAGGTACAAAATCAAATATATTTTGTCAATGTCTGAAAATCCAGTCTTTTTGGTCTGAAATTTTCCCTGTTATTCAGGACATCACAGGTGTTGTTACTCAGGCAAGCCCATGTCATCTCCATCTAGGAATTGTTACTGTGAATACACTCCAATCCTCTTCACTTAAATTGATAGATCATCATTTAGCAGCAGCAAGGAAATGTGTAACAAAATGTCCAATTGTAAACAATCCAAAAAATGCCCCATTGTAAATGGCCTTCTGGGTCAGGTGGGCATCATTTGAAAGCTTGTTCTATTGCCAACATGACTAACTAAGTTATAAAATACAATATTACAGTGTTATGCTTTCACAGGCCAATTCAGAGAAACAGATCGTCATTTTGGTGCGCATAGAAAGGAGTCATGCGTGCATTCAGGTGTGTGTCCGCGGCAAATTTTCTTCACAATAGATAAACATGATGTCATCTCGTAACTGTACATCAAACATAGTGATCATAAACCATGACACTGTGTATGACATGAGTTGTATGATATGGAAATGTGAAGTGCACATTTGAACTCACGGATGTTTGGCTTGTTTGTATGACATCAAAGCGGTCTTTATTATAATCCTCAGCGTCTCATCTTTCAAAAAACATTGAGTCCTCTTAATTTATTGCATTTCCCTGACCCAGAAAACAAAACAATTGCAAACATTCCCCAATTAGAGGGAGGAATCGGGGCAACTTAATGTTGCTTGTGGTACTGGTCACCGGTATTCTAGTCCACGTTCTCAGAGCATGCGCAGAATAGCTGGCAGACATATTCACCATCATTTTCAAACTCTTCTTGTCCCAGTCTGTAATCTCCACATTTTAAACTGACCACAATCATTCCTGTTCCCAAGAGCTCTAAGGATTCATGCCACAATGACTGTGGCACTCTGTAGCACTCACATCTGTAATCATGAAGTGGTTTGAAAGAATGGTTATGGCACACATCAACCCCATTATCCCAGCCACCCTAGACCCAGCCCAATTTGCATACCGTCCCAACAGATCTATAGTTTACAATGTTTTCACCCACCTGTATAAGAGGAATAGCTACAGTACCAGTCAAAAGTTTGGACACACCTACTCATTCAAGGATTTTTCTACATAGCCACTCTTTGCCTTGATGACAGCTTTGCACACTCGTGGCATTCTCTCAACCAGCTTCACCTGGAATGCTTTTCCAACAGTCTTGAAGTTCCCACATATGCTGAGCACTTGTTGGCTGCTTTTCCTTCACTCTGTGGTCCAACTCAAACCATCTCATTTGGGTTGAGGTTGGGTGATTATGAAGGCCAAGTCATCTGATGCAGCAATCTATCACTGTCTTAACTGACCCGCCTAGTTAAATAAAGGTAAAATAAAACTGTCAAATAGCCCTTACACAGCCTGGAAGTGTGTTGGGTCAAAACAGATGATTGTCCCACTAATCGCAAACCAGATGGGATGACATATCACTGTAGAATGCTGTGGTAGCCAAGCTGGTCAAGTGTGCCTTGAATTCTAAATAAATCCCAGACAGTGTCACCAGCAAAGCACTCACACACATCACACCTTCTCCTCCATGCTTTACGGTGGAAACCACACATGTGAAGATCATCCGTTTATCTACTCTGCGTCTCAAAAAGATACGGTAGTTGGAACCAAAAACCTCAAATTTGGACTTATCAGACCAAGGGACAGATTTCCACCGGTCTAATCTCCATTGCTCCTGTTTCTTGGACAAAGCAAGTCTCTTATTATTATTGGTGTCCTGTAGTAGTGGTTTCTTTGCAGCAGTTTGACCATGAAGGCCTGATTCACGCAATCTCCTCTGAACAGTTGAACTTGAGATGTGTTTGTTACTTTGTTACTTGTTTGTTACTTGTTACTTACTCCTTGAAGCATTTATTTTGGCTGCACTTGCTGAGGTTGGTGAATCTAATGAACTTATCCTCTGCAGCAGAGGTAACTTTGGTTCTTCATTTCCTGTGGTGGTCCTCATGACAGCCAGTTTCCTCATAGTGCTTGATAGTTTTTGCGACAGCACCTGAGAAACTTTAAAAGTTCTTGAAATGTTCTGGATTGACTGACATTCATAACTTAAAGTGATATGATGATATGATGAACTATCATTTCTGTTTGCTTATTCGAGCTGTTCTTGCCATAATATGGACTTGGTCTTTAACCAAACAGGGCTATCTTCTGTATACCACACCTACCCTCTCACAACACAACTGATTGGCTCAAACACATTAACCTCTCTTGGGTAGGGGGCAGTATTTTGACGGCTGGATGAAAAGCGTGCCGAAAGTAAACTGCCTGTTACTCAGGCCCAGAAGCAAGGGTATGCATATAATTGTTAGAGTTGGATAGAAAACACTCTAAAGTTTCTAAAACCAGTAAAATTATGTCTGTGAGTATAACGGAACAGGCAAAACCCAGAGGATAAACCATCCCAAAAAAAAAAAGATTTTAGCCTACCACAATTTTCAATGGCTTTCACTTTTATAATAAGGCCAAGTCCTCCCAGATTGCAGTTCCTAGGGCTTCCACTAGATGTCAACAGTATTTAGAAAGAGTTTCAGGCTGGTTTGTAGAAAAATGAGCAAGAAATTGTAGTTTTTCTAGGTGGCTTCCATTTTGGCTGTAGTGTTTCCAAGTGTGTGAATGAGAGCGTGATCTTTGGTGTTTTTCTCTGTCCTTTTCGCTGTCCACAGATAATCGCATGGTTTGATTTCGCGGTGAAGCCTTTTTGAAATCTGATACAGCGGCTGGATTAACAATAAGTTAAGCTTTATTTTGATGTATTACACTTGTGATTTTATGAAAGTGAAATATTTATAATACTGTAATTTGAATTTCGTGCTCTGTGTGCTTAGTCCCCTCATGTACTCCCTGTTCACCTAGTACTGCGTGGCCATGCACTACTCCAACACCATCATCAAGTTTGCTGACAACACAACAGTGGTAGGCCTGATCAGTGGCAACGATGAGACAGCCGAAAGGGAGGAGGTCAGTGACCTGGCAGTGTGGTGCCGGGACAACAACCTCTCCCTCAATGTTAGTAAAACCAAGGACTTGATCGCGGGCTACAGGAAATGGAGGGGAGGACCCTTCGTGTCCTGAAGCAATTTAGCCATTATTTGTAGCCATTGTAGCCATTTTTCTCATTTCAATTAACTTGTGACATTCCTGGATTACTCATTATACTAATAAAGTGAGATTTAATCCACAAATACAATAGTCAGTTTAAAAAAGGTTAAGGTTACAAGACTGTGTGCATATATGTCTGTGTTTGGCAAATCACTACAGACCTAAGATCAGTCAGAAACTTCCAGCTAACCTTACGCCAAATCTGAACTTGGATCCGCATTAAGTAGCAATGATATCCTTCGCCACCAGGAGCTACAGTATAGGAGAACAGGCTCATTGTAATGGCTAGAATGGAATCAATAGAACGGTATCAAACACATCAAACAAATGGAAACCACATGTTTGACTCCGTTCCATTTATTCAATTTCAGCTATTTCAATGAGCACATCCTCCCAAATCTCCTCCCACCAGCATCCTCTGAAAAATACACTAAAAGTATATGGACACCTGCTTGTCGAACCTCTCATTCCAAAATAATGGGCATCAATATGGAGTTGGTCCCCCTTTGCTGTAAGAACAGCCTCCACTCTTCTGGGAAGGCTTTCCACTAGATGTTGGAAGAACCATTTCTGTATGGACCTCGCTTTGTGCTTGGGGGCATTGTCATGCTGAAACAGGAAAGGGCCTTCCCCAAATTGTTGCCATAAAGTTGGAAGCACAGAATCACCTGGAATGTCATTGTATGCTGTAGCATTAAGATTTCCCTTCACTGGACCGATCCATGAAAAACAGCTCCTTACCATCATTCCTCCTCCACCAAAATTTACGGTTGGCACTATTGGGGCAGGTAGTGTTCTCCTGACATCCACCACACCCAGATTTGTCCATCGGACTGCCAGATGGTGAAGCATGATTCAACACTCCAGAGAACGCATTTCCACTGCTCCAAGGTCCAATGGCGGCGAGCTTTACACCACTCCAGGCGATTCTTGGCATTGCGCATGGTGATCTTAGGCTTGTGTGCGCCTGCTCAACAATGGAAACCTATTTTAAATTAAGCTCCAGACGAACAGTTCTTGTGCTGGCATTCCTTCCAGATCAGTTTGGAACCCGGTAGTGAGTCTTGAAACTGAGGACATGCGATTTTTATGCACTACACGCTTCAGCACATGGCAGTCCCGTTCTGTGAGCTTGTGTGGCCTACCACTTTGTAGCTAAGCCGTTGTTGCGCCTATACGTTTCAACTTCACAATAACAGCACTTAGGGTTGATTGGGGTATCACTAGCAGGGCATACATTTGACGAACTGACTTGTTGGAAAGGTGGCATCCTATGACGGTGCCATGTCAAAAGTCAATGAGCTCTTCAGTAAGGCCATTCTACTGCCAATGTTTGTCTATGGAGATTACATGGATGTGTGCTCAATTTTATACACCTGTCAACAACGGGTGTGGCTGAAATAGCTGAATACACTAACTTCAAGGTGTCCACATACTTTTGTATATTTAGTGTAAAAAAAAAAAATACACTGAGTGTACAAAACATTAAAAACTCTTTCCATGACATAGACTGACCAGGTGACTCCAGGTGAAAGTAATGATCCATTATTGATGTCACTTGTTAAATCCACTTCAATCATTGTAAATTAAGGGGGGGAGACTTCTCAATAGGGGGGCGCTGTTCTCATTTTGTAAAAAGTCGTTCCCAAATTAAACTGCCTCGTACTCAATTCTTGCTCGTACAATATGCATATTATTATTACTATTGGATAGAAAACACTCTCTAGTTTCTAAAACTGTTTGAATTATATCTGTGAGTAAAACAGAACTCATTTTGCAGCAAACTTCCTGGCAGGAAGTGAGAAATCTGAAATCGAGGGCTCTGTTCCAGGGTCAGTTTATTCATTTGCATGTAATCTATGGGTCGACATGCACTGCATACACCTTCCCCTAGATGTCAGTAGACAGTGAGAATTGGAATGGGGTGTATAGCTTTATCTGAGGCCGAATAAGACCTGTTGGAATGATGCGACCACTCTTTCATTTCTTCACCGTGGTGTGAATCGGTCACCTGGATTGCGTTCTGAAAAGCTGTCGTTATAGGCCTTAGATATATCCGGCTCCGATTTTATTCGATATATGTGTTAAAAACATCATCAACTAGTTATATTAAACCGACTTATATCAGTTTATATAAGTTTATTCCGATTTTCGGTATTTTCCTTGTGATGCGTTCTGGGGATTTGGACACTTCTGTGCCGCATGGCTAACGTTGGCTAGCGTTCTACAGATGAAAACGACATTCTACAACCGAGCAACGATTATTCTGGCCAAAGGACAACTTGTACAAGATTCTGATGGAAGCTAATCAAATAGTAGGAACGATTTATGATGTTTTCTCGTATTTTTGTCGAAAATGTTTAGATATAATTTGGGCGCTGATTTTGGGTGCTGTATCGCTCTAACGTAAGCTGTAAGTCGTACTAAAGTTAATTTTAAAAATCTAACACAGCGGTTGCATTAAGAACTAGTCTATCTTTAATTTGCTGTCCAACATGTATTTTTTTGTAAAGCTTATGATTAGTTATTTGATTAGAACAGGTGCCTCTCCAAGATTTCTCCGGACAATATTTCTGCATTTTCACTACGTATTCACATTGTTCAACCACGATTTGTGCCGCTAAATATGCACATTTTTGAACAAACCATATATGTATTGTGTAATATGATGTTATAGGACTGTCATCTGATGAAGTTTGAGAAGGTTAGTGAAAAAAGTAATATATTTTGCTGGTTTATTCGCTATCGCTAACGTGTCTTGAATGAATGCGGCTGTGTGGTAGGCTACTGTAGTAAGCTAATATAATGCTATATTGTGTTTTCACTGTAAAACACTTAAAAAATCTGAAATATTGGCTGGATTCACAAGATGTTTGTCTTTCATTTGCTGTACACCGTGTATTTTTCATCAATGTTTTATGATGAGTATTTAGGTATTTCACGTTGGTTTCTGTAGTTATTCTAGCTGCTTTGGTGAGACTACTGCAATGTAAAACTATGATTTATACCTGAAATATGCACATTTTTCAAACAAAACATATCCTATACAATAAATATGTTATCAGACTGTCATCTGATTAAGTTGTTTCTTGGTTAGTGACTATTTATATCTTTATTTGGTCGAATTCCTGATAGCTACCTATGCAGTAAAAAAATTGTGAAAATATGCGGTTGGGTCTTTTGCTATCGTGGTTAGCTAATAGAAATACATATTGTGTTTTCCCTGTAAAACATTTTAAAAATCGGAAATGATGGCTGGATTCACAAGATGTGTATCTTTCATCTGGTGTCTTGGACTTGTGATTTCATGATATTTAGATGCTAGTATTTACTTGTGGCGCTATGCTAGGCAATACTAGTCAGCTTTTTTACTGATGAGGGTGCTCCCGGATCCGGGATTGTGACCAAGTAGAAGTTTTAAAGAAGGATTTTTAAGCCTTGAGACATAGATTGTATATGTGTGCCATTCGGAGGGTGAATAGGCAAGACAAAAGTTTAAAGTACCTTTGAACGGGGTATGGTAGTAGGTGCCAGGCGAAGTGGTTGGTGTCAATAACTGCAACGCTGCTGGGTTTTTCATGCTCAACAGTTTCCTGTGTGTATCAAGAATGGTCCACCACGCAAAGGACATCCAGCCAACTTGCCACAACTGTGGGAAGGATTGGAGTCAACATGGGCCGGCATCCCTGTGGAATGTTTTCAACACCTTGTAGAGTTCATTCCCCGATGAATTGAAGCCTGTCTGAGCGAAAGGGGGGTGCAACTCAATATTAGGAAGGTGTTCTTAACATTTTGTACACTCAGTGTATACTGTATATATACCTATTTTAATATTTTTTACTTCCTTTGCTCTCAGGCCCTTGGGGAAGCTGTTGTGTTGAGAGGGTTTTCTCTGGTCATGGGGGGGGGGGGGGGGTGGTGCTTCAGGTTTTAACTTATAAATTTGAAATGAATAATGTGCTTGTAGCATTGGCATGCACTACGCTCTTAAGGTGTCAGATTTCAAAAAAGCTTTACGGCGAAGCAAACCATGAGATTATCTGAGGACAGTGCCCAGCACACAAATGCATAACAAATCATTTTCAACCAGGGAGTTGCTACACGAAAGTCAGAAATAGCGATATAATATATGCCTTACCTTTGAAGATCTTCTTCTTTTGGCACTCCAAAGGTCTCAGTTACATTACAAATGTTCCTTTTGTTCGATAAATTCCTTCTTTATATCCATAAAAACTCAGTTTAGCTGGCGCTCTTCAGTCAATAATCCACTCGGTTTCCCTACGTCAAAATGCACACAAAATGAATCCCAAACGTTACTAATAAACTTATCCAAACAAGTCAATCAACGTTTTTAATCAATCCTTCGGTACCCTAATACGCAAATAAACAATCAAATTTAAGACAGAGAATCGTTATTGTCTTTACCGGAGATAAACAAAAAGAAAGCGCTCTCGGCCATGCGCTTGAAAACACTACAGCCAAAATGGGAGCCACTTAGAAAAACTACAACTTCTGCCTAATTTTTCCAAAAGCCAGCCTGAAACTCTTTCTAAAGGCTGTGGACATCTAGTGGAAGCCCTAGGATCTGCAATCGGGGACTATTTCGCCCTATTATAAAAGTGAGTTCGGGAGTTTTGCCGTGTTCCGTTCTCTTCTGTTTGTTGACTTGGAGAGCTTTGTGCCACTTGGCAAGTGCGCGTGCTAAATCGAGAGGGAAAATGAACGTTCTAAATCCAAACAACGACTGTTCTTGACAAAGGACACCTTCTACAACATTCTGTTGGAAGATCACCAAAAGTAAGAAACATTTTATGATGCTAATTCATATATCTGTCGTGCATGTGAATTTGTCGTGAGCGCCCAACTTTGGGGTACTCAGCTATACCGAAGCTGGATGTCGTAATGAAGTTATTTTTTAGAATTCTAACACTGCGATTTCATTAACCTCTCTGGGATAGATGGGACGCTTGCATCCCAACAGCCATGTCAAAATGTAGAGCGCCAAATTCAAAAAAATTATATAAAATTAAACTTGATTAAATCACACATATAAGATATCAAATTAAAGCTACACTCGTTGTGAATCCAGCCAACATGTCAGATTTCAAAAAGGCTTTTCGGCGAAAGCATAAGATGCTATTATCTGATGATAGCCCAATGTAAACAAGAGAGTGTAGCCTATTTCAACCATGCTAGCGCTACTCAAAACGCTAATATAAAATATAAAACATGCATTACCTTTGACGAGATTCTTTTGTTGGCACTCCAATATGTCCCATAAACATCACAAATGGTCCTTTTGTTCGATTAATTCCATCCATATATATCCAAATTGTCCATTTATTTGGCGCCGTTGTACCAGGAAAAACAGCGTTCAATTTGAACAAAATCACGACACAATATCTAAAAAAAATTACCTCTAAACTTTGCCAAAACATTTCAAAGTACTTTTGTAATACAGCTTAAGGTATTTGTAAACGTTAATAATCGATCAAATTGAAGACAGGTCAATCTGTTTTCAATACAGGATATCAACAAACTCACGGAACTTTTCATGTCTTGCCCAAATCTCAAACATAAACAAACGACGTCCCTCCACTTCCGGGTCAATATCTTGTTCACCTCACTAAGAAAAAACCTTAACCATTTTCCATACAATGGCGACATCCAGTGGAAGCAGTAGAAACTGCGCATTTACTGATTAGAATTCTGGTTTGCCCAAAACAATCCATTGAACATAGAGGAACTTAACAATAAAAAAGTTAGTCCTCAGGGTTTTGACTGCTATATAAGTTCTGTTATACTTACAGATATGATTCAAACAGTTTTAGAGTGTTTTCTATCCAAATCTACTAATAATATGCATATCTTATATTCTGGGGATGAGTAGCACGAAGTTGAAATTGCGCACGCTATTTTTCCCTAAGTGAAAATTCTGCACCCTATCATCAAGAAGTTAAGAACTAATGGATCTATAATTTCCTATACAACATGTATTTTTTACTTATGTTTATGAATAGCTATTTGGTCAGAATATGTGTGTCAGAAAAATATCGTTGCTGTTTAGACGTTGTGGAAAAAGTAGCTAAGTTAGCACAATGTGTAACCACTGATTTCAGCTCTAAATATGCACATTTTCGAACAAAACATAAGTGTATGTATAACCTGATGTTATAGGACTGTCATCTGATGAAGAAAATCAAGGTTTGTCAAAAATGATATATCTTTTGCTGGTTTGTTACGATCGCTAACTTTTGCTACTGGGAAATTGCTTGTGTTTTTGGCTATTGTGGTAAGCTAATATAACGCTCTATTGTGTTTTCGCTGTAAAGCACTTGATAAATTGAAAATATTGTCTGGAATCACAAGATGCCTGTCTTTCAATTGCTGTACACTATGTATTTTTCAGAAATGTTTTATGATGAGTTTTTAGTAATTTGGTGTTGGTGTCTGTAATTATTCTGTCTGCTTTCGGTGCAATTTCTGATTGTAGCTGCAATGTAAACTATGATTTTTACCTGAAATATGCACATTTTTCTAACAAAACATATGCTATACAATAAATATGTTATCAGACTGTCATCTGATGAAGTTGTTTCTTGGTTAGTGGCTATTTATATCTTTATTTGGACGAATTTGTGATAGCTACTGATGGAGTAAAAAACTGGCGGAGTAAAAAAAGTGGTGTCTTTTGCTAACGTGGTTAGCTAATAGATTAACATATTGTGTCTTCCCTGTAAAACATTTAAAAATCGGACATGTTGGCTGGATTCACAAGATGTGTACCTTTCATATGCTGTATTGGACTTGTTAATGTGTGAAAGTTAAATATTTAAAAAAAATATCGTTTGAATTTCGCGCCCTGCACTTTGAGCTGGCTGTTGTCATAAGTGTACCGGTGTTGGACTGCAGCCATAAGAAGTTAATTACACATCAAACACTTTGTTGTGCACCTCTTGTCTGCAGGGTTATTAAATTAACATCACATCATACATGTATCAGCAGTAGTTTATTTGTTTCACAGTTTCAATGTAAACCCTCAATCAATTCATGTCAAGTATATCAGCACATTCAAATCCATGGACAAACACAGTATACAGAAAAAAAATCTGTTTTTTATTTCACCTTTCTTTAACCAGGTAGGCAAGTTGAGAACAAGTTCTCATTTACAATTGCGACCTGGCCAAGATAAAGCAGTTCGACACATACAACAACACAGAGTTACACATGGAGTAAAACAAACATGCAGTCAATAATACAGTAGAAAAAAAAAAGTATATACAATGTGAGCAAATGAGGTGAGATAAGGGAGGTAAAGGCAAAAAAAAGGCCATGGTGGCGAAGTAAATACAATATAGCAAGTAAAACACTGGAATGGTAAATTTGCAGTGGAAGAATGTGCAAAGTAAAGATAGAAATAATGGGGTGCAAAGGAGCAAAATAAATATATACAGTAGGGGGAGAGGTAGTTGTTTGGGCTAAATTGTTTGGGCTATGTACAGGTGCAGTAATCTGAGCTGCTCTGACAGCTAGTGCTTAAAGCTAGTGAGGGAGATAAGTGTTTCCAGCTTCAGAGATTTTTGTAGTTCATTCCAGTCATTGGCAGCAGAGAACTGGAAGGAGAGGCGGCCAAAGGAAGAATTGTTTTTGGGGGTGACCGGAGAGATATACCTGCTGGAGCGCGTGCTACAGGTGGGTGCTGCTATGGTGACCAACGAGCTGAGATAAGGGGGGACTTTACCTAGCAGGGTCTTGTAGATAACCTGGAGCCAGTGGGTTTGGTGACGAGTATTAAGCGAGGGCCAGCCAACGAGAGCGTACAGGTCGCAGTGGTGGGTAAAATATGGGGCTTTGGTGACAAAACGGATGGCACTGTGATAAACTGCATCCAGTTTATTGAGCAGGGTATTGGAGGCTATTTTGTAAATTATATCGCCAAAGTCGAGGATCGGTAGGATGGTCAGTTTTACAAGGGTATGTTTGGCAGCATGAGTGAAGGATGCTTTGTTGCGAAATAGGAAGCCAATTCCAGATTTTACTTTGGATTGGAGATGTTTGACGTGAGTCTGGAAGGAGAGATCACAGTCTAACCAGACACCTAGGTATTTGTAGTTTTCCACATATTCTAAGTCAGAACCGTCCAGAGTGGTGATGTTGGACGGGCTGGCAGTTGCAGGCAGCGATCGGTTGAAGAGCATGCATTTAGTTTTACTTGTATTTAAGAGCAATTGGAGGCCACGGAAGGAGAGTTGTATGGCATTGAAACTCGTATGGAGGGTTGTTAACACAGTGTCCAAAGAAGGGCCAGAGGTATACAGAATGGTGTCGTATGCATAGAGGTGGATCAGAGACTCACCAGCAGCAAGAGCGACATCATTGATGTATACAGAGAAGTGAGTCGGTCCAAGAATTGAACCCTGTGGCACCCCCATAGAGACTGCCAGAGGCCCGGACAACAGGCCCTCCGATTTGACACACTGAACTCTATCTGAGATGTAGTTGGTGAACCAGACGAGGCAATCATTTGAGATACCAAGGCTATCGAGTCTGCCGATGAGGATGTGGTGATTGACAGAGTCGAAAGCCTTGGCCAGGTCAATGAATACGGCTGCACAGTATTGTTTCTTATCGATGGCGGTTAGGATATCGTTTAGGACCTTGAGCGTGGATGAGGTGCACCCATGACCAGCTCTGAAACCAGATTGCATAGTAGAGAAGGTATGGTGGGATTCGAAATGGTCGGTAATCTGTTTGTTGACTTGGCTTTCGAAGACCTTAGAAAGGCAGGGTAGGAGAGATATAGGTCTGTAGCAATTTGGGTCAAGAGTGTCCCCCCCTTTGAAGAGGGGGATGGCTGCAGCTGCTTTTCAATCTTTGGGAATCTCAGACGACACGAAAGAGAGGTTGAACAGGCTAGTAATAGGGGTTGCAACAATTTCGGCAGATCATTTTAGAAAGAAAGGGTCCAGATTGTCTAGCCCGGCTGATTTGTAGAGGTCCAGATTTTGCAGCTCTTTCAGAACATCAGCTGACCGGATTTGGGAGAAGGAGAAATGGGAAAGGCTTGGACGAGTTGCTGTGGAGGGTACAGTGCTGTTGACCGGGGTAGGGGTAGCCAGGTGGAAAGCATGGCAAGCCGTAGAAAAATGCTTATTGAAATTCTCCATAATAGTGGATTTATCGGTGGTGACAGTGTTTCCTGTCCTCAGTGCAGCGGGCAGCTGGGAGGAGGTGTTCTTATTCTCCATGGACTTTACAGTGTCCAATAACTTTTTTGAGTGTGTGTTGCAGGAAGCAAATTTCTGCTTGAAAAAGCTAGCCTTGGCTTTTCTAACTGCCTGTGTATATTGGTTTCTAGCTTCCCTGAAAAGTTGCATATCACGGGGGCTGTTCGATGCTAATGCAGAACGCCATAGGATGTTTTTGTGTTGGTTAAGGGCAGTCAGGTCTGGATAGAACCTAAGGGCTATATCTGTTCCTGGTTCTAAATTTCTTGAATGGGGTATGCTTATTTAAGATGGTGAGGAAGGCATTTAAAAATATATATATATATATATATATGTATATAAATAAATAAAATATTTAAAAAAAAAACAATTAAAATAAAATAAAAAAAGACCAGGCATCCTCTACTGACTGGATGAGATCAATTTCCTTCCAGGATACCCCGGCCAGGTCAATTAGAAAGGGCTGCTCGCTGAAGTGTTTCAGAGAGCGTTTGACAGTGATGAGTGGAGGTCGTTTGACCGCTGACCCATTACGGATGCAGGCAATGAGGCAGTGATCGCTGAGATCTTGGTTGAAAACAGCAGAGGTGTATTTAGAGGGCAAGTTGGTTAGGATGATATCTATGAGGGTGCCCGTGTTTACGGCTTTGGGGTGGTACCTGGTAGGTTCATTGATAATTTGTGTGAGATTGAGGGCATCCAGTTTAGATTGTAGGATGGCGTGTTAACTTCTCTGTGCTACGGATACCGGTAGCGGGTTTAAATTCGACAACATACGGTGATCGCCACATAAATAGTCATATTAAACATTCCTGAAAATACAAGTGTATCACATGGTTCAAAAGACTAGAATTTTGCTAATCCAACTGCGTTGTCAGATTTAAAAAAGGATTTACTGCGAAAGAATACGATGCGATTATCTGAGCACAGAGCCCCATACCAAAATACTATTTCAACCAGTACAGGCGTAACAAAATCACAAATTGCAATGAAATAAATCGTTTACCTTTGAAGATCTTGCTCTGTTTGCAATCCCAAGGCTCATTGTTACACAATGAATGGTCTTTTGTTCGGTTAAATCCATTTTTATAGCCTAACACGAAACATTTTGTGAACGCTTACCTCATTGAATTCCGTGTCATTCAATTTTCGACGAAACATTCGACGTAAATACACAGACTAAACGTGACTTTATCCAGTCATGTTTGGTTTCATTGCAATCTACTGTTTGTTTGTAACACAACCATACTTGATGGGTCATTTCGCGGGACGTATTGACCGATAGAAACCGATTGGAAGACAACAAGTAATGAACTCATTGTGCACCAATTATATGACCGCTGTTTCGTTGATTAACTGTATTTTAACCCAATGACCACTGATCGTCTTGAAATCTAGCTGGGTAGATAGCCAATGAGCAGAGGTAAACGGCAATATGTAATGTTTCTGTGTTGGAAGACCAACCCATGTAGTAAACTCTGGCGTAAAGACGGTCTATCGCCATTGAAGATTCATACTGGAAGGAGTCAAGCTTGTTACGCACAGCACTATTTCGGTAATGAGCATCTTCAGCTGTTTATATATCGAACATCATGGCGAATAAGTCAGGGAAAGCTAAATCTAAGACTAGATATACAAATGTACGAAGCGTGAAAGTGAGAAAGATATGCTTTTGGAAGAGGACTCAGTTAGCGACCAGTTAGCAGTTACTTAGTTAGCTATTACTCAAATGGAAGCATATTTTTTGAACGGAGAGGACATTGTTTTGGATTGGTAAGTTCTTCTCATGCTAATGCCGTTGTTTGGAATTAATAATATAAAATATTATTTGTGATTGCTTTTACATTTTATTTGCAATATATAAAAATGTAATGAAATGTGTAAAGTACACATTGGCTATACATTGTGGGTGGGGGTATGTTTTTATGTATGTGTTTTTATGTATATATATATATACACACAAAACATAGGCTATGGGTCATTCACATACATAAAAATGAGGGTCACCCCTCATAGCCTGGTTCCTCTCTAGGTTTCTTCCTAGGTTTTGGCCTTTCTAGGGAGTTTTTCCTAGCCACCGTGCTTCTACACCTGCATTGCTTGCTGTTTGGGGTTTTAGGCTGGGTTTCTGTACAGCACTTTGAGATATTAGCTGATGTACAAAGGGCTATATAAATTGATTTGATTTGATAGAGGACTGAGGGTCTTCCAAATATTGAAAGTGTGTAAATAGTTACCCATGTTATTTTGTAAATGTATATATTTTTTTTCTTCATATTGTTTTTTTTCTTTTTTTCCCCTCCATTTTTTTGGGGGGTGTGTTAGAATACCATTTTGGTATTTTGTATATAGTTATTTGTTTCAAAATGTATACCTTCACCAATTTGGCCACTTGGGTACATTTGGGCTACTTGTGTGGAACACCTGGGTGACTTCATGATAAATGTCATGTAGCACACTCATTTTGGAAGTTATCATTCTGAAACTTTGCACAAGTACTGTTGCCCTCTTATGTTTTTCACTGCAATTGTCCCCATATTCATATCTGAATGTTGGTTTTATCTTGTTCATTTTAAAGATGATGATACAACAATAAAAAATTAAAAATGTATGGTTTTTTCATTGTATTATCTAAACCAGATCTATTGTGTTATATTCTCCTACATTCAATTCACATTTACACAAACTTCAGAGTGTTTTCTTTCAAATGCTACCAAGAATATGCATATCCTTGCTTCTGGGCCTGAGCTAGAGGCAGTTAGATTTGGGTATGTCTTCAGGCGGAAATTGAAAGAAGGGGGGGATAGCTGTAAGAGGTTTTAAGCATGTCCCAGTTTAGGTCAACTAGCAGCACAAGCTCTGAAGATAGATGGGGGGCAATCAACTCACATATGGTGTCCAGAGCACAGCTGGGGGCAGAGGGTGGTCTATAGCAGGCGGCAACAGTGAGAGACTTGTTTTTAGAGAGGTGGATTTTTAAAAGTAGAAGTTCAAATTGCTTGGGTACAGACCTAGATAGTAGGACAGAACTCTGCAGGCTATCTTTGCAATAGATTGCAACACCGCCCCCTTTGGACGTTCTATCTTGTCTGAAAATGTTGTATTTAGGAATGGAGATTTCAGAGTTTTTGGTGGTCTTCCTAAGCCAGGATTCAGACACGGCTAGAACATCCGGGTTGGCATTGTGTGCTAAAGCAGAGAATAAAACAAACTTAGGGATCAGGCTTCTAATGTTAACATGCATGAAACCAAGGCTATTACGGTTACAGAAGTCATCAAATGAGAGCGCCTGGGAAATAGGAGTGGAGCTAAGCACTGCAGGGCCTGGATTCACCTCTACATCACCAGAGGAACAGATGAGGAGTAGGATAAGGGTACGGCTTAAAAGCTATGAGAATTGGTCGTCTAGAACGTCCGGAACAGAGAGTAAAAGGAGTTTTCTGGGGGCGATAAAATAGCTTCAAGGTATAATGTACAGACAAAGGTATGATAGGATGTGAATACAGTGGAGGTAATCCTAGGTATTGAGTGATGATGAGAGAGATATTGTCTCTAGAAACATCATTGAAACCAGGTGATTTCATCGCATGTGTGGGTGGTGGAACTGAAAGGTTGGATAAGGTATAATGAGCAGGGCTAGCGGCTCTACAGTGAAATAAGCCAATAAACACTAACCGGAACAGCAATGGACAAGGCATATTGACATTAAGGAGAAGCATGCTTAGTCGAGTGATCATAAGGGTCTAGTGAGTAGTGAGGTTGGTTGGGGTAACGGCGATTCAGACAGCTAGCAGAGCCATCGGTAGCAAGCTAGCATGGGATGGAAGTCTGATTTTAGCCACCTCGTTCGTTTCCGACGGTAGATTAGTGGAGTTCCGTGTGGTAGAGGGGATCAATCCATTTGGCAAAATAGATATAGTGACCCAAGAAAAATTGTCCGATAGATAGACCTATTCAGATAGCAGCCGATAAGACAACTAACGATTAGCTGGATGGGCGTTCAGGTAACGTCACGATGGAGGGGCCAGTTGGATAACTCCCTCGGGCAGATAACGTCAGTAGTCCAGTCGGGAACGCCCGGTGGGGCTCCGCATCGGCAGTAAAACGGGTCCGGATAGGTGATTGTAGCCCAGGAGTGGCTGATGGAACTCTTCAGCTGGCTAGCTCTGGAATAATTGATGTTTGCTCCGGGATCGATGTAAGCCAATAGTCACACGGATAGCAGCTAGCTAGCTGCGAGATCCAGGTGTAAATGTCCAGAACTTGCGGTTGAAATCTGGGGATATGGAGAGAAAAATAGGTCCGGTATGTTCTGGTCTGAGTCGCATAGTACAAAACTGGCGATAGCTTTTCGAGCTAAAGGATACTGATGACCACAAACCGTGGTTAGCTGAATAATAACGTTAGCCAGTAAACTGGCTGCTTCTGGTTAGCTTCTGGCTAGCTTCTGGTTAGCTTCTGGCTAGCTTCAGGCTAGCTTCTGGCTAGCTTCTGGCTAGCTTCTGGCTAGCTTCTATTGTGGTTTTAGATTTGAGGTAAATACAGATGGCTATTCTTTGTATCTGAGACACATTTGCTTGCCAAGTTATAGCCATAAAACCTGGTTGGTTAGCTACATGCAGATTCATTCAGGGTAGTAATGTCATGAATTGTGATTATGGTCCATTGTTTAGCTAGCTGGCTAGCTACATTTCTTAATTTCTTACATTTCTTAATTTCTTTCCACACTAATTTTGACAAAGTATTTTAAATTTCAAATTATTGTACTGTTAGCTAGCTTGTTAAGGTTAGCTGGCTGGCTCGCTAACTAACGTTACGTCATGCGCTGGGATTAATTGTTTACCTAGCTAGCTATCCAGCTACATTTCTTTAAAAAGTAATCTCGTTTTAGTTTGCCAAAGCACGGAATAACTGATGGAATTTTTGAATGCTCAACCCCCGTTGAATATGTCCAGTGTCAGTAAATGTCGGCAACAAAGCGTTGCCGACATTTGTTGCCAGCAGCACGGTTACAGTCACCAACGCTCTGGATAACATGAAAACTTCCTAACCAGCTCTGCTAAGGGGAGTAAAATGGTCAGAGTGGAGTGTTCTCTCATTATGTGTCTGGAAGTAGCTAGCCAATGTTAGCCAGTTAGCTTGGGTAATTGACTGTCGTTGCGAGGTCAGAGCTTTTGGAACAACCCTACTTATTTGCTCTCTGAACGCGAAACGCTCTGAATTCATGAACTGACAATCTGACAGCACAGTTCCAGTCACCAACGCTCTGGATAACATAAATAACCAGCTCTGCTAGGGCGAGTAATGTTCAGTGCTCTGTTCCATCTCACTTAGATGTCTGGAAGTAGATGGCAAGTTAGTACACAACACGCGGATCAACCCTTGAAGATGTGTATGTTTACCATTCTGTAGCTCTCAGTCTCTACTTTTATCCAATGTTAAAAATGGAAGTTTAAATGTTGCTAAATAAGACCGAATCAAGGTGGTGAGTCAGAAATATGCCTGCAAAACATTGGTGCCTTGACAAATATCTCCATCGGTTAGAAATAAATATTATTCAAAAACCTACCCATGTGAGAAGGGGACATTATAAACTACATTGGTGAGGTAGAGACACTTTGTTTATTCCTATCTTATGAGGTTCATGTTACTACAGTATCATTACATTTACATTTACATTTAAGTCATTTAGCAGACGCTCTTATCCAGAGCGACTTACAAATTGGTGCATTCACATTAAAGCCTGGTCCAAATTAACAAGGTGTTGAACATTCAGTACACAGTCAAAGTGATGCGTAACAATGTGAGGCAGCTCGCTGTCCTCTGCAGCACTGTCTTCCACTCCCTCAAGCCCCTTGGTTTGGCGTCTCTGAATGTGCCTGCTGACATTGAGAGTCCTTCAAAATGCCACCAGAATATACATAATTTAAAAGTAATTAAACTTTTCAAACATATCCAAATAATTTACTACCGACAATGAAGGATTCCACGCCACTGTGATGCCCCCTCCCCCGGGTTCCTACCCGAGAACGAACTTATGAGGTTCTCTTCTCCCCTCACCTAGGTAGCATTCCAAATTCCCAACAGACTATAAGATCTCTACTTTCTGCGAGCAGATGAGATTACTATTCACCAGGTTCCACATGTGTATGAGGTCCGGTGGCAGCAGCTTGTGGACCACGATCATGCTTTTAAAGAAACAGGGTTCTTGGTTAAGCTTACTTTTCTTGTTCTTGACAAGGCCAAATGTCTTAAAGGAATTATGCTTGATGGGCGTGACCTGCAGCACTTACAGACACATTCCCAGGAATACGTCATCGATGGGGTATAGCTCTAGAGAGTCTGAGGCCCAGTAGAGCCTCCTGGCCAGGGGTGCATCCATGAGGAACCCACCGCCTCCAGCATATGGAGGGTAATAGGTCTTCTTGTAAAGCGCTTGTGGGATGTAGTACTTGTTCTCCTTCTTGCGAATGGGCTTGGCCTTGAAGAGCACGTCGCCGACGAAGAGGTTCTTGACATGGGCGCTGGCCTCCAGGTACTCAAAGATGTTCTCCACGCTGACAAAGACGTCGTCGTCGCCCTTGAAGATGTAGCGCACGTCGGCACAGTAGGTGGAGAACCACTTGAGGAAGTGCGTCTCCTTGAGGGTCAGGTTGAAGAAGCTGTCCTGGAAGTCCCACTGGAGTATATCTCCGTAGATGTAGTCCTCGTACTCCAGGAGCCTCTGATAGTTGGCTTTCTCAGCTTCGTTGGACGCCGTCCCCAGCAGGAAGACCTTCTTCACATTCTTGCCGTCCACCACTTGCTCCTTGCCCCACGTCTTGCGGATCACTTCACGACGATCGTGCTGCGAGGCAATGGACTTGATGACCATGAGCAGGTAAGTCTCCCCCAAGCACTTCTCCGGATGGTTGATGAGCATGGGGAAGAAGCGACAGTGGCGGTACAGCAGGAACTGCTTGAAGTTGGCCTCCAGGCCCCTGAACCAGTCCTGGTTGATAAAGTTGAGGTTGGCACTGCAGTTGGCAATGGACACGTCCCAGGTCTGGGAGCCAGCTCCCTCATGGATGACACTGGGCTCCTCCATGGTGCCAGTGGCGGCAGCCGCAGGTTCAGCTTGTTTGGTCTTGCTGTTCTTCCAAAAGGTGTTGGTCACTGGGTAGAGACCCTTCTTCTGCTGCAGGGCCCTATCCTCTCCTCCCTCTGAAGAAGCCTCCATGCGAGCCTGCCTCTCAATTTGGAAGGGAGCCCCAGTGCCGATGCTCCCTCTCTGGACCACTGTCAATGTCACTACAACCAGAAAAACATGACACACACTCGTTTGTACACCCTCCACCAATCCCGAGTGGTCATCCTGGACATTCTGGAGAAAGACAGGCAGAAAGGGGCTGTTAGTCAGATGAAGAGAACATCAAGTCATCTAGCTATACAAATAAGTTACTAACTTTGATAATGATAGTCTAAAAGAATGCCTTTGGGCAACACTCCCTAAATCTGGTCCAGAAGAACATATTCACACATATTGGAACATTTTACAATGCTTTTATATTTACCCTAGAGATTAGGATATGATTCTGCTCCGAATATCTAAAACATAATATTGATTAGGAAATGTATGATTCTATCAAGCCTTTAAAATATGTTAATTTACTAACATTTTCTTACAGGAAAAAATACTGGCAGATCTCAGCTCATTGTTTGATACATGCAATGAATTGCTTATAAATGTAAACTCTCAAGCTATAGCATATATATATATATATATATATTTATATATATATATCTATAACATCACTTCATGCTTTGTGACCCCCATAGGGGAATTTTGGGCTGTTTTATGTATTGCCTGAAAACACGTGAAATAGACAGGTGGCTTAAGAAGACATAATGTGCAGCTTAAATATGATTTCATGGAAATTAACTAGACAACATTTATTTGCTTAACCTTTTGAATTAATGAACCCGGTTTGATCTGGATTGCTAAAATGTTTTACTACCTCCTCAATTATTTTTGTTAGGATTTTAGAGTCATAATTTGGTAAACTTACCGGTCTATGGGAACCACAGTCTAGTGGGTCTTTACCTGGCTTCTTTAACAGGGTGATGATTGCTTCAAACCAAGTATCTGGATATATATTGCGCTCTATAACCTCATGAAGAACGCTTCTGATCTGAACCCATCAGCACCCGGACATTTCCCATTTTGCATGCTTCTAATGGCTGCTTCTATCTCAGAGTTAGTAATGGGGGCATCTATCATTTCCTTATGTTCACGCGATAGCTCTGGCAGCTTTAAATGTGTGAGAAAGTCCTTCCGGAGAGGACACATCTTTATGTTTCTTATATTGGGTCTCGTAGTAGTCAGCACATATCTATTTATTTATTTGGGACAAGATGTAACTTTTCTCTGCACAGTTCTGATATTGGGAATACATCGTTGAGCTGCATCCTTTTTAAAACTTCTCTAGGGTAGGGGGCAGCATTCGGAATTTTGGATGAAAAGCGTGCCCAAATTAAACTGCCTGCCCAGAAGATAGGATATGCATATAATTGGTAGATTTGGATAGAAAACGCTCAAAAGTTTCCAAAACTCTTAAAATCGTGTCTGTGAGTATAACAGAACTGATTTGACAGGCAAAAAACAGAGAAAAATCCATCCAGGAAGTAGGACCTTTTTTGTTTTGTAGTGTTCTGTTCAATGCCATTACAGTGTCCATTTACTTAGGATTCAAATTGCAGTTTCTATGCCTTCCAATATATGTCAACAGTCTTCAGAAATTGTTTCAGGCTTGTATTCTGAAAAATGAGGGAGTAAGAGCAGTCTGAATGAGTGGACCCTGCAGTGTCACAGAGCTTTTTCATGCGTGAGACAGAGAGAGTGCCTTTCTTGTTTACCTTTTATATTGACGACGTTATTGTCCGGTTGAAATATTATCGATTATTAGGCTAAAAACAACCTGAGGATTGAATATAAACATCCTTTGACATGTTTCTATGAACTTTACGAATACAATTTAGATTTTTTGTCTGCCTGTTGTGACTGTGTTTGAGCCTGTGGATTACTGAATAAAACGCGCGAACAAAGCAGAGGTTTTTGGATATAAAGAGAGACTTTATCGAACAAAACAAACATTTCTTGTGTAAATAAATGTATTCTGAGTGCAACCATATGAAGATCATCAAAGGTAAGTGATTAATTATATCACTATTTCTGACTTGTGTAACTCTTCTACTTGGCTGGTTACTGTTTGTAATGATTTGTCTGCTGGGCGATGTTCTCAAATAATCGCAAGGTATGCTTTCGCCGTAAAGACTTTTTGAAATCTAACACCGTGGTTGGCTTCACAAGAAGGTAATCTTTAATTAAACCTATATAAAATACTCATATGTTTTCTGAATTTTATAATGAGTATTTCTGTATTTGAAATTGGCGCTCTGCAATTTCACTGGATGTTGGCCAGGCTAGTGTCCCACATACCCTAGTGAGGTTTTAAGTTGCAGTGTAAGAAGTTTCCCTGGTTTGTCTCCCTGAGTATAGTATTTATTTCGGGAAAATCATATAAAAGCCTCCACTTTATAAGATAGAAGCATATTAAGCTCCCCTTTCGCTGCAGTCATCTAAATTAGAGTGTTCCCATCCCCTTCTTTCTTATATCTTTCTTCCAATTGGGAGATTTCTCTGTACATCTTCTGTTATTTTTGTATACATTATTTTTTTTGCAGAGATGAATAGGCTATGATTTGACCCCTAAGATAAGCTTTTGCACTCTCCCATAAAAGGGTTGGGCTGATACCTTCTGTTGAGTTGAATTCCAAAAACGTTGTAAGTTCAGCTTGAATAACCTTTTGATAATAAGTTTCTCCAAGAAGAGAAGCTTTTAGCCTCCACCGGTATGTATCAGGTTTTCGATCTTTTAACTTTAGTTGTAGGGATACCGGACTATGATCTGAGATGGTGATGTTATTAATAATATCGTTTTCTACCTGGTGAGCTAAGGTCTGAGTGATAAGAAACAAGTATATCCTAGAGTAAGTGCAATGAGGATTTGTTGTTGGGTTTAACTTTCTACAAATATCAATAAGCCCTCGTTCTTCACAGTGAACTTCTCTAGACATTTTTAATATGACACCACCTGGTCGTGACTTGTCCAAATGTGGAGATAATGTGCAATTAAAGTCACCTCCAACTACAACTGTGTATTTGAATGCTTGGCAATCTCTAAGAAACATGTATATATAAATTGTGCAGAATCATCATTTGGTGCATATAAATTAGCAAAAGTAACATTTATACCAAATTATAGGCCCTGAACAATAACAAACCGACCCTCTGAGTCATTTCCCTGTTTTTTCAATGTAAAAGACAGCCTCTTATTAGCCAGTATACAAACACCATTTATTTTTGAGGCGGAGTGAAAAGAGAAAAAAGTCTGACCTACCCATTCCCGTTGAAGCTTTTTGTGCTCCTCGTCTGATAAGTGGGTCTCCAGGAGGAGGGCAATGTCACAATTCATTTGTTTTAGCTCTGTCAATATTTTTTTTCCGATAAAAATTTAACTTAAGCATCGGTGTCCCGCCAGCGGGACAACTTCCGGTGAATCTGGAGGGCGCGCAATTCAAATAAATAATCAGAAATATTATGGATTTTAAATATTAGGTACATATAAGTGTCTTAAACTGAAAGCTTAAATTCTTGTTAATCTAACTGCACTGCCCGATTTACAGTAGCTAGTACAGCGAAAACATGCCATGCGATTGTTTGAGGACGGCACCCCACATCAAAATATTTTTCCACCGCTACAGGTTTCATACATTCACGTATAAAGATTAAATATTCACTTACTTTTTGAATATCTTCCTCTGATTTGTCATCGAAATCGTCCCAGCTGTAACATGTAGTGTCGTTTTGTTAAATAAAATCCTAGTTTATGTCCCAAAAAGTTGGTTTAGTTGGCGCCATCGATTTGAGTAATCCACTCGTTCAAATTGCAGAGAAAGGGATCAAAAATTCTACCACTAAACTTTGTTTCAAAAATTCAAAATACGTTTCTATTTACTCCTCAGATACCCTAAAATGTAATCAAACTATAATATTTCTTTCAGAAAGAAATATGTTCAATAGGAAACCGGTTTTAGCAGGTTCGTAATGTCTTCATGGCGTGCGCAAACACAAATTTCCAAAACTAATATTTCTTATTCGTTTTGAAGTTACAAGCCTGAAACCTTGAACAAAGACTGCTGAAAACCTGTGGAAGCTATAGGAATTGTATCCAGGGAGCTAATTTTCAATATGAAAGGATATTTCTACAAACTTCCAGGTGTCTTCTTTCCAATGGTACCAATTATATGCATATCCTGGCTTCAGGGCCTGAGCTACAGGTAGTTTACTTTGGGCATGTCATTCAGACAGGAAGTGGAGAAAAAAGGGCCTATCCCCATTAATCACATGGTTTAAGCCCTTCACGTTATAAAAAAATATGTTATGTAACTTCATTGTCAGTGTAAAGTGTCAATATAAAAAACTACAGACCTTGATTTGAATTGACCTTTTCCTTGTCCCAATAGGCAGAGTAGCCTAGTGGTTAGAGCCTTGGACTAGTAACTGAAAGGTTGCAAGATTGAATCCCCGAGCTGACAAGGTAAAAATCTGTTGTTCTGCCCCTGAGCATATATATATATAAACCGCAGACATAAATGATCCTTTGTTTTTCATTTCAATACAAAACACACAGAGGAACATCAACACAAAAACAAGTGTCTCCACTAGAATAAAGGGAGCCCGAACAGTGAAGTTAAAAGTAGAACAAATAAGACTGCCACATTCCTGGGTGGCATATCTTGGTGGTATGGTGTTCTTTAAACAATTGGGGTTCTTCACAAGACCCAGTAGCTGGGCAATTGTGTAAACTAAGTGATATTTCGCCCCATATTATAGTATATCTGAATAATATTTATCACTAGACAATTTAACTTCAGAGACCTATCATTTAAAGAGCAGCCTGGATGCAAAAATAAATAAATTAGAAACAGAAAAGGGCAAAAAATACATTCCCTGCAACCTGTTATAAACTATGAAATTTAGCCCTATAGCCTACTAAAATGTTTTCCAAACTAAAATTATATTAGCCTATAAGAAAACACAATGCAAAAATAAAATAAAAAATACAAGCATATGCGGGCAGGCTAACTGTCTCTCCTTCTAAAGCAGGCTGTCCTAAACAGTAAGGGTAAAATGCTGGAAATTAAATATAATCCAAAAGCCTTATATGAATAAATAAAAGATCAGCACATTTTATGCTAATGTTTTGACTAACCTATACTTGGGTAGCCTATATGTAATTGCCATAAAACAACGTAAAACATTGATAATCTTTACTCTATAGCCTACTAAAATATAAAGTGGGAAAGGAAATTGAGAAAGGAAAGCAGGCTATTATTCTGTTTGTTCGAGATGTAATAATTACCTTATCGTCCCAACAAACTGTAGGTCAAATATTGCTGAATTAGTCCAGCAATAAGATCCCAATTAGTAGTTTCAAGTCCTTAAACAGGTAGGCAAGTTGAACAAGTTCTCATTTACAACTGCGACCTGGCCAAGATGAAGCAAAGCAGTTCGACACATATAACAACACAGAGTTACATGCAGTCAAACATACAGTCATTAATACATTAGAAAAACAAGTATATATACAATGTGAAAAAATGAGGTGAGATAAGGGAGGTAGGGCAATAAATAGGCCATGGTGGCGAAGTAAATACAGTATAGCAATTAAAACACTGGAATGGTAGATTTTAAGTAGATGAATGTGCAGTAGATGAATGTGCAAAGTAGAAATACTGGGGTGCAAAGCAACAAGATAAATAAATAAAATAAATACAGTAGGGGATGAGGTAGTTGTTTGGGCTATTTATAGATGGGCTATGTGCAGTGATTTGTGAGCTGCTCTGACAGCTGGTGCTTAAAGCTAGCGAGGGAAATATGTGTCTCCAGTTTCAGAGATTGTTGTAGTTAGTTCCAGTCATTGGCAGCAGAGAACTGGAAGAAGAGGCGGCCAAAGAGGAATTGGCTTTGGGGGTGACCAGTGAGATATACCTGCTGGAGCACGTGCTACGGGTGGGTGCTGATATGGTGACCAGCGAGCTGAGATAAGGCGGGACTTTACCTAGCAGGGTCTTGTAGATGACCTGGAGCCAGTGGGTTTGTTGACGAGCATGAAGCGAGGACCAGCCAACCAGAGCGTACAGGTCTCAGTGGTGGGTGGTATATGGGGCTTTGGTGGGACAATGGATGGCACTGTGATAGACTGCATCCAATATGTTGAGTAGGGTGTTGGAGGCTATTTTGTGAATGACATCGCCGAAGTCGAGGATCGGTAGGATGGTCAGTTTTATGAGGGTATGTTTGGCAGCATGAGTGAAGGATGCTTTGTTGCGAAATGTGAAGCCAATTCTAGATTTTACTTTGGATTGGAGATATTTGATGGGAGTCTAGAAAGAGAGTTTACAGTCTAACCAGACACCTAGGTATTTGTAGTTGTCCACATATTCTAAGTCAGAACCATCCAGAGTAGTGATGCTGGACGAGCGGGCAGGTGCAGGCAGCGATCGATTGAAGAGCATGCATTTAGTTTTACTTGTATTTAAGAACAGTTGGAGGCCACGGAAGGAGAGTTGTATGGCATAGAAGCTCGTCTGGAGGGTAGTTGACACAGTGTCCAAAGAAGGGCCAGAAGTATACAGAATGGTGTCATCTGCGTAGAGGTGGATCAGAGACTCACCAGCAGCAAGAGCGACATCATTGATGTATACAGAGAAGAAAGTTGGTCCAAGAATTGAACCCTGTGGCACCCCCATAGAGACTGCCAGAGGCCCGGACAACAGGCCCTCCGATTTGACACACTGAACTCTATCGGAGAAGTAGTTGGGTGAACCAGGCGAGGCAATCATTTGAGATACCAAGGCTGTTGAGTCTGCTGATAAGGATGTGGTGATTGACAGATTCGAAAGCCTTGGCCAGGTCAATGAATACGGCTGCACAGTATTGTTTCTTATCGATGGCGGTTAAGAACCAGTGTATCTTTCATTTGCCATACAACAAGTATTTTTATGTAAAGTTTATGATGAGTTTTTGGTCAGATTAGGTGAGTGTCCAAAATATCTCCGGAAATTCTGGGAAAATGTTGCTATGTATTCACAATGTATAACCACGATTTGCAGCTCTAAATATGCACATTTTCGAACAAAACATAAGTGTATTGTATAACATGATGTTATAAAACTGTCATCTGATGAAGTTGTCCAAAGGTTAGTGATTAATTTTATATCTTTTGCTGGTTTTTGCGAAAGCTACCTTTGCGGTGAATAAATGCATTTGTGTGTTTGGCTATTGTGGTAAGCTAATATAATTCTATATTGTGTTTTCACTGTAAAACACTCAAGAAATCGGAAATATTGGCTGGATTCACAAGATGTTTATCTTTCATTTGCTCTCCACCATGTATTTTTCATAAATGTTTTATGATGAGTATTTAGATATTTCACGTTGCTCTCTGGAATTATTCTGGCTGCTTTGGTGCTATTTTTGATGGTAGCTGCAATGTAAAACTATACCTCAAATATGCACATTTTCGAACAAAACATAAATGTATTATATAACATGTTATAAGACTGTCATCTGATGAAGTTGTTTCTTGGTAAGTGACTAATTATATCTCTATTTGGTCGGTTTTGTGATAGCTACCTATGCGGCGGAAACATGGTGAAAATATACGGTTGTGTGTTTGGCTATTGTGGTTAGCTAATAGAAATACATATTGTGTTTTCGCTGTAAAACATTTTTAAAAATCAGAAATGATGGCTGGATTCACAAGATGTTTATCTTTCATTTGCTGTATTGGACTTGTGATTTCATGAAAATTATATTATGTGATATCCCTGTCCCGTTAGGCTAGGCTATGCTAGTCACCTTTTGATGAGGAGGATCCCGGATCCAGGAGAGAGAAGTGGTAGAGGGTAAGTTGAGAGGGGTGTATCTTGACTATAAAATATATTTGTATTCTTCTGTAGGGACTCTCAGAATTCATTATAGACACTGAACTGATTTTAGAGTCAAAGGGCTATTGTAAAGCTCATATTATTAAAGATTAAGTTTAAGTATAACTCTGACTGGTGTGTGGTTTGTAACTCTCCTCATTTTTTTAACAGAGGAAAATGCCAGAACAGTCCGCGTTGTTTGGACTGGGGGCTTGAGAAACCTAAGCGGCTTATTTAACGTTAATGATTCCTCCCTCAGTCTCAGTGTAACGGTCCTGACCTGTTTTATGTTGTTTTTTGTATGCGTTTAGGTCAGGGCATGTGTTTTGGGTGGGCAGTCTATGTTATCTGTTTCTATGTTGGTTTTGGTTGCCTGGTTTGGCTCTTAATTAGAGGCAGGTGTTTTGCGTTCTCCTCTAATTAAGAGTCATATTTAGGTAGGCGTTGTCACAGTGTTCGTGGTGGGTGATTGTCTTCCGTGTTTGTGTATGTCGTTGCACCACACGGGACTGTTTTCGGTTTGTTTTGTTCATCGTTGTTTTTGTGTAGCCTGTTTGCACACGAGGAGTGTGGCAAAGCCGGGTAGGATACCCGAGCCAACTCCCCGTGCTTACCATGGAGGTAGAAGGCGTCGTACTGGTAAGACACCGTGTTATGCGGTAAAGCGCACGGTGTCCCCAGTACGCGTGCTTAGCCCAGTGCGGGCTATTCCACCTTGCCGCACTGGGAGGGCTAAGTTGGGCATCGAGCCGGATGTCATGAAGCCGGCCCAACGTATCTGGCCTCCAGTACGTCTCCTCGGGCCGGCGTACATGGCACCAGCCTTACAGGTGGTGTCCCCGGTTCGCCTGCATAGCCCAGTGCGGGCTATTCCACCTCGCCGCACTGGCAGGGCTACGGGGATCATTCAACCTGGTAGGGTTGGGGAGGCTCGGTGCTCAAGAGCACGTGTCCTCCTTCACGGTCCGGTAGACCCGGTGCCACCTCCATGTACCAGTCCTCCGGTGGCAGCCCCCGTACCAGGCTGTCTCTCCGGGTTCTCTCTCCTGCTGTTTCCTCCTCTCCAGCGCAGCCAGTGCCTAGACCACGCACCAGGCTGTCTCTCCTTCTCCTTCCTACAGAGCCGTCCTGCCATGACCAGCCAGAGCCGTCCTGCCATGACCAGCCAGAGCCGTCCTGCCATGACCAGCCAGAGCCGTCCTGCCATGACCTGCCAGAGCCGTCCAGCCAGGGCCTGCCAGAGCCGTCCAGCCAGGGCCTGCCAGAGCCGTCCAGCCAGGGCCTGCCAGAGCCGTCCAGCCAGGGCCTGCCAGAGCCGTCCAGCCAGGACCTGCCAGAGCCGTCCAGCCAGGACCTGCCAGAGCCGTCCAGCCAGGACCTGCCAGAGCCGTCCAGCCAGGACCTGCCAGAGCCGTCCAGCCAGGACCTGCCAGAGCCGTCCAGCCAGGACCTGCCAGAGCCGTCCAGCCAGGACCTGCCAGAGCCCCTCAGCCAGGACCTGCCAGAGTCCCTCAGCCGGGATCTGCCCTTTGTCCTGGTGCTGCCCCTTGTCCCGGTGCTGCCCCTTGTCCCGGTGCTGCCCCTTGTCCCGGTGCTGCCCCTTGTCCCGGTGCTGCCCCTTGTTCCGGTGCTGCCCCTTGTTCCGGTGCTGGTCTTTATCCTGGTGCTGCCCCTTATCCTGGTGCTGCCCCTTATCCCGGTGCTGCCCCTTGTGCCGGTGCTGCCCCTTGTCCCGGTGCTGCCCCTTGTCCCGGTGCTGCCCCTCGTCCCGGTGCTGCCCCTTGTCCCGGTGCTGGCCATTCATTTAGGGGATGTTAGTTTTAGGGTGGTCATTGGGAGGGGAAGACAGAAGCGGGGAGTGACTATGGTGGTGTGGGGACAGCGTCCAGAGCCGGAGCCACCACCGTGGTCAACTGCCCACCCAGACCCTCCCCTGGACTCTGTGCTGGTGCGCCCGGCGTTCGCACCTTGAGGGGGGGGGTTCTGTAACGGTCCTGACCTGTTTTATGTTGTTTTTTGTATGTGTTTAGGTCAGGGCATGTGTTTTGGGTGGGCAGTCTATGTTATCTGTTTCTATGTTGGTTTTGGTTGCCTGGTATGGCTCTTAATTAGAGGCAGGTGTTTTGCGTTCTCCTCTAATTAAGAGTCATATTTAGGTAGGGTGTTCTCACTGTTTGTTTGTGGGTGATTGTCTCCTGTGTCGTCGAATGTATGTACCATACGGGACTGTTTGGCTGTTCGTTTATTTTGATGTCGTCTGTTTCCTGTCCGTGAGTTTACGTTTAGTTATGTAAGTTTATGTTCAGGTTTCGTCAACGTCGTTTTCTTGTTTTGTATATTTGAAAGTGTTTTGTTTCGTGTTGCCATTGTCGTTGTAAATAAAAAGATGGCTTATTTCCCGAATGCTGCATTTTGGTCTGATGATCCTTCTCTCCTCTCCTCGTCCGAGGATGAGGAGAGAGACAGCCCTTACACTCAGTCTGTTACTTTACACATTGAACTAAGCTGTGACCGAATGGCCGTCTGATGGTCCTGTTTCCAGTGGTGTCTGAGGAAGACGGACCTTCTCCAACCAGAAGGTCCTCCATTTTGTTTGAACGGATTAAAAATCCTAAATAACAGGGTAAAAGTTCAGTGGATTATCTCCTCCTCGTAGTGTTTTTGATATGAAAAATGAAAAATGTATGTTGTTCTTGTTTAGACAACACAGAGTACTTACAGGGAGCTGTGTATTTTTGTTCAACATTCTGTATGTCTGGACTCATATTGTAAGTTGTGGGTACCATCCTAGGCTCACAGGGAATAACACATATTAATATTATCATTATTTATTGTTTTACCAGTCACATACTCTGGGTAACTTTTCAGCTCATCCACTTACTCAGTTTTATGCCCAGGGCAGCCTCACCCCTCAGTGTCACACTAACCTCTGCAAATCACTGCCAGGTGTGTGTTAGCCGTGCATTCACACTGGTCAATGGACCAAGGCAGCGGTCAACCTGATCAATGTTCCCTGTCTGGTGTAGTGACCTTTGGGTCCAGCAGCATTTGAGCTTCTCCTCATGCTATGCTGACCATCTTGACTCTGGAAAGGGCATCCACTGACATCATCAGCAGTGGACGAACTACCGCAGACTTGTCTTATTCTCCTTTTTCACTGTTTAGACACGGTGAATGTAGCAACAGCAGGCAAGCATTACCTGTGGAGAGCCGATGTAACAACAGGGCCTTGTAAAAGGTTTTCACACTACTGAGCTGAACCAAACCAAACCAAGCTGTATAGAGATGGCCTTGGTTACAGATCCACCATAGTTGCCATAACCATGCTAAAAAGGACATTGTGAAAAAATAATATAAACTTGGTTCCGGTTGGCACAATAGTGTGAAAAGGTTATAATACTGAGCACAGTTAACAGTAAAATAACAGATGTGGTGTTTTTTTATACTACTTTGCCCCTACACCGCCCTCGGCTAACTCTGCTAGCTTTAAAACGCAGGCCTTTACACTTCCTATTAGCCACGTTCAGACAAACAGTCTAAACAGGTCCGCAAATCAGACTTGGAACACATTCACAAGACCTCAGATATATCGACTTACACGTGCTACCTGATAAGCTGCGTCCGTGGCCAAAGTCCTTTTCCCCAATTGTGTTATTAGCAATGCAGTAGGACAAAAATCTTAATGAACCACTCATAGTCAAAACATCATGAGTGCATCTTACATTTACATTACATTTAAGTCATTTAGCAGACGCTCTTATCCAGAGCGACTTACAAATTGGAAAGTTCATACATATTCATCCTGGTCCCCCCATGGGAATTGAACCCCCGTGGGGACCAGGGTTCAATATATTCTATATTACCATATTAATCTATATTACCACAGACGGAGATGCTTAACTACGACACTCTTAAGGATGGGACTTGGGACACTCTCGAGTTTGAGTAACATTCTGCCCATTATGAGACACAAAAGAGTTGGCAATAAGAAATGGGACATGTAGTAGGTTAGAGTGGGGGGATGTAACTACAGTTATGGTTGTATTCCACTAGAGGCCAGTGTGTCACCTGTTTTCAGAGGCAAGGTGAGCGTCTGTTTGGAGCAGCTGTTGGAAAATGAGCCATAATGACAGAGAGAGAGAGAGAGAGAGATTACCCTTTGATGAACCTGACGATTGAAAAAACAATTGGCTCTCACCCCATTCCATAGACTTACAGAGTAATTATGACAACTTCAGGAGAACGTACTCCAACCTATCAGAGCTCTTGCAGCATGAACTAACATGTTGTCCACGCAATCAAAGGATCAGCAAATGAATCTAGTACTGAAAGCACTAGCTAGCACTGCAGTGCATAAAATGTGGTGAGTAGTTGACTCAAAGAGAAAGACCATATTTAACTTCTTCAAAAATGAAGGAGAAGCAAGAGAGACACCAATATTTAGTCTTTTTCACTTTCACTTTCACTTACTTAACTAGTGAATGCAGTTAGCTAAATTAGCGTACTCAAACACCCGGCTCAAACAGAGAGGGATGCTATGTTAGCTAGTTGGCTATGGCTACGCAACACTGCAACTCTTCCAAGTCAAGGTAAGCTTTTAGTTTTATTAATTTATATCCGCCGTGGCCCGCTGGTGTAACTGCTAAACTGATTGCTGACTGTACACTGTACTGCATGATTGTAGTGGGTTTACTAACACGTTAGTTCTAGTAGCTATGTTGACTATGAAGTTAGCTAATATGCAACTCACAACCTGGATTCGGTGTAGCAAAATTAGAAATTGCGTTTTTTACATTAGATAAAAGTAGAGATTGAGAGCTACAACATGTTATATCATGCACTGCATTTGAGGAACAATGGGAAAGTAATTCTGCTTTGGAAGTTCATCAACTTGTAACCTCACTTTTGTGAAGATGGCCTTTGAATGTTTTGCTATCTAGTGAAGAGCTCTTCTTTGTCTACACCCATTCAGCATTGTACACACCCTCTTAAGCTTATAGCCCCACCCATCTCAGCCCTAAATGTTATTTATATCTGAGCGCCGTCTCAGATTATTGCATGGTGTGCTTTTTCCGTAAAGTTTTTTAGAAATCTAACACACCGGTTGCATTAAGAACAAGTGTATCTTTAATTCTATGTAAAACACGTATCTTTCATCAAAGTTTATGATGAGTAATTCTGTTATTTGATGTGGCTCTCTGCAATTTCTCCGGATATTTTGGAGGCATTTCTGAACATGGTGCCAATGTAAACTAAGATTTTTGGATATAAATCTGCACATTATCGAACAAAAAATAAATGTATTGTGTAACATAATGTCCTATGAGTGTCATCTGATGAAGATCATCAAAGGTTAGTGATTCATTTTATCTCTATTTCTGCTTTTTGTAACTGCTTTCTTTTGATGGGAAAATGGCTGTGTGTTTTTTGGACTTGGCGGTGATCTAACGTAATCATATGTTGTGTTTTCGCTGTAAAGCATTTTCTCAATCGGACATGATGGGTAAATTAACAAGATGTTTATCTTTCATTTGCTGTATTGGACTTGTTAATGTGTGAAAGTTACATATTTCCCAAAAATATTTTTTAATTCCCGCGCTGCCTTTTCAGCAGAATGTTGTGTGGGGGTTCCGCTAGTGGAACGTGTGTCCTAGAAAGGTTAACAATTTTATTTGTATTTACAGATGGCATACAAGTTTGATATTAATGCACATAAAAGTTCACATGTTCGAGAAGGCATTTCCACCAAAAAAACTAATTTAGATAAAAAAATACGGCTCTCCTGTTGTACCTGGCGACATATGCCTAGTTTCCTGAATTGAGTCATATGGTGAAAATGATCTAGGCTGCGTTTACCGGTTAATATATGAAGGTTTGCATGGCCACAGACAGCTGTTGTGTTGTGCACTGAAGTCCACAAGCGAAGGGAAAAGGTTGAGTGTAGGAGCGAGAAAGAATTATACAACGATCAAAGGGATCATGCTGTTTGTTTGTGGCTGCTATAAAAGTGAACTGTGTTGTCATGTGATCTGGGGTGCATTCATTACTCTGATTCTATTGAAAATCGTTTCTTAAATGGAAGCAAACGGAACAAAAGGAGATAAACATCAATAAACATGAATTTGTCCAATAGAAACTCTCGTTTGCAACTTTTGGACTAATGATTACACCCGAGATCAGCTAGATGCAAGGCGTTATTGAATGTGTCAATGTCTGTCACCTTAATAACTCAAATTTCTCTCGACCTATATTGTAAACTAACTTTTTGCAACCTCATTATGGGTATAGGGAAATTTTGAGTAACATGTAGTAGCTTAAACCTATCGATGCTACATTGAGCTGGGTGAATGGAATATATATGACTGAATGGAAATAAGGCCATGCTCATAAAAACAATTATTGTCCTCATCTTAATTTAAATGGCACCGACTGCCACATACACTGCTCAAAAAAATAAAGGGAACACTTAAACAACACAATGTAACTCCAAATCAATCACACTTCTATGAAATCAAACTGTCCACTTAGGAAGCAACACTGATTGACATTAAATTTCACATGCTGTTGTGCAAATGGAATAAACAAAAGGTGGAAATTATAGGCAATTAGCAAGACACCCCCAAAAAAGGAGTGATTCTGCAGGTGGTGACCACAGACCACTTCTTAGTTCCTATGCTTCCTGGCTGATGTTTTGGTCACTTTTGAATGCTGGCGGTGCTCTCACTCTAGTGGTAGCATGAGACGGAGTCTACAACCCACACAAGTGGCTCAGGTAGTGCAGTTCATCCAGGATGGCACATCAATGCGAGCTGTGGCAAAAAGGTTTGCTGTGTCTGTCAGCGTAGTGTCCAGAGCATGGAGGCGCTACCAGGAGACAGGCCAGTACATCAGGAGATGTGGAGGAGGCCGTAGGAGGGCAACAACCCAGCAGCAGGACCGCTACCTCCGCCTTTGTGCAAGGAGGTGCACTGCCAGAGCCCTGCAAAATGACCTCCAGCAGGCCACAAATGTGGAAAAAATCAGACAAAAAAACATTGTCTGATTTTTATTGCAGTTGTCACCCAAATGTCTATCACTGCACTTTCAATGATTTAAAAGCATAATAGTAGAACCAAATTACCTGGAATGCATGTGATATTTCATTTAAAGTACATGGTGATCAATGTACATGGTGATCAGTGATCAGTGATCAATGCCGTTCGGGATTCTGAACAGATTATTTCAGGAATTGTGAAGATCTCCACAGACCTGCGATGAACTATGCATGCTATCTTGAACATGTTTTATATGATTACAAAAGAAGAAATGTATAGTTAAAGCAACCTTGAACTGTGGCCATTGATATTTTGCGCATTTTAAGGTTGAATGTTATATTCATTTGAAAAATAGCCCTAACTTTAGGCTATTTATTGTATTTCAAAGTTATATTGAATTGTGTTTGGTTGTCAACACAAAAAAATATCAACATTTGAAGGAGATGTATCTTCCGCTTGGATAGTTCAATCTGTGCCACTAAGTTATGGAATAGGAATACATCAAATCAAGAATGTCGATCATGTAATGTAGATTTGCGCCGGGGAGGATGACTGACGTTTCCATGCTCCTAACCAACTGTTATTTTGTTAGTTTTTTTGCGTTGTTTGTTTTTACATTTTTTTACTTAACTTTTTATGGCTGCAGGGGCAGTATTGAGTAGCTCTGATTAAAGGTGCCCATTTCAAACGGCCTCGTACTCAATTCTTGCTTGTACAATATGCATATTATTATTACTATTGGATAGAAAACACTCTCTAGTTTCTAAAACCGTTTGAATTATGTATGTGAGTCAAACAGAACTCATTTGGCACAAAATTCCTGACCAGGAAGTGGAAAGTCGATGCTCTGTTCTACTTCCTGCCTATACATGGGCATGATACGTAAGAGTATACGTGCATTTCATAGACCTTCCCCTGGATGTCAAGAGGCTGTGAGAGAAGAAATTTCGTGTTTATCTTGGTCTGAAGTGGAATACAAGCTCTTTGTATGACGTGTCCCTCATTTCCGGTACTCTTGGGGGCGCGAGGTGGACAGTGGGATTGCCTTCTGTTTAGCTGCCGTTATGGATGACTACTATCTCCGGCTCTGATTTTATTTGATACATGTGACCATATCATCGTAAAGTATGTTTTATCAATATAGTTTAATCAGATTATAGAATTTTTTTCGGGAGTTTTGCCGTGTTCCGTTCTCTGACTTTGTTGATGATGGAGAGATACGTGCCACTTGGCTAGTGCGCGTGCTAAATGAAGAGGGAAAGTTGCCGGTCTAAATCCAAACAATGACTGTTCTGGACAAAGGATATTCTGATGAAAGATCAGCAAAAGTAAGAAACATTTTATGATGCTATTTCATATATCTGTCGTAGTCGTCGGCGCCCAAGTGTTTCTGGCTATTGTGCTAAGCTAATATAACGCTACATTTTTGTTTTCGCTGTAAAACACTTAATAAATCGGAAATATTGTCTGGCATCACAAGATGCCTGTCTTTCATTTGCTGTACACTATGTATTTTTCAGAAATGTTTTATGATGAGTAATTAGGTATTTGACGTTGGTGTCTGTAAGTTTTATGGCTGCTTTCGGTGCAATTTCTGATTGTAGCTGCAATGTAAACTATGATTTTTACCTGAAATATGCAAGTTTTTCGAACAAAACATATGCTATACAATACATATGTTATCAGACTGTCATCTGATGAAGTTGTTTCTTGGTTAGTGGCTATTTATATCTTTATTTGGTCGAATTTGTGATAGCTACTTATGGAGTAAAAAACTGGTGGAGTAAAAAAAGTGGTGTCTTTTGCTAACGTGGTTAGCTAATAGACTTACATATTGTGTCTTCCCTGTAAAACATTTTAAAAATCGGACATGTTGGCTGGATTCACAAGATGTATACCTTTCATATGCTGTATTGGACTTGTTAATGTGTGAAAGTTAAATATTAAAAAAATATATCTTTTGAATTTCACGCCCTGCACTTGAAGTGGCTGTTGTCATGAGTGTACCAACGTCAGGCTGCAGCCATAAGAAGTTAAATTGAGTTCCTCAGTTAGGTGGTTACCTCTCTAGGACAGGGGTGCCGCTCCTCCCACACTCCATTGAAAAGGCAGAGCGGCAAATTCAAAAAATACATTTTTTTTAAATATTTAACTTTCACACATTAACAAGTCCAATACAGCATATGAAAGGCAGACATCTTGTGAATCTAGCCAACATGTCCGATTTTTAAAATGTTTTACAGGGAAGACAAAATATGTAAATCTATTAGCTAACCACCTTAGCAAAAGACACCACTTTCTAACACCAATCAGTTTTTACGTCCATCACCAGCTATCACTAATTCGACCAAATGAAGATATATATAGCCACTAACCAATAAACAACTTCCTAAGATGACAGTCTGATAACATATTTATTGTATAGCATATGTTTTTTTTTAAAAATTTGCATATTTATAGTATAAATCATAAATTACATTTCAGCTACACTCAAAAATGGCACCGAAAGCAGCCATAACATTTACAGACACCAACATCAAATACCTAATTACTCCTCATAAAACATTTCTGAGAAATACATACTGTGCAGCAATTGAAAAACAGGATTCTTGTGATTCCAGACAATATTTCAGATTTATGAAATGTTTTACATCGAAAACTAAATGTAGCGCTAAATTAGCATAGCCACGCCAGACAGACACACTTGGGCGCGCGCGACCAGTTGACATGCACGACAGATATATGAAATAACATTATAAATTTGGTCTTACTTTGGCTGATTTTTCATCAGAATGTTGATCAAGTTGTCCTTAGTCCAGAAGAGTCGTTCAATCCATTCAGAATGGCAACTTTCCATCTTCATTTAGCAGGGGTACTAGTCGAGTGGCATGGATCTCTCCAACGTAAACAAAGGAAACATTACGGAACACGGCAAAACTCCCGAAAAAATTCAAATAATCTGATTAAACTATATTGAAAAAACATACATTACGATGACATGGTCTCATTTATCAAATCAAATCCGAGCTGGAGATAGTTCACATCAGAAACGGCAGCAAAACAAAACATGATATCTCTCCCAAGTCGCACGCTTCTGACTTCCTGAAATTGACGGTCACGCCAAAGAAATAGGTCTTATTTCACGTCAGAACAAGATAAACGCAAGATTTCTCTTCTGACGTCCTCTTGACACCCAGAGGAAGGCGTACGAGGTGTGTTTCGGGTCATAGGTGACATGACCATGTATAGGCAGAGCGTTGAAGCGAGCATAAACATCTTGCATTTTACTTCCTGGTCTGGGAAAGTGCTGCCAAAGGACTTGTGTTCCACTCAGAGAAAAAATTTAAACGGTTTTAGAAACTATAGACTCTTTTCTATCCAATAGTATTAACAATATGCATATTGTAAGATCAATAATATATTAAGAGGCCGTTTGAAAATTTGCACATATTTTCCAGTTTTTCCAAAACGCCCCTAACAGGTTTACAAATTTTTGTTGCGATTGCAAACGGATTATGAGGATTATGAAGAAAAACATTAAGATCTACAACGTTTATTCCATGGGACAAAACTAGATCCAGAGTATGACTGTGGCAGTGAGTAGGTCCAGTGACATGTTGGACAAAACCCACTGAGACGAAGATGGCTCCGAAAGCCTTTTGGAGTGGGTCTGTGGACTTTTCCATATGAATATTAAAATCACCAAAAATTTGAATATTATCTGCTATGACTACAAGGTCCGATAGGAATTCAGGGAACTCAGAGAGGAACGCTGTATATGGCCCAGGAGGCCTGTAAACAGTAGCTATAAAAAGTGATTGAGTAGGCTGCATAGATTTCATGACTAGAAGCTCAAAAGACGAAAACGTCATTTTCTTTTTTGTAAATTGAAATTTGCTATCGTAAATGTTAGCAACACCTCCGCCTTTGCGGGATGCACGGGGGATATGGTCACTAGTGTAACCAGGAGGTGATGCCTCATTTAACACAGTAAATTCATCAGGCTTAAGCCATGTTTCAGTCAGGCCAATCACATCAAGATTATGATCAGTGATTAGTTCATTGACTATAACTGCCTTTGAAGTGAGGGATCTAACATTAAGTAACCCTATTTTGAGATGTGAGGTATCACGATCTCTTTCAATAATGGCAGGAATGTAGGAGGTCTTTATCCTAATGAGACTGCTAAGGCGAACACCGCCATGTTTAGTTTTGCCCAACCTAGGTTGAGGCACAGACACAGTCTCAATGGGGATAGCTGAGCTGACTACACTGACTATGCTAGTGGCAGACTCCACTAAGCTGGCAGGTTGGCTAACAGCCTGCTGCCTGGCCTGCACCCTATTTCATTGTGGAGCTAGAGGAGTTAGAGCCCTGTCTATGTTGGTAGATATGATGAGAGCACCGGCCTCCCGGGTGGCGCAGTGGTCTAGGTTCGCGCCCAGGCTCTGTCGCAGCCGGCCGCGACCGGGAGGTCCGTGGGGCGACGCACAATTGGCATAGCGTCGTCCGGGGTAGGGAGGGTTTGGCCGGTAGGGATATCCTTGTCTCATCGCGCTCCAGCAACTCCTGTGGCGGGCCGGGCGCAGTGCGCGCCAGCCAAGGGGGCCAGGTACACGGTGTTTCCTCCGACACATTGGTGCGGCTAGCTTCCGGGTTGGAGGCGCGCTGTGTTAAGAAGCAGTACGGCTGGTTGGGTTGTGCTTCGGAGGACGCATGGCTTTCGACCTTCGTCTCTCCCGAGCCCGTACGGGAGTTGTAGCGAAGAGACAAGGTAGTAATTACTAGCGATTGGATACCACGAAAATTGGGGAGAAAAAAAAAAAAAAAAAGATGAGAGCACCCCTCCAGCTAGGATGGAGTCCGTCACTCCTCAGCAGGTCAGGCTTGGTCCTGTTTGTGGGTGAGTCCCAGAAAGAGGGCCAATTATCTACAAATTCTTTCTTTTGGGAGGGGCAGAAAACGGTTTTCAACCAGCGATTGAGTTGTGAGACTCTGCTGTAGAGCTCATCACTCCCCCTAACTGGGAGGGGGCCAGAGACAATTACTCGATGCCGACAAATCTTTCTAGCTGATTTACACACTGAAGCTATGTTGCACTTGGTGACCTCTGACTGTTTCATCCTAACATCGTTGGTGCCGACGTGGATAACAATATCTCTATACTCTCTACACTCGCCAGTTTTAGCTTTAGCCAGCACCATCTTCAGATTAGCCTTAACGTCGGTAGCCCTGCCCCATGGTAAACAGTGTATGATCGCTGGGTGATTCGTTTTAAGTCTAATACTGCGGGTAATGGAGTCGCCAATGACTAGGGTTTTCAATTTGTCAGAGCTAATGGTGGGAGCCTTCGGCGTCTCAGACCCCGTAACGGGAGGAGTAGAGACAAGAGAAGACAGCCTCAGACTCCGACTCGCTACTTAATGGGGAAAACCGGTTGAAAGTTTCTGTCGGCTGAATGAGCGACACCAGTTGAGCATTCCTACAGCATTTCCCTCCAGAAGCCATGAGAAAGTTGTCCGGCTGCGGGGACTGTGAGGGGATTTATACTACTATCTGTACTTACTGGTGGCACAGACGCTGTTTCATCCTTTCCTTTCCTACACTGAAATTACCCTTGCCTAACGATTGCGTCTGAAGCTGGGCTTGCAGCACAGCTATCTTCGCCATAAGGCGATCGTTCTCCTGTATAATATGAGTACAGCGACTGCAATTAGAAGACATCATGTTAATGTTACTACTTAGCTTTGGCTGTTGAAGGTGCTGACGAACCATATCCAGATAAAGGGTCCGGAGTGAAAAAGTTGAATGAGGGAAAAAAGTTGTGAGGGAAAAACTACAAATATAAACGGTAATTAAAAAGTAAAAAGAAAAAAACGTAAAGTTGTCAGCTAGCAAAGTAAGGTTGGCAACAAAACGCACAGCAACACGTCTGCAAGCTCAAAATCCCGGGGAATAGATGTGCCAAGTTCTTCAAACAGTTTTAGAAACTTGAGAGTGTTTTCTATCCAATAGTAATAATAATATGCATATTGTATGATCTAGAAGAGAGTACAAGGCAGTGGTTTACAGCAATATTTAAGTCATACCACAGATTCTCAATTGGATTTAGGTCTTTGGGCACAAATTTTTCCAAAGTGGAAACAGCGCCCCCATTTTGACAAGAAGTTAAGATACGGTTGCAGAAACATTATGTACAAAATAAGTTACAAATAACGCGAAAAAACGCACATAATAGCACAACTGGTTGGGCGCCTGTAAAACTGCTGCTTTTTCTTCCGCCGCCATTTTGCTATGTCTGATGCAAACTCAACACCTCGAACACAATTTTCATTGGCAGGGACTGGGAAACTGGTCAGAATTGAAGGAATGATGGATGGCGAAAAATACAGGGAAATTCTTCAGGGAAACCTTTTTCAGTCTTCAAGAGATTTGAGACTGGGACAGAGGTTCACCTTCCAGCAGGACAATGACCCTAAGCATACTGCTAAAGCAACACCCGAGTAGTTTAAGGGGAATATTTAAATGTCTTGGATTGGCCTCGTCAAAGCAAAGACCTAAATCCAATTGAGAATCTGTGGTATGACTTAAATATTGCTGTAAACCAGTGGAACCAATCCAACTTAAAGGAGCTGGAGCAGTTTTGCCTTGAAGCATGGGCAAAAATCCCGGTGAATAGATGTGCCAAGTTTATAGAGACATACCCCAAGAAACCTGTTGCTGTAATTGCTGCAAAATGTGGCTGTACAAAGTATTGACTTTGAGGGGGCGAAGGTATGCACACTCAAGTTTTCAGTTTTCTTATTTCTTGTTTGTTTCACAAGAAAAAATATTTAGCATCTTCAAAGTGGTAGGCATGTTGTGTAAATCAAATGATACAACCCCCCTCCAAAATCCATTTTAATTCCAGGTTGCCTTGGGGGGTGAATACTTTCGCAAGCCACTGTACCCAATTTTCCACGTTGAAATTACTTGGTGTGCCCGGTGGTACACTACTACTACCAGCTCTGAGTCATAGAACTCAGGGCTTCAGTTTTCCACCTTACAAAAATGCTGGGCCTTCCTTCACATGTTTTCTGCCCGTCGGCCCCAAGCAAACTCCACTCGTTTGGCTTCATGGTCCTGCCAAATTGTGATCAGAGGGCTGTCCGTACTGACACCTTTCAGGGTGTGTTAGCACCTGACAGCGAGAGAAGACTGCTGGGTCATCTCCAGTATGGCATATGGAACGGTCCGGTTGTGTGTGTATGTTGGGGCATAGGGGATAAGGAAGGGGGATAGGATAGGACTACTGCCTTGCTGTAAGCTTTTATAACACCCCCCCGCCCGGCATTGAGACGCCACCGGATTTGTTTTGGCATGGCACGCCTTGGCATTTTGTGTTGATCAAAGCGACGCGACCTGTCATATTTGGAGACGACAACGTCCTGCGAACATCACGTTGGTGCTAGGGAAGTAAGATTTGTACAATAACTGTGATACTCTTCAATTAAACGGGCCCTGATGGTTATAGTGCCTTTAAAAACATTCTATACAAATGCAATCCAGTGACAGTTTCCTAGCTATGCCCCTTGGTCCCTTACCCATCTCCCCTGTCTCTCTTTACCAAGCTCCCCCTACACCCTCCTCACCCACTCGCTCGCATACATCCAGTCCTGGCCAAACTCAACAACTGGGCCTGTCTAGTCCAAACAACAAGACAAAAGATCCTCTTTTCTCCTCTGCTGGCACATCGAATCAAATAAAAACAGAGAGGGTGCATTAGGGGGGCTAGTCACAGTCTTGCTGGGCTCTGCCCCTAGGGTTAAAGGGGACAGACGTGTTGGTGACCGCTGGGGAGGCTAGGAGGAGATGGGTTTATAGCTCAATCTAGCTTAGAAACACTACCGATACCCCCACATCCCCTGTTCTCCATCCCCCATCCCTTTAATCCTGCCTAGAAATTAAAGAGAGGAAGAAAGGGACCGTCCACCAGCCAGAGAAGCTATAGTAACAAGGATCCCCCCTTCTGGAACAAGAGATGGCGACTAGCTCACTGGCTCTGGTTCTAGTTCAGAGATCCAATCAGAGCTGCAGAAAGAACAGATGGGGCCTTATCATTGGCCAGGATCGGGCCACATACAGCACACATTCTTAGACGTGTCGGTAATGCTCTTGCGTTGCTAGCTAACGCTCACGTTGAAGTGCCCTCATTATTCCATACATTACTTTTTTTTATGTTGGGCTCGAAAAACCGCCCTCAAGCCGTTTATTTGATGAGTTAATGGATAAGATAATGGCTGTCTTGTGATATTACAAGCTACCATAAATTCCTGTACACTAATTATAAGGTGAGCACACTGTACATTCATTCAGGCCAGTATACATAGCCCTGGCGTTTGCGATTGCGAATGCATCCCCATTGCCATGTTTCCTCAACTGACTGGTCTAAGCCATTCTTAAAAATGCAGCTCTTGATAGAGACCCAAGATGTTTGTCAGCTGCCCTAAAATTACACCCTACTATTATTTTTGTGTGTGTATATGTGGTGTTCACAATTTGCGAACACACCCCAATTGCCATTTACTCCTCAGCTGTTTGGCTTAAGCCCTTCTTAAAGAAGTTTGTGCATGTGTGCCTATGTATGTGTGTGTGGCAGTGGTTTAGTAACTGACACACTGTCTCAATGCCCCAATGCAGTGGGGGTGGGGGGGGGGGGGTGACTACCACTACAGAAGTGGAATGTTTTGACATGGAAAAGCCCCACTGAAAGACACAGGCCATGATTAGATTTCCCAGTTCTTAGTAGGATTGTGGAGTTTTTTTCCCCCCTATTGGCTAGTGTAAGGCTGACATAAATCAGTGAGAGCCGGGAAAATGAGGCCCACATCCCTGAGCGGTCACATACCAGTGATGTCAGAGTGTGGCCTGACACTGAGATCACCTGGCTGGAGACAGAGTGGATTATGGGATATTAGGGGCTGTGTGTGATTTGGCAGTGGTGGGCTTCGAGTGGCACTGGTGGTCCTGTTTTTTTCAGGGTATTCTTCTGATCTGCTGCCAAAACACACACATACTGTATTGACACGCACAAAGAATGGACAAACACACAGACACACACAGATAAAATGACACATATGCATTCATGCACGCGTGCACACACACGTGTCTCTCTCTCTCTCACACACACAGACATTTCCCCACACAACCAAACCCAGTAGTAACTGTAACAATGGCATGGCTTAACATATACAAAAAGAGCCTCTGGATTGACATTGGAGACAGCAGCTCACACACTGTTGGCATTCACAGGCTCAGGCCAGGATGTGACACGTGTGATAATGTCTTTGGCATTTAGTTAACGCTCAACCATAGCTGTGTTAGCGTGTGCACATTTTAATGAAGATAAGGCCTTTACATCAAATGACAATCCTTTATTAAGGCTGCTAATAATGTCCAGTCCGCTATTAGCAGGTTGCAGCTAATGTTTTGTCTAACCTAGCTAATGTAAACTGACAAATGCTATAGGAAGCTATGGGATTATGCATGTCCGTTATTGGTCACTGTCAAAGTTCTCTTTGGGCTCAGTGCATTACGCTACAATACATTGCAATGTGTTTGTTTAAGGCCGGGATTCAATCACAGACACACTATAGAGCAGCGCTTTGATTTGATTTAAGGTCATTCCGATTGTGCAGTGTCTACTGTGAATGCGATGTCTGCGAATGTCAGGAAGAATGCCTTTAAAAGGCGCATTGTTGGCTGTCTAGCAAGCTACGCTACAACGCGCCTTAGACTGAATCCCGGCCTTACACTCTTCAAGGTTCTGAGAAGCTCTTTGCTTCGAAATGTATAAGCAACTCTAAACTGAGTTACATTAATCTAGACCAGGGCTCTCCAACCCTGTTCCTGGAAAGCTACCACTAATTAAGTAGGCATGCACACACACATACTCTCTCACACACCCTGCCAGCTGTCACTCACCATCTTAGTGCAGGAGGTCTGGGGGACTACATTAAATCCTGCTGGACACAGTATGCCGAGCACACACACACATGCGCGCATGCACACAAACTCACTCTCTCTCTCACTGAATGACAGCGCTTCTTTCCTCTTACTAGCTCTACAGAAAAAGTAATAAACGACGGTATCTGTGAGATTTAATGCTAGAGTTACAGTTGCCAATGAACCAAAGCACGTTTATTTTCTTGGGTGGAAATTATTTCATGGTGTTTCACAAAATCTTCATCCCAAATGGCACCCTATTCCCTGTGTAGTGCACACTTGAGACGTTTGGGATGCTTATATCCAACTCTGAGACCGTTTTACAAGTTCCAATAACGGAATAATCCATCCCACTGGGCACTCCACGTAATTTCAATGTGTACTTTTGGGTAATATCTGGTTTAGATGTTGATCAATGAGATTTCAATTTTTATTCATCCACTCAAAAAGACAGTCATACATTTGTTGAATTCTCAATATGTTATCACTATGCTTTCAACCAACTCTAAAAGCAGAAGCAAATTCCAATTGAAAAACAAATCTCCGCTGTTGAAAATTAAATGTTAGCTAAAAGAAATTTGATATAATGTCTAGATGTTTTTTATAGTGGATAATACGTTTTTAAGTTGCCTTGATGGGCTGATGAGACAGTGGATTGCGTAGTCAGATGAAACGTCAGATGTAGCCGGTGGCAACTTGTGGAATAGACACCGTCTGGAATGGGGTTTTAACCAATCAGCGTTCAGGATTATAAACACCCATTGTATACATTTTGTATATACAACAACTTAATGTTATCACTGTGCTTCACCTAATTAATAGCACAACCAGATAACCTGGATTGCAGATGAGATTACATTAAAAGTAAGTATTGCAAGTACACAATGCTGTTTGAGATTCTGCACAGATTGTTATAGTAATTGTGAAGATCTCCACAGACCAGCTAGCTTTGTGTGGTATCTTGAACATGCATGCTTTCTATAAGAAGACATTGATAATTACAGCAACCTAAAAATGTGCCCATGGATGTGTTACTCATTTTACGGTTGAATCAGAATAAAAAAATATATACACCTCTCATTCAAAAGTTTCGGGTCACTTAGAAATGTCCTTGTTTTTGAAAGAAAATATATTTTTTGTCCATTTAATTTAACTTGGGCTAGGGTTCTTTTTTCAGAATTTCCGCCTGACCGATGTGCCCAAAGTAAACGGCCTGTTACTCAGGAACAGGAGCGAGGATACGCATATCATTGGATAGAAAACACTTTGAAATTTGTAGAAATGTGAAAATAACATATAAGACTATAACACAATTGATATGGTGGCCGAAAAACCAACCAGATTTTTTCTTTTTTTTGAGATCCCATGCTCTTTCAATGGAAAGGACCTCTACACCAGGCGGTGTCAGAGGAAGGCCCTAAAAATGTTCAGGGACCCCAGCCACCCCAGTCATAGACTGTTCTCTCTACTACCGCATGGTAAGTGGTACCGGAGTGCCAAGTCTAGGACAAAAAGGCTTCTAAACAGTTTTTACCCAAAAGCCATAAGACTCCTGAACAGGATATCAAAGGGCTATCCGGACTATTTGCATTGTGTGCCCCTCAACCACTCTTTTGCACTGCTGCTGCTCTCTGTTTATCATATATGCATAGTCACTTTAACTATACATTCATGTACATACTACCTCAATTAGACCGGTTAGCCAATGTGCGGGTAGCACCGGTTTGGTCAGGCCATCTGCATTGTGTTCCACCGACCCCTCTTTTACACTACTGCTACTCTCTGTTCATCATATATGCATAGTCACTTTAACCACATCTACATGTACATACTACCTCAATCAGCTTGACTAACCGGTGTCTGTATATAGCCTCGCTACTGTTATTTTTTATTTCTTTACTTACCTATTGTTCAACTAATACCTTTTTTTAGTTAGAGACTGTAAGTAAGCATTTCACTGTAAGGTTGTATTCGGTTCACGTGACAAATAAACTTTGATTTGATTTGAAAGCTATGGGTCCTATGTAATTCCAGCTCCCATATTGCAATTCCTATGGCTTCCAGTAGATGTCACCAGTGTTTGTTCAAGGTTTCAGGCTTGTTTCTTTCAAAACAAGGAAGAATTTTGAGTTTTGGTACCCGGGAGTCACAGTTGGAAATCAGACTGTGGGCGTGCGAGGAAGAGGATGCGCATTTGCTAATTTGTACTTTTCTATTGAACATACTTCTTTCTGTATGAAATATTATAGTTGATTTACATTTTAGGGTACCTGACGTAGTTTGACTTGATTTAACAAATTTTAGCGGTAGCTTTTTGGATTCCTTTGTCTGCATGTTGAACGAGTGGATTACTGAAATCGATGGCGCCAACTAAACTGACTTTTTGGTATATAAAGAAGGATTTTATCTAACAAGATGACCATGCATGTTGTAGCTGGGTCCCTTGGGATTGTAAACAGAGGAAGTTTATCAAAAAGTAAGTGATTATTTAATTGCTACAGGCTATTTGCCTGTGCTGGTGGAAAAATATGTTGTGGGGCGCCATCCTCAAACAATCGCATGGTATGCTTCACTGTAAAGCCTATTGTAAATCGGACAGTGCAGTTAGATTAACCTCTACCGAGTACCTAACCCGGATTCGGGAGCACCCCCCACCCCCCCACACTGATTAGCATCGCTAGCATAGCGTCACAATTAAATAGTAGCATCTAAATATCATTAAATCACAAGTCCAAGACACCCAATGAAAGACACAGATCTTGTGAATAAAGCCACCATTTCAGATTTTTAAAATGTTTTACAGGGAAGACAATATGTAAATCTATTAGCTAAACACGTTAGCAAAAGACACCATTTTTTTACTCCAACAGTTTTTTCCTGCGTCAGTAGCTATCACTAATTCGACTAAATGAAAATATATATAGCCACTAACCAAGAAACAAATTCATAAGATGACAGTCTGATAACATATTTATGGTATAGCATAGTTTTTTTTTTTAAATGTGCATTTTTCAGGTATAAATCACAGTTCTACATTGCAGCTGCAATCTGATATAGTGCTGATGCAGCCAGAACAATTACAGAGACCAACGTCATATAACTAATTACTTGTCTTAAAACATTTCAGAAAAAATACACAGCGTACAGATATTGAAAGCCCAACATCTGGTGAATCCAAACAATATTTCAGATTTATTAAATGTTTTATAGCGAAAACAAAATGTAGCGCTAAATTAGCATAGCCACGCCAGCCAGAACCAGCTGGGCGCGCCCGACCAGTTCACATGCACGACAGATATATGAAATAACATCTTAAATTGGGTCTTACTATTGCTGATCTTTCATCAGAATGTTGATAAAGGTGTCCTTAGTCCTGATGAGTCGTTCAATCCATTCACAATGGCAACTTTCCCTCTTCATTTAGCATAGGTACTGGTCGACTAGCACGGTTCTGTCCAAAGTTAAAAAACTCACAGAACGGAACACGGCAAAACTCCCGAAAAAATTCAAATAATCTGATTAAACTATATTGAAAAAACATACATTAAGATGATATGGTCACATGTATCAAACAAACTTCGAGACGGAGATAGTTTTCATCCGTAACGGCAGCCTAACAAAAGACAATTGCACCTCTAAAACGCGCGTTTCAGAGAACCGGAAGTTGTCGGTCACGCTAAAGAAATAGGTCTTATTTCACGTCAGTACAAGATAAACAAAAAATTTCTCCTCTGACGTCTTCTTGACACCCAGAGGAAGACGAATGAAGTGTGTTTCGGGTCATAGGTGGCGTGACCATATATAGGCAGAGCGTTGAAGCGAGCATACACATCTTGCAATCTTCTTCTTGCTCAGGGAAAGTGCTGTCAAATGACTTATGTTTCACTCAGAGACAAAATTGAAACGGTTTTAGAAACTATAGCTTGTTTTCTATCCAATGGAATTAATTATATGCATATAGTAAGAGCAATAATTGAATAAGAGGCAGTTTAATCTGTAGAGGAAATTATGCTAATGCGAAAACAGCACCCCCTGTATTCTCAAGAAGTTAACAAGAATTTAATATTTTTAACCGATATAAGATACTTGTATGTTCATAAATGTTTAATATTACGATTATTTATTTGAATTGCGCGCCCTCCAATTTCACCGGATGTTGTCGACAGGTGTCCCGCTGACGAGACGCCTATACCACTGTTTTAGCTAGAAAGCCTTGCTCCCTACAATAGTATAGAGACATTAATTTTCTCTTTCAGAAAAGCAGACAAAAATACAAAAGCAAGAGGGTCTTAGTGATTTCGAAATCACAAAACAAGTCTGCAAAGTGGCGCACACCTGGGACTTGAAAATACAGAGCTTAGGGATGAGCACAGTGCCTTAAAACCAAATAAAAGAGCATCAACAACAACCAACCCTGAGAACCCTTCACTCTACAGTAAATTAATTATCCATAAGACCTGACCCACACAAATAAATATTTATGTAGGGTATATAAATGAAAGATTTAACAATGGAAGGAGGAGCTGGCACATCAAAAAAGGGGTTCCCAGCATGGGAAGCTGTCATTAATTATTCAGGGAACTTTCAACAGTTTAGTGTCTTGCCGAGAGGGAAGAGAGGTTGTCTATTCAATGGGTTATTTTAGCAAGTGAACTTAAGCCTCCTTTATCCACCAGTTGAGAAAAGTGGAGGAGTATGTCATTGGGTTCAGATATTCTCCTTGGGGCGACCTTCTGATCATCAAAGGCCCTAAGTATCTATCAGATTGACTTGATATCAATTGATCAATGGATTAGTCATGCTCCATTTATGTCAATGTCATTGATCAGATCACTGACTGATATTGACGGAAGCATCTTAAAAGGCATCTTCACTCATAATAATACCATGATGCCATGACGTTTGTTCCAATGTCTAAAAACAGCATTTTGGAGGATGTCCTCCCCATTGCGTAAGATGTAGCCCCAATGTGCTGTCGCTACTCACAACGTTTGAGGAAAACTGTTGCACTTATTATTCTTGAGTACAGTTACTTGAAGTGATTTTTGTAGTAATTACTCAAACCGATAGTCATTGTGACCCTCATTCCATGGAGTGCTTAATGCCTACTGGTTTTAGTTTTTTCCTTTCAGTTAAGACTTAGATAACAAGGTAAGGGGAGTTCCTTATTAATTATTGACCTTAATTCATCAACCAAGTATAAGGGAGGAACGAAAAACCCGCAGACACTCGGCCCGCTGTTGAAGGAGTTTGACACGTGCTCTAAGGGGTTTGAGTTAAATCAGCTTGACATTTTTGAGTAACTCGAATATAATTTCCCTGTGTGCCTTGCCTTTTCAAGTGAATTGTAGAGTTACCACCCACGACTGTATTTGTTTGTGACAGAGGCATGGTTGTTGAATTCGTTCATGTTCATTACCTGCAGCCTTCAGCAAGTGAGTTCCGAGGCAAATGTTATCATTATTAAATTCTATATGACAATACATTAGATATGGCTTATTTTGAGTCCTAGCTTTAACCTAATACAGTGGCCTGAAATGCAAGAATGTAAGTAGGGTTACAAAATGATGTTAACTTTCCCCAAATTCCCAGATGGAAAAATAAATCCTGGTTGAAGGATTTCCAGTAATCTTGGGATATCTGGAAACATGCAAAGATCTCATTATTGCTTAGTATGTCGCTTGTCCTATGACCCGTCCTGGCTTGCACAAGCCAAGGCTTGTGATTAGCGAACTAGAGTTTAGTAAACTGAGAAATGCATAAATAGTCTCCTCCTTGTAATGCACATTGTTGAAGAAAAATCTAATTAAATCAGTTCGAGATTATAAAGTGGTTTGTGGTATTTTTTGCCCAATTATTTTGCACTACAAAAATGTCGTCTACAGTTTGTTATCTGTGGCCAAACTCTCCATTTGAACCATAACGGATTTAGTCATCATTCTTGTTCATGCCCACTTGTGTATCTCAAATCAATACTTCTGCCGAATAAATATGTTGACCCAATTGTTGTGCTGTAATAAATAAAATAAAAATTACTACTTGCAGTTTGTTTTTATAGACTTCAATATCCTTGCTGCGTGTGCAGAAAGCTTTTTTGCTGCAGCTCGCTCTGGCCAGCACCTAAGAATTTCATTAAATCATTCCCCTTTTCTCATTAGGTTGCATTACTTCTTTTCTGAACGCTTAAACACTAACAGTGATTCTTGAAGCACTGTCTCTGAAACCATTAACACTTGTAGCCAATGCATTTACCAAGTGTGCCAAACTGAATGTACATCTTCTGATTTACACTCAGTTTGTAATTTTAAAACACACTTTTTTCAAAACTGTAAACACAACTCATGGCTTCACAATCAGTTTGCAATTTAATATCACACTAATATTAAATCTGTAAATATGGGTCTCTACACTATTTCGCCATTTTCCTTTCCAAATTGACGCATGTGAAAACACTTTTAGATAATGAGTTCACATACAAATCAGAGCTTGAGCACTATAAATAGGCCACAGGTAAACATTTGGTTTTTTGGTTTGGACAACAGCGGAGGCCAATATTGGACAGAGAGTAAGAGGGGTGAGAACTAGAGGAGGAAGAAGAGGAAGATGAGGACAAGGAGGTGAAACAGTAAGAGGAGGAAGAGAAGGAGAGGACGGGGAAGAGGAAGGAGAGTCAGGAACACAATAACTGATGAAATCAGAGTGACTGTGGTTGACCATGTTGTCAACCATGGGATGAGCATAAGGGAGGCTGGGCAACGGGTTCAACCAAATCTGAGCCGCTATACTGTTGCAGGTATCATCCGGATATTTCGAAACGAGAACCGGTAAGTAACTAAATGCTGTGGTCTTACTGGTACAGTAATATGTACTGTACTTTCACAATGAGAAGGATCTATCAATGAAACCATTCAAATGTTTTTACAGAACTGCAAGAAAACCAGTATATGTTGGAAGAGGTTGGCTGTTCACGCCAGAGCAGGAGACCCACAATGTAAATATGGTCATAGCAAATAACTGCATCAGAGAACTGCAGGACCACATAATGGCAGATAACAACATATTCCAAAACGTCAACAGAGTGAGTCTCTCTGTACTATCTCATCTGCTGTACAGAGTCCCTTTCGAAAGAAACTCAGACTATGTAAAACAACTGAGATATGAATATGTGCAGGTAAACTATACTATCATTGGTACTGGATCTGGAAGAGTATGGTGCTACATCATATTGACTGATCCCTGTCTTTTCGTACAGTGCTACATTGTTTTGTCTTGTCTCTTTCAGAGAGTCATGGAGCTAGAATCAGATGCAGTGTATCATGAGCTAATATATGTGGACGAGGCAGGTTTCAACTTTTCAAAATAAAGGGCCCGCGGCAGAAATATCATCAGACACTGTGCCATCATCAACGTCCCGGGACAACGTGATGGCAACATCACAATGTGTGCAGAACGGCGTCCTTCACCATCATGCAGTTCAAGGCCCATACAACAGTGCACACATTATCACACTTCTGGACACAACAGTCTAATCCCTAATGACCAGGGGCCAGAGAAGCCCAGGTACGTTATCATCTGGGACAATGTTAGTTTCCACCGGGCTGCTGTGGTCCTCAATTGGTTCACAGGTCACCCACTTTTCATCGCACTCATTCTCCCCCCATACTTTCCGTTCTTGAATCCTTTTGAAGAATTCTTCTCTGCAAGGCATTGGAAGGTGTATGATGGCCAGACCCACCAAAGCATACTCCTTCTACAGGCAATGGAGGATGCTTGTGGAGACATCAATCAGGGGTCATGCCAGGCCTGAAAACGGCACTCCAGGCGATACTTTCCACGCTGCCTAGCTTAAGACAACATCGCATGTGATGTTGATGAAGTCTTATTTCCAGACCGACAAAGAAGGCGAGATGTAGCCTAATTTTCTTCTGTTCTTTTTTTTTCCAGCAAAAATGTTTTTGTTTTCTTCTACTGTGCTTTGTTGTTTAACTTCTTGCAACTATATATGCTGTTTCAAATTAGCATAATTGTCTCTACAGATTAAACTGCCTAGTACTCAATTCTTGCTCGTACAATATGCATATTATTGTTATTATTGGATAGAAAATACTCTCTAGTTTCTATAGCCGTTTGAATTATGTCTCTGAGTGAAACAGAACTCATTCTACAGCACTTTTCCTCCCAGTGTGTGAGATTTAGACATCTTGGCCTCTGGTTCCAGATCAGTTTTAAAAGTCTCTGTTAATCCTATGAGATACAAACACTGCCCACGCCTTCCTCTAGATGTCAGTAAGTGGTGACAATTTGAATGGAGTCGATTGCGCAATCATTGGCTCTATAAATGACCAAATACCGGAAGTAGCCTTCCTTTGGACACTGCGCTCAACGCAAGAAGGATATCTGACTGGCCTTTTTCCAAGCATTGGTTTAGCCAGTAATATAGCGTTGGTCATCTTTTTACTTGTTATAGGTGTTAGAAACATCATAATGTAGTTAATTTAAACCGTTTTATAGCAATTTATATCCGTTTAGTGCGATTTTGAGGCATTGCTTTGTAATAGACTTTGAAGCTCCGGGCACGTTTCGGGGTCCCGGTCGTACGTTAGTGGGCATTTCGACGGACAAGTGGACATCTTTCGACCAAAAGAAGATTAGACCCAAGAAAGGATTCATTGTCCAAGATTCTGATGGGAGAACAGCTCATAGTAAGAACAATTTATGATGATAAATCGTGTTTCTGTCGATAAATGTTGAACGTTTATGCCGCCATCTTGTTTGCTATAGCTTCACTTGGCGCAACCTGTATTGAAAAGTAAGGATAATTTAAAAAATGTAATTCCGCGATTTTATTAAGAATTAAATTGTCTATCAATCGCTGTCCACCCTGTATTTTATAGTCAAGTTTATGAGTATTTATGTATAAGACTAGATCACTGTCTAATATGGTGCAGGACATTTTCTGACCAGCTGAGCTACTTTTGTCATTGTCTAACCATGATTTTGGTGGCTCAATATGCACATTTTCGAACAAACTCTCTATGTATGTTGTAATATGATGTTACAGGAGTGTCATCTGAAGAATTCTGAGAAGGTTAGTGAAAAAATTAATATATTTTGGTGATGATTACGTTATCGCACTCTTTGGCTAGAATCAATGCTCTGGTAATGTTTGCACATGTGGTATGCTAATATAACGATTTATTGTGTTTTCGCTGTAAGACACTTAGAAAATCTGAAATATTGTCTGTATTCACAGGATCTGTGTCTTTCGATTAGTGTCTGCTGTGTATTTTTACGAAATGTTTGATGATTAGTAATTAGGTAATACACGTTGCTCTATGTATTTATTCTAGTCTAGTTGTGACGGTGGGTGCAATTGTAAACTATGATTTCTACCTGAAATATGCACATTTTTCTAACAAAACCTATCCTATACCATAAATATGTTATCAGACTGTCATCTGATGAGGTTTTTTCTTGGTTAGTGGCTATCAATATCTTAGTTTAGCCAAATTGGTGATAGCTACTGGTGTTGAGAGAAAATGGTGGACAAAGAAAAATGGTGATTTTTGCTAACGTGTTTAGCTAATAGATTTACATATTGTGTCTTCCCTGTAAAACATTTTAAAAATCTGAAATGGTGGCTTTATTCACAGGATCTGTATCTTTCATTAGGTGTCTTGGACTTGTGATTTAATTATATTTAGATGCTACTATTTAATTGTGACACTATGCTAGCGATGCTAATCAGTGTGTGTGTGGGGGGGGGGGGGCTCGTGAAAGGTTAAGGAGTGTTAGAACATTTTGAGAAAAAATTAGAATAACTTCTCCCCCTTATTTGTATTGACAGTGTTCAGAATACACATCCATACTTTACACATCTGGATATCTGTGTGTTTACTACATGTATGACAAAACTTTATTGCAAACTGCCATGCCCTGCACACAGAAAAAGCAAAAGCCACAAGTGATTTTCATTTACACTATCAGTGCATAGTTGGTCATTTGTGCTTATTCAAATGATAGTTTGTGTGTAATGTATTGACACAAAAACACAATTTTATTAAAAGACTTTGAAGAGTTTCGCAAGAATTGTTTGCTTTTGCAAGAGATGTATAATATTTTCCTGATTTGGTGTAAGGCTTTGTGGTTAGTGTGTAGAGTTTCAAAGATGGTGGTTAAGCAATCAGGTAAAAGTGGCCAAATCCTGGAGCCAGTACACACCCCGCCATTGTGAGGCAATCCAGAATGGGGGAAAACAAACCATTTGATATTGACTGGGAGAAGTTTTTAGGGAAGTAAAAACAGCCTCTTGCTTTATTCCTTTGTTCACCATCCTCTCAAACTCTACCAAAAGAGAGTCAGAGAATGGGGAGAGAAGTAGAATATAAGAAGAGGGATTGACTCAGTATTAGACTCTATTTCTAAAACACTTGAGAGCTCTATCTGTTCTTTGATGTGTGTGTGTGTCTCTTTATGAGTGTGTGTGTGTGTGTATGCACGTTTCTGTCTGTGTGTATCCTTGCAGTGTTTTTGGCATTGGGTCTGAACTCAAACGGACTGGAAATGGGGCAAAATGTACACTGAACAGGCCGCAAACATCAGTATTCACCCTAACGCTTCCAGGAACAACACTACCTTGTCATTGAAGAATAAAAATAGAGATAAGATATGAAATAGATAAAAATGTGTCAGTCTTAGCTTTTTTCACTGTGATTTGGCTTAGAGTCAACTGGTAATTTCTTTATATTTGCCCTTTTGCAAGGCAGTTCTCACAAGTGATTCTGTGGTGTACCGTATGGGGAGTTAGTACGTGGCCAACGCCTAAAACGTCTTGTTCGCTCAAATGGACGGAATGCATGAAAATGACCACTGCCATTGTATTCAAATTGATATCCAATTTATTTCCCTTGCGCCTTCTCTCTTCCTCTCCCTTTCTCCTGTCTCTCGCCTGTTGGGATGTATTTCCCGGGGCAAGAACCTCTTGTCCGACACTGTTATAGGTCCTTTGATAAACCTGGTGCGCTGCTTCCCTAGGTCCCCCTGGTCCTGTTGCTTCTGATCTTTTGTCTCCCTCCCCATATGAAAAAAAATGCATTTCAAATATATTTTCAGATAAAACATTTGAAGATACATATGTATTTTTTTATCAAAACGTTTTAAATTAATTCCTACTTATACGAAGGAAAGTATTTAAAATGTGTGTATATATGCAGTGAATGTACAGTACTGTATGTAAAATGTATAATCACAATATATGTTAAATTAGGGTTTCCAAAACGCGGCCCTTGGAACTCCAAGGGGTGCATGTTTTGGTTTTTGCCCTAGCACTACACAGTTGATTCAAATAATCAACTAATCATCAAGCATTTGAATCAGCAGTGTAGTGTTATGGCAAAAAACTAAACGTGCACACCATGGGGTCCTAATGACCAAGTTTGGGAAACATGGTGTTAAATATATCATAAAACGAATAGAATACAATGTATTTCCACATATATTTATCGATATATTTAGTAAATATACAGTATGTGTGTGGAAATGGTTTACAAAATATATTTCAACATAAATTTAAATGTGTTGGTAAGAAATTCATAGTTTTCTATACAATTCTATAGCATGTAACATTTTGACAAATCATATTGTAACAAATTTGTGACTTAACCAGGAAATTTCAGTAGGCTCTTTGGTATCACATTCACTTATGCTAATCTTATTTAGACTGCAGAAATGGCAATATACAAGCATAACTGTTGCTATAGAAAACAATATACTATAATTAACTACCATGACAATCTGGCTCATGGGAAGCCAAAAAAGCAATAAGAAAAGCCACGTTTCCAACGACAACAATAGACTTCCACCGCTACAGTATTTTTTGTCAAAATGCATTTTTATTTTAATTGACACATACCAAAAGAATACCAAAAGCCCTAACATGCATTTAAATGACCACAAAAATGACTACAAATATCATACATTATTGGTCATGTAGTGACTCCATGTCTTTCATGTGTATATGACAAATAATATGATGTCCAATCAAAAATGCATATTTTGACCAATGGATAAAATCAAGCAGGTGCGGTAGAGAGAGAGAGTTGAAAACAGCAGGTCTGGGACAGGTAGCACGTCCAGTGAACAGGTCAGGTTTCCATAGCCGCAGGAAGAACAGTTGAAACTGGAGCAGCAGCATGGCCAGGTGGACTGGGGACAGCAAGGAGTCATCATGCCAGGTAGTCCTGAGACATGGTCCTAGGACTCAGGTCCTCCGAGAGAGATAAAGAAAGAGAGAAAGAGAGAATTAAAGAGAGCATACTTAAATTCACACAGGACACCGGATAAGACAGGAGAAGTACTCCAGATATAACAAACTGACCCTAGCCCCCCGACACATAAACTACTGCAGCATAAATACTGGAGGGGTCAGGAGACACGGTGGCCCCATCCGATGATACCCTCGGACAGGGACAAACAGGAAGGATATAACCTCACCCACTTTCCCAAAGCACAGCCCCCACACCACTAGTCCAGGATTATGAGGAAAAACATTTAGATCCACAATATTTATTCCACGGTACAAAGCTAGGTACAGAGTATGACTGTGTCAGTGAGTAGGTCCGGAGACATGTTGGACAAAACCCACTGATGATGGCTCCGAAAGCCTTTTGGAGTGGGTCTGTGGACTTTTCCATTTGAATATTAAAGTGACCAAAAATGTGAATATTATCTGCCATGACTACAAGGTCCGATAGGAATTCAGAATACTCAGTGAGGAAAATTGTCTGGCTGCGGGGACTGTGCAAGGGAATTTTTACTACTATCTATACTTATTGGTGGCACAGACGCTGTTTCATCCTTTCCTAAACTTAAATTACTCTTGTATAACAATTGCGTCTGAAGCTGGACTTGCAGCATGGTGATCGTTCTCCTGTTTATTATGAGTACATCGACTGCAATTAGAAGGCATAATGTTAAACCGAGGTCTTTAGTTCAGGTTTCAGCGTTCGACAGCGTTCAACAACAACAAACATGACATGATGCAGCCACCACCATGCTTGAACATATGTGACTGACCACCTAGATTTGGTCTTATGTAGCAACATTTTTAATTGTGTTTTTTACATTGGATAACAGTAGAGACTCAAATCTACAGAATGGTATATAATACACTGAGGTTGAGGAACAATGGGAAAATAATTTGTCGTTGAAAGTTTTCAGGTCACAACTTGTAGACGTGTTTATGTGCTGCTGTGCGGTTTGCTGCTAACATTTCTTTGCTACCAGTCCACTTTATGGTTTTTACTTTTTAATTACCATTTGTATTTTAGATTTTTCCCCTCGCTCTAATGTTTTCATTCAACTTGTTCACCCCGGACACTTTATCTGGAAATGGTTCTACACGACCTCCACCAGCCAAAGCTAAGTAGTAACATTAACCTCTTTGGGCTGCAGGGGCAGTATTGAGTAGCCTGGATAAAAAGTGCCCATTTCAAACGGCCTCGTACTCAATTCTTGCTCGTACAATATGCATATTATTATTACTATTGGATAGAAAACACTCTCTAGTTTCTAAAACTGTTTGAATTATATCTGTGAGTCAAACAGAACTCATTTGGCACAAACTTCCTGACAAGGAAGTGGAAAGTCTGAAATCGAGGCTCTGTTCTACTTCCTGCCTATAAATGGGCATGATACGTATTAGTATACATGCACTTCATAGACCTTCCCCTGGATGTCAAGAGGCGGTGAGAGAAGAAATTGAGTGTTTATCTTGGTCTGAAGTGAAATACAAGCTCTTTGTATGACGTGTCCCCCATTTCCGGTTTTCTGGAGAGCGCGAGAAGGTACCTGGATTTGCCTTCTGTTTAGCTGCCGTTATAGGCGACTACTATCTTCGGCTTTGATTTTATTTGATACATGTGACCATATCATCGTAAAGTATGTTTTTTCAATATAGTTTAATCAGATTATTGAATTTTTTTCGGGAGTTTTGCCGTGTTCCGTTCTCTGACTTTGTTGACGATGGAGAGATTCGTGCCACTTGGCTAGTGTGCTTGCTAAATCGAGAGGGAAAGTGGCCGTTCTAAATCCAAACAACGATTGTTCCCGACAAAGGACCCCTTGTCCAACATTCTGATGAAAGATCAGCAAAAGTAAGAAACATTTTATGATGCTATTTCATATATCTGTCTTACATGTGAATTAGTCGTCGACGTCCAACTTTTGGGTACTCTAGCTATACCGAAGCTGGATGTCGTAATGAAGTTATTTTTTAGAATTCTAACACTGCGATTTCATTAAGAACTAATGGATCTATCATTTCCTATACAACATGTATTTTTTTAGTTATGTTTATGAATAGCTATTTGGTCAGAATATGTGTGTCAGAAAAAGTGTCAGAAAAATATCCGGACGTTGTGGGAAATAGTAGCTACGTTAGCACATTGTATAACCACTGATTCCAGCTCTAAATAAGCACATTTTCGAACAAAACATAAGTGTATGTATAATCTGATGTTATAGGACTGTCATCTGATGAAGAATATCAAGGTTAGTCAAAAATTATATATCTTTTACTGGTTTGTCACGATCGCTAACTTTTACTGCTGGGAAATGGCTTGTATTTTTGGCTATTGTGGTAAGCTAATATAACGCTATATTGTGTTTTCGCTATAAAACACTTAATAAATCGGAAATATTGGCTGGAATCACAAGATGCCTGTCTTTCATTTGCTGTACACTATGTATTTTTCAGAAATGTTTTATGATGAGTAATTAGGTATTTGACGTTGGTGTCTGTAAATATTATGGCTGCTTTCGGTGCAATTTCTGATTGTAGCTGCAATGTAAACTATGATTTATACCTGAAATATGCACATTTTTCGAACAAAACATAGATTTATTGTATAACATGTTATAAGACTGTCATCTGATGAAGTTGTTTGTTGGTTAGTTTGGTTGGTTCTTGGTTAGTTAGGTTGGCTTTGTGCATGATACCTGTGCTGTGAAAAATGTCTGTCCTTTTTTGTATTTGGTGGTGAGCTAACATAAATATACGTGCTGTTTTCGCTGTAAAACATTTTAACTTCTTGAGAATACAGGGGGTGCTGTTTTCGCATTAGCATAATTTCCTCTACAGATTAAACTGCCTCTTATTCAATTATTGCTCTTACTATATGCATATAATTAATACCATTGGATAGAAAACAATCTATAGTTTCTAAAACCGTTTCAATTTTGTCTCTAAGTGAAACAGAAGTCATTTGACAGCACTTTCCCTGACCAAGAAGAAGAATGCAAGATGTGTATGCTCGCTTCAACGCTCTGCCTATATATGGTCACGCCACCTATGACCCGAAACACACTTCATTCGTCTTCCTCTGGGTGTCAAGAGGACGTCAGAGGAGACATTTTTTGTTTATCTTGTACTGACGTGAAATAAGACCTATTTCTTTGGCGTGACCGACAACTTCCGGTTCTCTGAATCGCGCGATTTGTAGGTGTGATTGTCTTCTGTTTTGCTGCCGTTACGGATGAAAACTATCTCCGTCTCGAAGTTTGTTTGATACATGTGACCATATCATCTTAATGTATGTTTTTTCAATATAGTTTAATCAGATTATTTGAATTTTTTCTGGAGTTTTGCCGTGTTCCGTTCTGTGACTTTTTTTCTTTGGCCAGTCGACCAGTACATATGCTAAATGAAGAGGGAAAGTTGCCATTATGAATGGATTGAACGACTCATCAGGACTAAGGACACCTTGATCAACATTCTGATGAAAGATCAGCAATAGTAAGACCCAATTTACGATGTTATTTCATATATCTGTCGTGCATGTGAACTGGTCGGGGGCGCCCAGCTGGTTCTGGCTGGCGTGGCTATGCTAATTTAGCGCTACATTTTGTTTTCGCTATAAAACATTTAATAAATCTGAAATATTGTTTGGATTCACCAGATGTTGGGGTTTCAATATCTGTACGCTGTGTATTTTTTCTGAAATGTTTTAAGACAAGTAATTAGTTATATGACGTTGGTCTCTGTAATTGTTCTGGCTGCGTCGGCACTATTTCAGATTGCAGCTGCAATGTAGAACTGTGATTTATACCTAAAAAATGCACATTTAAAAAAAAAAAACTATGCTATACCATAAATATGTTATCAGACTGTCATCTTATGAACTTGTTTCTTGGTTAGTGGCTATATATATTTTTATTTAGTCGAATTAGTGATAGCTACTGACGCAGGAATAAACTGTTGGAGTAAAAAAATTGTGTCTTTTGCTAACGTGTTTAGCAAATAGATTTACATATTGTGTCTTCCCTGTAAAACATTATAAAAATCTGAAATGGTGGCTTTATTCACAGGATCTGTATCTTTCATTAGGTGTCTTGGACTTGTGATTTAATGTTATTTAGATGCTACTATTTAATTGTGACGCTATGCTAGCGATGCTAATCAGTGTGGGGGGGGGGGGGGGGGTGCTCCCGGACACGGGGTAGGTGCTCGGTAGAGGTTAAAAATCGGACATGTTGGCTGGATTCACAAGATTTGTACCTTTCATTTGCTGTATTGGACTTAATGTGTGAAAGTTAAATATAAAAAAATATATATCTTTTGAATTTCGCGCCCTGCACTTGAAGTGGCTGTTGTCATAAGTGTACCGACGCTGGGCTGCAGCCATAAGAAGTTATTAATAAAGAAACTATTACCACAAAAACCCTTTTCTAATAGTGATGTATTGATACAATTGGCACATGCCGGTGTTATGATACTAAAAATGTCTTTGTTTACATTTCTACTGTTGTGGCTAGATAGATTAGCTAGGCCTACATCAGCTTCATGTAGTGGTCGTGTCGGGGACAACAGTTGTTGAAAACTATCATTGTAGCTATGCCTAACGCTTTTCCTAACCTTAACCTCAGTATCGTAACCTCCTACGTTAAATCAACTAACCTGCTGCGTTAGTTTGCCTAGCCTGCTATCCTAAACTGCTATGTAAACAAACCATCTGTGGAGGCAAATGATCAGTATCATCACACCGGTAGCCAATCACGTCACCCCTGACACTCACTTGGAGACATTCAGTGTTGTTGTTTATGTATGTAGGTAGTTAGCGAAGCTGTAGCATTAGCAATGTCTTTCAAAAAGAGGCAACTCACAAATGCAGAAATTTTGGAGATTTTTGTTAATTCTGCCAATGATTCAGTGAGGAATCAGATTCGGACAGTGACAGTGAGGAGCTGCCCCATTACCTTGTGGCCATTGAAAAGTCCCAGGTCCCGCTGAAGAAGATGGTGGTGATGGAGGCAGACCAACAGTGGGTGAATTACAGGTCTGCGGTAGCTGGAAGGCCGCCAGCTATTTCACCCCTCCTGGCCTTGCTGTTGGCTTTGAGTCCCAGTCTGGAGTGCAAAGCCGCTTGCCATCTCCCTCTGAGGCAGAGTGCTTCAAGCTGTTTCTGACAGAGGAGCTGGTGGGAGACTTTGTGGAGGAGACCAATTGCTATGCCTTGGAGCCACAGAAGAAGAAAGAGCCACAGGGAAGGTGGACCACTTGACGGGAGAGAGAAAGGTCAAACCAGACTGTGTGCATGACTATAATAACAAAATGGGGGCAGTGGATAAGGCAAACATGATGAACAGCTTTGTGGCATGCACACGGAAAGAAGATAATTCTCCATCTAATCGACACTCCTCAATGGCCCCACAGTTCATCAACTAAAAAGTGAGATGATTACTGAACAAAGCTTTTTAATTGGACATACAGTTGACATACAAATCAAATACAGTTCCATTATGCAATTATATCGACAATATCTCACCCACCTCCCCACTCTATCATCATCATCCTCTCCACTCCCTCATCCTCCCTACTCTCTCTCCAAACAGTATGTTGCTAGCTAGCATACAAAAGCTGTCCTCAATCTTCAGCAAGAATGATGTCCAGTTCCACTTATGATGTTGGCAAGTTATGTTCATTAATGTGTGTGTGTGGTTTCTGAAAGTACAGAATAAAGAAGAACTATTAATAATGAAAATAAAATATCAGGATATTGCAATACATCAATATTACAATGAATATACATAATAACTGAAGAGCTCCACAACTGGGCAGGGCAGAGCTGTGCTAAACAGGCCAAATGAGTACACAAGCCAGTACAATGGTCATGATAAAGTTAGGGCAGCTTCGAAGGATACAACGCAAGCTAATACGTATTTGATGCCATTAGCATTACCATTGTTTTACAGAACTAATAGAACAATTACAAGTTTGAGATTATGCCGCAGGACTTAGAGGTCATTTGTGGTTTAGTACTTTACCCTGTGTCACTGCTTCATTGCTCCAGACCAGCCCAAGGGGGAGTTAGAACACTGATTATGCTTTTGGGTCCCAAGGTGCTAAATGTGTCTCTACCTGACAATGAATGGGTGATATATACCAAAGAGAAACTAATAAGTGTGCACAACTTCAAAATTGAATTGATAATTGAAAATGATCAATTATATTCCATGATATTCTTAAGATATATGTGTTGACTGAATATAAGCATGATGATGTTTGCTAAATAATCAAGTTGATGGCGCAATCATATTGCCTCGGAACCTACATAAAGCTGAGTGACTCACTCAATCATGGCTTTGGATCAAAATAAATAGGTACCAACATTCTTTTTGATAGTCTAGAAGTGAAATGTAAAAAAAAAAGAAGTGATTATAAAAAGTCACGACTCTACAATTGATCGCTAGTTTTGGTCTCAAATAAGCGTGGTCTGTGAGGAGCGTTTAACTAAAACAAGCGGAGAGTCAGACGGAAAGCGACCTGTTTAAACTATGAGCAAAAAATATTTACATTTTATATGGAATGGCTCGCCAGAAAAAATTAAAAGGGCCTATTGTCATTCATTCAATACATTGGAATAAAAAAGAAGCCATCCATCCACCGATTATGGGCTATTAGCAGGATAAAAGACTCTTGCCAAGAAGGAGGGTAGGGGGAGAATTGCTTGTACGGTAGGCTTGGTAGGTTTACGGATTAATGTTTTCAGTTGATGCTAAAAAAAAATTGATCGGGTTTAAAACTTCTTATGGCTGCAGGGGGCGTATTGAAAAACTGGAAAATGTGTGCACATTTTCAAACGGCCTCTTAATCCATTTCTGCTCTTACAATATGCATATATTTACTACTATTGGATAGAAAACAGTCTCTAGTTTCTAAAAACGTTTGAATTATTTCTCTAAGTGGAACAGAACTATTTTTAGAGCCCATTTCCTATCCGGAATTGTGATTTCCAAATGCGATGTCTCTCTTTAAGAGCTTGTCTATAAAATGTCATGTCACTTAGGACTGTAGAAACACGTCATACGCCTTCCTCTGGTTGTCATGCGGAAGTGAGAGCAGAAAGGAGTTGAATATCTCGTCCAGGGACTGAACACAACATCTTGGAGTGAGACCTGCGCACTTTATATTTTTTTCTGGGCACGAAATAGAACAATGACTCGGCTCGTGGACAACGCTCGTTAAAGGTGAATATGAGCTCTGGCTTTGATATTATTTGATACATGTCACAAAATCATCCTAAAGTATGTTTTTTCAATATAGTTTAATTATATTATTGAAATTCATTCTGGACTTTAGACGTGATGCGACGCAAGAATTGTTTGAAGAAAGAGAGGTTAGCGCCGCACGGCCAGTGTGCTTGCTAATACAAGAGGGAAATCGTTCGTTCTGGATCCCAAACAAAGACTGTACTGGACAATGGACCCCTTTACAACATTCTGATGGAATATCAACAAAGATAAGGACCCAATTTGGGATGCTTTTTCATATATCTGTCGAACTGTGCTATGCTACCGTTTGACTAGAATCAATGCTGCTGTATGCTAGCTAATGTAGTAAGCTAATATAACAATATATTGTGTTTTCGCTGTAAAACACTTCAAAAATCGGAAATATTGGCTCTATTCACACGTTCTTTGTCTTTCATTAGCTATCCACCATATATTTTTCTGAAATGTTTTAGGAGGTGTAATTAGTAGTTGACGTTGGTGTCTGTATTTTCTCTGGCTACTCCCGTGCGATTTCAGACTGTAGCTATTTTTTTTTATTTTTTTTATTTCACCTTTATTTAACCAGGTAGGCTAGTTGAGAACAAGTTCTCATTTGCAACTGCGACCTGGCCAAGATAAAGCATAGCAGTGTGAACAGACAACAACACAGAATTACACATGGAGTAAACAATAAACAAGTCAATAACATGGTAGAAAAAAAAGAGAATCTATATACAATGTGTGCAAAAGGCATGAGGTAGGCAATAAATCGAGTAATTACAATTTAGCAGATTAACACTGGAGTGATAAATCATCAGATGATCATGTGCAAGAAGAGATACTGGTGTGCAAAAGAGCAGAAAAGTAAATAAATAAAAGCAGTATGGGGGGTGAGGTAGGTAAATTGGGTGGGTAGTTTACAGATGGACTATGTACAGCTGCAGCGATCGGTTAGCTGCTCGGATAGCAGATTTTTTAAGTTGTTGAGGGAGATAAAAGTCTCCAACTTCAGAGATTTTTGCAATTCGTTCCAGTCGCAGGCAGCAGAGAACTGGAAGGAAAGGCGTCCAAACTGAGATAAGATCCAAACTGAGATGAACTGAGATAAGGCGGCACTTTACCTAGCATAGCCTTGTAGATGACCTGGAGTCAGTGGGTCTGACGACGAACATGTAGCGAGGGCCAGCCGACTAGGGCATACAGGTCGCAGTGGTGGGTCATATAAGGTGCTTTAGTAACAAAACGGATGGCACTGTGATAAACTGCATCCAGTTTGCTGAGTAGAGTATTGGAAGCTATTTTGTAGATGACATCGCCGAAGTCGAGGATCGGTAGGATAGTCAGTTTTACTAGAGTAAGTTTGGCGGCGTGAGTGAAGGAGGCTTTGTTGCGGAATAGAAAGCCGACTCTAGATTTGATTTTGGATTGGAGATGTTTGATATGAGTCTGGAAGGAGAGTTTGCAGTCTAGCCAGACACCTAGGTACTTATAGATGTCCACATATTCTAGGTCGGAACCGTCCAGGGTGGTGATGCTAGTCGGGCGTGCGGGTGCAGGCAGCGAACGGTTGAAAAGCATGCATTTGGTTTTACTAGCGTTTAAGAGCAGTTGGAGGGCACGGAAGGAGTGTTGTATGGCATTGAAGCTCGTTTGGAGGTTAGATAGCACAGTGTCCAAGGAAGGGCCGGAAGTATACAGAATGGTGTCGTCTGCATAGAGGTGGATCAGGGAATCGCCCGCAGCAAGAGCAACATCATTGATGTATACAGAGAAAAGAGTCGGCCCGAGAATTGAACCCTGTGGTACCCCCATAGAGACTGCCAGAGGACCGGACAACATGCCCTCCGATTTGACACACTGAACTCTGTCTGCAAAGTAGTTGGTGAACCAGGCAAGGCAGTCATTAGAAAAACCGAGGCTACTGAGTCTGCCGATAAGAATATGGTGATTGACAGAGTCGAAAGCCTTGGCCAGGTCGATGAAGACGGCTGCACAGTAATGTCTTTTATCGATGGTGGTTATGACATCGTTTAGTACCTTGAGCGTGGCTGAGGTGCACCCGTGACCGGCTCGGAAACCGGATTGCACAGAGGAGAAGGTACGGTGGGATTCGAGATGGTCAGTGATCTGTTTGTTGACTTGGCTTTCGAAGACCTTAGATAGGCAGGGCAGGATGGATATAGGTCTGTAACAGTTTGGGTCCAGGGTGTCTCCCCCTTTGAAGAGGGGGATGACCGCCGCAGCTTTCCAATCCTTGGGGATCTCAGATGATACGAAGGAGAGGTTGAACAGGCTGGTAATAGGGGGTGCGACAATGGCGGCGGACAGTTTCAGAAATAGGGGGTCCAGATTGTCAAGCCCAGCTGATTTGTATGGGTCCAGGTTTTCCAGCTCTTTCAGAACATCTGCTATCTGGATATGGGTAAAGGAGAAGCTGGGGAGGCTTGGGCGAGTAGCAGCGGGGGGGGCGGGGCTGTTGGCCAAGGTTGGAGTCGCCAGGAGGAAGGCATGGCCAGCCATTGAGAAATGTTTGTTGAAGTTTTCGATTATCACGGACTTATCAGTGGTGACCGTGTTACCTAGCCTCAGTGAAGTGGGCAGCTGGGAGGAGGTGCTCTTGTTTTCCATGGACTTTACAGTGTCCCAGAACTTTTTGGAGTTAGAGCTACAGGATGTAAATTTCTGCTTGAAAAAGCTGGCCTTTGCTTTCCTGACTGACTGCGTGTATTGGTTCCTGACTTCCCTGAACAGTTGCATATCGTGGGGGCTCTTCGATGCTATTGCAGTTCGCCACAGGATGTTTTTGTGCTGGTCGAGGGCAGTCAGGTCTGGAGTGAACCAAGGGCTATATCTGTTCTTGGTTCTGCATTTTTTGAACGGAGCATGCTTGTCTAATATGGTGAGGAAGTAACTTTTAAAGAATGACCAGGCATCCTCAACTGACGGGATGAGGTCAATATCCTTCCAGGGTACCCGGGCCAGGTCGATTAGAAAGGCCTGCTCGCAGAAGTGTTTTAGGGAGCGTTTGACAGTGAATAGGGGTGGTCGTTTGGCCGCGGACCCGTGGCGGATACAGGCAATGAGGCAGTGATCGCTGAGATCTTGATTGAAGACAGCAGAGGTGTATTTGGAGGGCAAGTTGGTCAGGATAATGTCTATTAGGGTGCCCATGTTTACGGATTTAGGGTTGTACCTGGTGGGTTCCTTGATGATTTGAGTGAGATTGAGGGCATCAAGCTTAGATTGTAGGACTACCGGGGTGTTAAGCATATCCCAGTTTAGGTCACCTAACAGAACAAACTCTGAAGCTAGATGGGGAGCGATCAATTCACAGATGGTGTCCAGGGCACAGCTGGGAGCTGAGGGGGGTCGGTAGCAGGCGGCAACAGTGAGAGACTTATTTCTGGAGAGATTAATTTTTAAAATTTGAAATTCGAACTGTTTGGGCATAGACCTGGAAAGTATGACAGAACTTTGCAGGCTATCTCTGCAGTAGATTGCAAGTCCTCCCCCTTTGGCAGTTCTATCTTGACGGAAAGTGTTATAGTTGGGTATGGAAATCTCAGAATTTTTGGTGGCCTTCCTAAGCCAGGATTCGGAAACGGCAAGGACATCAGGGTTGGCAGAGTGTGCTAAAGCGGTGAGTAAGGCAAACTTAGGGAGGAGGCTTCTGATGTTGACATGCATAAGGCCAAGGCTTTTTCGATCACAGAAGTCAACAAATGAGGGTGACTGGGGACATGCAGGGCCTGGGTTTACCTCCACATCACCCGAGGAACAGAGGAGTAGTAGGATGAGGGTGCGGCTAAAGGCTATCAAAATTGGTCGCCTAGAGCGTTGGGGACAAGGAATAAAAGGAGCAGATTTATGGGCGTGGTAGAATAGATTCTGGGCATAATGTGCAGACCAGGGTATGGTGGGGCACAGGTACAGCGGAGGCAAGCCCAGGCACTGGGTGATGATAAGAGAGATTGTATCTCTGGACATGCTGGTCTCAATGGGTGAGGTCACCGCATGTGTGGGGGGTGGGACAAAGGAGGTATCAGAGGTACGGAGAGTGGGACTACGGGGTCCATTGCAAACCAAAACAATGATAACTAGCCTGAACAACAGTATGCAAGGCATATTGATATTTGAGAGAGACATACAATAAGGCATAAAGTGATTGCAGGTCTTGATTGGGAGAGCTAGCTAAAACAACAGGTGAGATGACAGCAGCTAGTCAGCTAACACAGCAACAGCAGGTAAAAATGGCAACGACCAGGCAGACAGGGTCAGATTAACTACACACAGATCCTGAGTTAAAGCACAGAGCCGACAGATAAAACACAAACACAAATAAACGGAATGGAGTACCGTGAATTAATGGACAGTCAAGCAGGCATCAGCTATGTAGCCGAGTGATCATAGTGTCCAGGGGGCAGCCATAGATGGAGCAGTGAGGCCTCCACTAAGCTAGCCCGCGGCGTTTAAAGTTAGTAGCCCGGGGGGGTGGTCTGCTCAGACGGAGGGGGTCTGCTCAGACGGAGGCCGGTTGAGGGCACAGCAGATGGGGTATTTGTCTGCAGACCAGACGTGGTCGTGTCGACAGAGAATCCAAGCCGGGTGGCGGTGGCGAAAGAGAGGTGAGTTGTAGAATTGTGTTTGCTAACTGGTGCTAGCTTCGTGATTCAGACAGCTAGTCATGGGTAGCAAGCTAGCAGAAGATGGAGGTCTGTTTTTAGCCACGCCGTGCAATTCCGTCGGTAGATTAGTGGGGTTCCGTGTGGTAGAGGGGACCAATCCAATTGTCAAAATAGTTATAGTGGCCTAAGAAGATTGTTCGATAGACCTGTTCAGATAGCAGCCGATATGCTCAAGACAGCTAACGATTAGCGGGCCGCAGTTAGCATATGGACGTTCAGGTTACGTCGCGATGTAGGGGCCAGTTGAAATACTCCCTCGGGCAGATAACGTCGGTATCCCAGTCGTGAAGGCCCGGTGGGGCTCCGCATCGGCAGTAAAACGGGTCCGGATAGGTGATTGTAGCCCAGGAGTGGCTGATGGAACTCTTCAGCTGGCTAGCTCCGGGATAATTGGTGTTTGCTCCGGAATTGATGTTAGCCGATAGTCACTCGGATAGCAGCTAGTTAGCTGCAAGATCCAGGTGTAAATGTCCAGAGCTTGCGGTAAAAATCTGGGGATATGGAGAGAAAATAGGTCTGGTATGCTCTGGTCTGAGTCGCGTTGTACAAAACTGGCAATAGTTTTCCGAGTTAAAGGATAGCTGATGAGCGCTAGCTGTGGTTAGCTGAACTACTAACGTTAGCTTGTGAGCTGGCTAACTTCTGGCTAGCTTCTGTTGTAGATTTCGGATACGAGGTGAATAATACTTTTGAGGAAAAAAAAACAGATCCGCACCACATTTGGTGAGGTGGGTTGCAGGAGAGTGTGATGGGAGCAGTAATGTAAAACTGATTTATAGCTAAAATATGCACATTTTTTGAACAAAACATAGATTTATTGTGTAACATGTTATAGGACTGTCATCTGAGGTAGTTTTTTCTAGGTTATTTAGGTTGGTTCTAGGTTAGTTAGGTTGGCTTGTGCATGCTACTTGAATCCTACTTGTGCTGTGAAAAATTTCTTTCCTCTTTTTTATTTGGTGGTGAGCTAACATAAATATATGTGGTGTTTTCTCTGTAAAACATTTAAAAAATCGGACATGTTGGCTGGATTGACAAGATGTTTATCTTTCAAATGCTGTATTGGACTTGTTAATGTGTGAAAGTTAAATATTTAAAAAAAAATAGATTTTGAATTTCGCGCCCTGCACTTGAAGTGGCTGTTGTCATATTGATCCCGACTGGGGGCTTGCAGCCCAAACAGGTTAACCTGTTGGGGATGGGGGCGCTGTTTAGACTATTTATGCTAATTTGGCTAATTTTTGAAACGGCTTCCCACAAAATCCTTGATCGTACAATATGCATATTATTATTATTATTGGACAGAAAACAGTCTATAGTTTCTATAGGAGTTGAAATTTTGTCTCTAAGTGGAACAGAGCCCATTCTACAGCAATTTCCCTGACATGGAGTCAGATTTGAGAAATGTTGGCCACTCTTCTGAAGTCAGTTAAAAGGGCACTGTCATTGCTATGACTATACGGACACTTCTTACGTCTTCCCCTGGATGCCTTTACGTGATGACGATTCCAATGGGGTCGATTGCGCGTTCCCAGGCACTACAAATGAAAAAACCCTGTAGCTAGCAAGTCTTTTCTTGCTGCGTAACGCGCGTGGAGGACACCGACCCTCTCCTGTTCCAAGCGTTAGTTTAGCCTGTTATATTTCTCCGGTCATCTTTTCACTCGTTATAGGAGTTAAAAACATCATAAGGTAGTTAATTTAAAGCGTTTTATAGCAATTTATATCCGTTTAGTGCGATTTTGGGACATTTATTTCTTTAACGCTGTGAATAGGTGGGCACGCTTTCAGTTCATCCCGAACGCAGTTGGCATTTTCACATGGCAAGAGGACAGCTTTCCACCAAAAGACGATTCCTCCCAAGAAAGGATCCTTTGCCCAAGATACTGATGGAAGAACAGCTCAAGGTAGGACATTTTTATTATGATAAATCGTGTTTCTGTCGAAACATTTTAGTGGCTTAGGACGCCATGTTTTTTGACGTAGCTTCGCTTGGCGCAAACTGTATTGAAAAGTAAGGATAAATTAAAAAATGTAATAACGCAATTGTATTAAGAATTAAATTGTCTATCAATCCCTGTCCACCCTATATTTTTTAGTCACGTTTATGAGTATTTATGTATAAGAGTAGATCACTGTCTAAGTGGCGCAAGGACTTTTTCTTTACCAGCTTGTCTACATTTCACATTGTCTAACCATGATTTTGGTGGCTAAATATAAACATTTTCGATCAAACTGTATATGCATGTTGTAATGTGATGTTACAGGAGTGTCATCGGAAGAATTCTGAGAAGGTTAGTGAAAAAATTAATATCTTTTGGCGATGTTGACATTTATCGCTCACTTTGGCTAGAATCAATGCTGGGCTGCTAATTGCTATGTGCTAAGCTAATATAACGATTTATTGTGTTTTCGCTGTAAGACACTTAGAAAATCTGAAATATTGTCTGTATTCACAGGATCTGTGTCTTTCGATTCGTGTATGCTGTGTATTTTTACGAAATGTTTGATGATTAGTAAGTAGGTAAACACGTTGCTCTAAGTAGTTTTTCTATTCCATTTGTGACGGTGGGTGCAATTGTAACCTATGCCATCTACCTGAAATATGCACTTTTTTCTAACAAAACCTATCCCATACCATAAATATGTTATCAGACTGTCATCTAATGAGTTTTTTTGTTGGTTAGGGGCTATAAATATCTTAGTTTAGCCGAATTGGTGATGGCTACTGGTGTTGGTGGACAAATAAAAGATGGTGGATTATGCTAATGTGTTTTTAGGTAATAGATGTACATCTTTACATATTGTGTCTTCCCTGTAAAACATTTTAAAAATCGGAAATGTTGACTGGATTCACAAGATCTGTGTCTTTCATTAGCTGTATTGGACTTTAATGTGTGAAAGTTAAATATTTAAAAAAAATATTTTTTTTGAATTTCGCGGCACTGGTTTTTCAGTGGGGGGGGGGGGGGGGTGTGCCGCTAGCGCCACGCTGATCCTAGACAGGTTAACCTCTTGACGCTAGGGGTCAGATTTTTTTAAATAACCTTCCCAAGGTAAACAGACTATTTCTCAGGTCCAGATCATAGAATATGCATATAATTAACAGAGTAGGATAGAAAACACTCCAAAGTTTCCAAAACTGTCAAAATATTGTCTGTGAGTATAACAAAACTGATTCTGCAGGCGAAAACCTAAGAAAATCTAACCCAGAAGTGATATATATATTTTTTAATCCGTGTTTCCTGGCCAGTTTTTCTTCCATTTAAAGGGGTATCAACCAGATTCATTTTCCAATGGCTTCCTCAGGCTGTGACCAGGCTTTAGACATAGTTTCAGGCTTTTATTTTGAAGAATTGTTGAGATTTTTCAAAAGTAGTCAGGTGTCCTCTGAAAAGTTCCTGTGTGCGAGAGGGGAGCTCTGTCATGCGGAACTAGGTTTGTGAGGAAGAACCCCCTGACGCGCCGCTCCCGCAGCGCACCGCCACCGGCCTCGAGGGCGACCCGGAGGGTGAGGCGCCGGGCGATCTGGGTGGAGGCGGTGGAAGTCTCTGGAGGGAAGGATCCAAAATGTCCTCCACCGGTACCCAGCACCTCTCCTCCGGACCATACCCCTCCCAGTCCACGAGGTACTGTAGGCCCGTCATGTTATGGGTGTAAGATGGCACAGTGATGCCATCTGTTGGTAAATGTTCATTACTGCAACTCATGTATTTATACCGGGGTGCTTGAGATACCCGGATGTGATGTGATGTACAGAACAAGGCTGGTTACTCGCATGAATGTCTCTATCTCGTCATACAAACATGGTGGCAGAAGAGGGATAACTAACCACGCTTTCCGCAAATTAGAGTAACCTGTTCTGGTTTACCAAACAAATGTTTATTTGAGTAAAATTTTGCCGGAATTGGCTTTAGCTAGAGTGAGTTTGCTAGTTAGCTTCAGTGTTGTTAGCACCGGTTAGACATGGCAGCGAACATTCCCCCTCCCGCCGTTATGAAGCTCAGCGGGGATTGGAGCACGAACTGGGATTCGTTTAGAGGTGACTGGGAGGACTATGCGCTAGCAACGGGACTTCTGGAAAAGGACGATGAGGTAGGTCCGCTTTCATGAGCACATCTTGTCCTCCACCGGATTGAAGGCGGATCCTGAAAAAGTGAAGGCTGTCTTGGAAATGGCCCACCCATCTGACGTAAAGGGAGTGCAGCGCTTCGTCGGATTCGTCACTTACCTGGCCAAATTCCTACCGCGGCTCTCTGAAGTGTGTGAGCCACTAAGGAGGCTCATGGACAAGGACGCCATCTGGCATTGGCTCCCAAAACATGACGCAGCGGTGAGGGAAATAAAACAACTGGTCACCCAGACACCTGTACTGCGATACTACAATGTGTCAAAACCTGTCACGATTCAGAGTGACTCAAGCCAGTATGGACTTGGCTGTTGCCTCATGCAGGAGGGCCAGCCTGTGGCATTCACCTCTAGGGCACTCACCCCAACAGAGCAGAACTATGCCCAGATAGAGGAGTGCCTCAGCATTGTGTTTGCATGCCAACGCTTCCACCACTACCTGTACGGGCGCGACAATATTACAGAGACAGATCACAAGCCCCTTATTGCTATATTCAGCAAGCCTCTTCTGAATGCCCTAAAACGACTGCAGAACATGCTACTGGCCCTACAAAACTACAACCTCAAGGTGGTGTATAAGCCAGGGCCAGAGATGTATGTGAGTGACACGTTCAGCAGGGCTACTGCATCAGGCATTCACACATGCTCCATGCATGAACAACACGCAGTGTGCAGCTTACAAACAGAGCAAGTGGATGTTGAACACATCAACCAGGCTGACTACCTCAATGTTACGGACCAGCGCCTTATATAAATCAGACAGCACACAGACAGGGATGGACAACTCCAGGCATTGAGGTCTGTGATTATGATGGGCTGGCCCGACTGCAAGGAAGAAACTACTTTAGCCGTAAGAGAATATTGACCAGTCAAAGAGGTGCTCAGTGTTCAAAACGGAGTAATATTCAAGTGTCAGAGAGTCGTTATTCCCCGGTCACTGCGCCATGAGATGTTGGTGCGTGTGCACTCAAGTCACATAGGAGGTGAAGCCTGTTACAGACAAGCACGTGACACACTGTATTGGCCAGGAATGCAGAGTGAAATCAAAGACTATGTCAGTAAATGCACAATCTGCAATGAATATGCCCTTGATGACGATGATGTCCCACGAGCTAACGATGCGCCCCTGGCAGACTTTTGGGAGATTGATCTCCTCCCCGACCTCTCAGCAGAGACAACGATCAAATGCTGCAAGGCTCAGTTTACCTGCTATGGCCAGCCAGATAGGGTAATTTCAGACAATGGACCCCAATTTACCGGAGTTGAGTTCCGAAAATTTGCTGCAGGATGGGAATTCGAGCACGTTACTTCATCACCACGATACCCAAAAGCTAATGGGAAGGCGGAGTCCGCAGTAAAAATCGCAAAGAACCTCTGCAAAAAGGCTCTGCGAGAGGGCAAAGATGCCTGGAAAGCAATCCTGCAGTGGCGCAAAACCCCGACAGAAGGCATGGATAGCAGCCCGGCCCAGCGCCTCATGGCACGGCGCTTAACTTCTAGTTCCTCCCAAACCCGGATCCGGGAGCACCCACGTCAGTAAAAAAGCTGACTAGCATAGCCTAGCATAGCGTCACAAGTAAATACTAGCATCTAAATATCATTAAATCACAAGTCCAAGACCAGATGAAAGATACACATCTTGTGAATCCAGCCATCATTTCTGATTTTTAAAATGTTTTACAGGGAAGACACAATATGTAAATCCATTAGCTAACCACGTTAGCAAAAGACACCACTTTTTTTTACTCCACCATTTTTTTACTACATCAGTAGCTATCACAAATTCGACCAAATAAAGATATAAATAGCCACTAACCAAGAAACAACTTCATCAGATGACAGTCTGATAACATATTTATTGTATAGCATATGTTTTGTTAGAAGAATTTGCATATTTCAGGTATAAATCATAGTTTACCATTGCAGCCACCATCACAACTCTCACCAAAGCAACTAGAATAACTACAGAGACCATCGTGAATTACCTAAATACTCGTCATAAAACATTTATGAAAAATACACAGCGTACAGCAAATGAAAGACACAGATCTTGTGAATCCAGCCAATATTTCAGATTTTTTAAGTGTTTTACAGCGAAAACACAATATAGCGTTATCTTAGCTTACTACAATAGTCAGTCACACAGCAGCATTGATTCAAGGCAAAAATAGCAATAACGTTATAAACCACCAAACGCTATTAATTTTTTCACTAACCTTCTCAGAATTCTTCAGATGACAGTCCTATAACATCATATTACACAATGCATATAGAGTTTGTTCGAAAATGTGCATATTTAGCGGCACAAATCGTGGTTATACAATGAGAAAAGTAGCCAAGCTGCCAAGAAAATGTCGGGAGAAATCTTGGTAGAGGCACCTATTCTAATCGATAAATAATCATAAACTTGACTAAAAAATACAGGTTGGACAGCAAATGAAAGACAAATTAGTTCTTAATGCAATCGCTGTGTTACATTTTAAAAATTAACGTTACTACAACATACAGCGTGCGTTAAAGCGAGGCTTCACTGAAATTAATGGCGGCTTATGCATTTGACATTTTTCAACAGAACAACGAATTAACAGCATAAATAGTTCTTACTTTTTGATGAACTCCCATCAGAATCTTGGGAAAGGTGTCCTTTGTCCAAAAGAATCGTTGCTCGGTTGTAGAATGTCGTCTTCAACGTTGCAATTAGCAGTAAACATTAGCATGTAAGCCAGAGATACCCAAATCCCTAGAACAAAAAACAAACAAATACAAAAAAGTATGAATGTATGTACTTGTAAGTCGCTCTGGATAAGAGCGTCTGCCAAATGTCTTAAATGTGATTTAAATGTAGAACGCCACAAAAATAAATACCAGAAAATCGCAATATACTGACATAAACTGATATAATTCGGAACCTGTTAAGGATAGGGGGTGCTGTTGTCACTATTTATGGAAATCGTGTAATTTTTTAAACGGCTTCCTACAAAATTCTTGATCGTACAATATGCATATTATTATTATTATTATTGGATAGAAAACAGTCTATAGTTTCTATAGTCGTTGAAATTTTGTCTCTAAGTGGAACAGAACTCATTCTACAGCAATTTCCCTGACATGGAGTCAGATTTCACACATTTTGGCCCCTGTTCTGGAGTCAGTTTTAAGGCCACTGTTATTCCTATGAGTATACGGACACTGCTTACGTCTTCCCCTGGATGCCTTTACGTGATGACGCTTTGAATGGTATCGATTGCCCAATCACAGCCACTATAAATGAAAAAACCCTGTAGGTAGGAACTCTTTTCTTGGTGCATCATGCGCGCGGAGGATACCGACCCACTGTTTTTCCAAGCATTAGTGTAGCCAGTCATATTTCTCCGGTCATATTTTTACTCGTTATAGGAGTTAAAAACATCATAAGGTAGTTAATTTAAAGCGTTTTATAGCCATTTATATCCGTTTAGTGCGATTTTGGGACATTTATTTCTGAGCCACTGTGAATCTCTGGGCACCGTTCCAGTTCATGCCGAACGCAATGTGCATTTCTGCATGGCAAGAGGACAGCTTTCGACCAAAAGACGATTAGACCCAAGAAAGGATTCTTTGACCAAGATTCTGATGGAAGAACAGCTCAAAGTAGGAACAATTTATTATGATAAATCGTGTTTCTGTCGAAAAATATTAGTGGCTTAGGACGCCATTTTTTTTGACTTAGCTTCGCTTGGCGCAAACTGTATTGAAAAGTAGGGATAATTTAAAAAATGTAATTCCGCGATTGTATTAAGAATTAAATTGTCTATCAATCGCTGTCCACCCTATATTTTTTAGTCACGTTTATGAGTATTTATGTATACGACTAGATCACTGTCTAATATGGCGCACGAACATTTTCTGACCAGCTGGGCTACTTTTCTCATTGTCTAACCATGATTTTGGTGGCTAAATATGCACATTTTGGAACAAACTGTATATGTATGTTGTAATGTGATGTTACAGGAGTGTCATCTGAAGAATTCTGAGAAGGTTAGTGAAAAAATTAATATATTTTGGCGATGTTTACGTTATCGCTCTCTTTGGCTAGAATCAATGCTGGGGTAATGTTTGCACATGTGCTATGCTAATATAACGATTTATTGTGTTTTCGCTGTAAGACACTTAGAAAATCTGAAATATTGTCTGTATTCACAGGATCGGTGTCTTTCGATTAGTGTATGCTGTGTATTTTTACGAAATGTTTGATGATTAGTAGTTAGGTAAACACGTTGCTCATTGTAATTATTCTAGTCCATTTGTGACGGTGGGTGCAATTGTAAACTATGACATCTACCTGAAATATGCACATTTTTCTAACAAAACCTATCCTATACCATAAATATGTTATCAGACTGTCATCTGAGGAGGTTTTTTCTTGGTTGGTGGCTATCAATATCTTAGTTTAGCCGAATTGGTGATAGCTACTGGTGTTGGTGGACAAAGAAAAAATGGTGGATTATGCTAATGTGTTTAGCTAATAGATTTACATCTTTACATATTGTGTCTTCCCTGTAAAACATTTTAAAAATCGGACATGTTGGCTGGATTCACAAGATCTGTGTCTTTCATTAGCTGTATTGGACTTTAATGTGTGAAAGTTAAATATTTAAAAATAATATTTTTTTTGAATTTCGCGGCTCTGCCTTTTCAGTGGGGGTGGGGGGGGTGTGCCGCTAGCGGCACCCCGGTGCTAGACAGGTTAAAATAACAACATTATGATGTCTTTAACCTGTTGGGGATGGGGGCGCTGTTTAGACTATTTATGCTAATGTGGCTAATTTTTTAAACGGCTTCCCACAAAATCCTTGATCGTACAATAGGCATATTATTATGATTATTGGATAGAAAACAGTCTATAGTTTCTATAGGAGTTGAAATTTTGTCTCTAAGTGGAACAGAGCCCATTCTACAGCAATTTCCCTGACATGGAGTCAGATTTGAGAAACGTTGGCCACTTTTCTGAAGTCATTTAAAAGGGCACTGTCGTTGCTATGACTATACGGACACTTCTTACGTCTTCCCCTGGATGCCTTTACGTGATGACGATTCCAACGGGCTCGATTGCTCGTTCACAGGCCCTACAAATGAAAAAAACCTTTAGCTAGCAAGTCTTTTCTTGCTGCGTAACGCGCGTGGAAGACACCGACCCTCTCCTGTTCCAAGCGTTAGTTTAGCCTGTCATATTTCTCCGGTCATCTTTTCACTCGTTATAGGAGTTACAAACATCACAAAGTAGTTAATTTAAAGCGTTTTATAGCAATTTATATCCGTTTAGTGCGATTTTGGGACATTTATTTTTGCAACGATGTGAAAAGTTGGGCACGCTTTTCAGTTCATCCCGAACGTAGTTGACATTTCCACATGGCAAGAGGACAGCTTTCCACCAAAAGACGATTTCTCCCAAGAAAGGATCCTTTGCCCAAGATACTGATGGAAGAACAGCTCAAGGTAGGACATTTTTATTATGATAAATCGTGTTTCTGTCGAAACATTTTAGTGGCTTAGGACGCCATGTTTTTTGACGTAGCTTCGCTTGGCGCAAACTGTATTGAAAAGTAAGGATAAATTAAAAAATGTAATAACGCAATTGTATTAAGAATTAAATTGTCTATCAATCCCTGTCCACCCTATATTTTTTAGTCACGTTTATGAGTATTTATGTATAAGAGTAGATCACTGTCTAAGTGGCGCAAGGACGTTTTCTTTACCAGCTTGTCTACATTTCACATTGTCTAACCATGATTTTGGTGGCTAAATATAAACATTTTCGATCAAACTGTATATGCATGTTGTAATGTGATGTTACAGGAGTGTCATCGGAAGAATTCTGAGAAGGTTAGTGAAAAAATTAATATCTTTTGGCGATGTTGACTTTTATCGCTCACTTTGGCTAGAATCAATGCTGGGCTGCTAATTGCTATGTGCTAAGCTAATATAACGATTTATTGTGTTTTCGCTGTAAGACACTTAGAAAATCTGAAATATTGTCTGTATTCACAGGATCTGTGTCTTTCGATTCGTGTATGCTGTGTATTTTTACGAAATGTTTGATGATTAGTAGTTAGGTAAACACGTTGCTCATTGTAATTATTCTAGTCCATTTGTGATGGTGGGTGCAATTGTAAACTATGCCATATACCTGAAATATGCACTTTTTTCTAACAAAACCTATCCCATACCATAAATATGTTATCAGACTGTCATCTAATGAGTTTTTTTGTTGGTTAGGGGCTATAAATATCTTAGTTTAGCCGAATTGGTGATGGCTACTGGTGTTGGTGGACAAATAAAAGATGGTGGATTATGCTAATGTGTTTTTAGGTAATAGATGTACATCTTTACATATTGTGTCTTCCCTGTAAAACATTTTAAAAATCGGAAATGTTGACTGGATTCATAAGATCTGTGTCTTTCATTAGCTGTATTGGACTTTAATGTGTGAAAGTTAAATATTTTAAAAAAATACTTTTTTTGAATTTCGCGGCACTGGTTTTTCAGTGGGGGGGGGGGGGTGTGCCGCTAGCGCCACGCTGATCCTAGACAGGTTTTAAGGTTGAATGTTACATTTGTTTTTTAAATAGCCAAAAGGTAAGGCAATTTCACAAACGAATGTAACATTCAACCTTAACTTTAGGCTTTTTACTGTATTACTAAAGTAATATTGAATTGTGTTTGGTTGACATTGCAACCAAAAATCAACATCTAAAGGAGATGTACAGTTGAAGTCGGAAGTTTACATACACCTTAGACAAATACATTTCAACTCAGTTTTTCACAATTCCTGACATTTAATCCGAGTAAAAATTCCCTGTTTTTAGGTCAGTTTGGATCACCACTTTATTTTAAGAATGTGAAATGTCAGAATAATAGTAGAGAATTATTTATTTCAGCTTTTATTTCTTTCGTCACATTCCCAGAGGGTCAGAAGTTTACATAGACTCAATTAGTATTTGGTAGTATTGCCTTTAAATTGTTTAACTTGTGTCAAATGTTTCAGGTAGCCTTCCACAAGCTTCCCATAATAAGTTGGGTGAATTTTGGCCCATTCCTCCTGACAGAGCTTGTGTAACTGAATCAGGTTTGTAGGCCTCCTTGCTCGCACACGCTTTTTCAGTTCTGCCCACACATTTTCTATGGGATTGAGGTCAGGGCTTTGTGATGGCCACTCCAATACCTTGACTTTGTTGTCCTTAACCTGTTTGGGCTGCAGGGGCAGTATTGAGTAGCCGGATAAAAGGTGCCCATTTCAAACGGCCTCGTACTTAATTCTTGCTCGTACAATATGCATATTATTATTACTATTGGATAGAAAACACTCTCTAGTTTCTAAAACCATTTGAATTATATCTGTGAGTAAAACAGAACTCCTTTTGCAGCAAACTTCCTGACAGGAAGTGGAAAATCTGAAATCGATGCTCTCCTAGGGGCTGCCTATTAAAGTCCTTGATATTTATTTGTTTAGATGCACTTCATACGTCTTCCACTAGATGTCGACAAGGAGTGAGAGAAGAAATTAAGTGTTTAACTTGATCTGGGATCGTATTATAGCTCTTTGTATGACGTGTCACCAGTTTCCTGTTTTCTGGAGAGTGCGGCAAGGGACCTGGATTTGCCTTCTGATAAACTGTCGTTATGGACGACTAATATCTCCGGCTTTGATTTTATTTGATACATGTGACAATATCATCGTAAAGTATGTTTTTTCAATATAGTTTAATCAGATTATTGAATTTTTTTCGGGAGTTTTCCCGTGTTCCGTTCACTTCCGTTTGATGACATGGAGAGATTCGCGTCACTTGGCAAGTGTGCTTGCTAAATCGAGAGGGAAAAAGGCCGTTCTAAATCCAAACAACGATTGTTCCCGACAAAGAACCCCTTGTACAACATTCTGATGAAAGATCAGCAAAAGTAGGACCCATTTATGATGCTATTTCATATATCTGTCGAACATGTTGTGCTAGTCGTTCGCGCCCAGCTTGGGTACTCTCTCGCTATACCTAAGATGGATGTCGTAATGAAGTTATTTTTAGAATTCTAACACGGTGATTGTATTAAGAACTAGTGTATCTATCATTTCCTACACAACATGTTTATGAGTAGCTATTTGGTCAGAATATGTGTGTCAGAAAAATATCCGGACGTTGTGGGAAAAAGCTGCTACGTTAGCACAATGTATAACCACTGATTTCAGCTCTAAATATGCACATTTTCGAACAAAACATAAGTGTATGTATAACCTGATGTTATAGGACTGTCATCTGATGAAGCTTATCAAGGTTAGTCAAAAATTATATACCTTTTGCTGGTTTGTTACGATCGCTAACTTTTGCTGCTGGTAAATGGCTTGTGTTTCTGGCTATTGTGGTAAGCTAATATAACGCTATATTGTGTTTTCGCTGTAAAACACTTAAGAAATCGGAAATATTGGCTGGAATCACAAGATGCCTGTCTTTCATTTGCTGTACACTATGTTTTTTTCAGAAATGTTTTATGATGAGTATTTAGGTATTTGACGTTGGTGTCTGTAATTATTCTGTCTGCTTTCGGTGCAATTTCTGATTGTAGCTGCAATGTAAACTATGATTTATACCTGAAATATGCTCATTTTTCGAACAAAACATAGATTTATTGAATAACATGTTATAAGACTGTCATCTGATGAAGTTGTTTGTTGGTTGGTTCTTGGTTAGTTAGGTTGGCTTTGTGCATGCTACCTGTGCTGTGAAAAATGTCTATCCGTTTTTTTATTTGGTGGTGAGCTAACATAAATATACGTGCTGTTTTCGCTGTAAAACATTTAAAAAATCGGACATGTTGGCTGGATTCACAATATGTGTACCTTTCATTTGCTGTATTGGACTTGTTAATGTGTGAAAGTTAAATATTTCAAAAAAATATATTTTAAATTTCACGCCCTGCACTTGAAGTGGCTGTTGTCATATTGTGGCCGGCCTCGGGCTTGCAGCCAGAAGAATTTAAGCCATTTTGCCACAACTTTGGAAGTATGGTTAGGGTCATTGTCCATTCAGAAGACTCATTTGCAACGAAGCTTTAACTTCCAGAATGATGTCTTGAGATGTTGCTTCAATATATCCACATAATCTTCCTTTCTCATTATGCCATCTATTTTTTGAAGTGTACCATTCCCTTCTGCAGCAAAGCACTCTCACAACATGATGCTGCCAACCCCGTTCTTCACAGCTGGGACGATGTTCTTCGGCTTGCAATCCTCCCCCTTTTTCCTCCAAACATAACGACAGTCATTATGGCCAAACAGTTCCATTTTTGTTTCATCAGACCAGAGGAAAATTCTCCAAAAATTATGATCTTTGTCTCCATATGCACTTGCAAACCGTAGTCTGGCTTTTTAACCTCTCTGGCGCAGGCGTGCCACTAGCGACCCACCTCGACAACATCCGGTGAAATTGCAGAGCGCCAAATTCATATTACAGAAATTGTAATAATAAGCATTCATGAAATAACAAGTGTTATACATTGGTTAAAAGATTAACTTCTTGTTAATCCAGCTGCTTTGCCAGATTTCAGAAAGGCTTTACGGCGAAAGCATAACGTGCACTTATTTGAGTACAGCGTCCCGCACACAAAAGCATGCAAACATTTTTTTTTAGATATTTTGTAGTGACGTTGCGCCAATTGGAAGCTGTTTTTTTCTGGATCAAACGCGCCAAATAAATGGACAATTTGGATATATATGGACGGAATTAGTCGAACAAAAGGACAATTTGTGATGTTCATGGGACATATTGGAGTGCCACAAAAGAAGCTTGTCAAAGGTAAGGCATGATTTATATTTTATTTCTACGTTTTGTGTTGCACCTGCAGGGTTGAAATATGCTACACTCTCTTTGTTTACTGTTGTGCTATCATCAGATAATAGCATCTTATGCTTTCGCCGAAAAGCTTTTTTGAAATCTGACATGTTGGCTGGATTCACAACGAGTGTAGCTTTAATTTGATATCTTACATGTGTGATTTAATGAAAGTTTGATTTTATATAATTTTTTTGAATTTGGTGCAAGCGTCCCACATATCCCAGAGAGGTAAAACATCTCCAATACAAAATTAAATATAGAGTCGGCTTCCTATTTTACAACAAAGCCTCCCTTACTCACGCCGCCAAATATACCCTTGTAAAACTGACTATCCTACCGATTCTCGACTTCGGCAATGTCATTTACAAAATAGCTTTCAATACTCTACTCAGCAAACCGGATGCAGTCTATCACAGTGCCATCTGTTTTGTCACCAAAGCCCCTTATACCACCCACCACTGTGACCTGTATGCTCTAGTCGGCTGGCCCTCGCTAAATATTCGTTGCCAGACCCACTGGCTCCAGGTCAACATTAAGTGTATGCTAGGTAAAGCTCCGCCTTATCTCAGCTCACTGGTCACGATAACAACACCTACCCGTAGCATGCGCTCCAGCAGGTATATCTCACTGGTCATCCCCAAAGCTAACATCTCATTTGGCCGCCTTTCCTTCCAGTTCTCTCCTGCCAATGACTGGAATGAATTGCAAAAATCACTGAAGCTGGAGACTTATATTTCCCTCACTAACTTTAAACTTCAGCTATCTGAGCATCTAACCGATCGCTGCAGCTCTACATAGCCCATCTGTAAATAGCCCACCCAATCTACCTACCTCATCTCCATATTGTTTTTATTTACTTTTCTGCTCTTTTGCACACCAGTATGTCTACTTGTACATCACCATCTGCTCATCTATCACCCCAGTATAAATTTGCTAAATTGTAAATACTTCGCTACTATGGCTTATTTATTGCCTTACTTCCTCACGCCATTTACACACACTGTATATAGACTTTCTTTTTTTATTTTGTGTTATTGACTGTACGCTTGTTTATTCCATATGTAAATCTTTTGTTGTTTGTGTCGCACCGCTTTGCTTTATCTTGGCCAGGTCGCAGTTGTAAATGAGAACTTGTTCTCAACTAGCTTACCTGGTTAACCTGTTTGGGGTGCAGCCCGACATCGGTACACTTATGACAACATCCAGCTCAAGTGCAGGGCGCGAAATTCAAAAGATATTTTTTTTAAATATTTAACTTTCACACATTAACCTGTCTGACTCCGGGGTTCCGCTAGCGGAACTCCTCCCACATTCCACTGAAAAGGCAGAGCGCGAAATTTAAAATATATTTTTTTGAAATATTTAACTTTCACACATTAACAAGTCCAATACAGCAAATGAAAAATACACATCTTGTGAATCCAGTCAACATGTCCGATTTTTTAAATGTTTTACAGCGAAAACAGCACGTATATTTATGTTAGCTCACCACCAAATACAAAGAAGGACAGACATTTTTCACTGCACAGGTAGCATGCACAAAGCCAACCTAACTAACCAAGAACCAACCAAACTAACCAAGAAACAACTTAATCAGATGACAGTCTTATAACATGTTACACAATAAATCTATGTCTTGTTCGAAAAATGTGCATATTTGAGGTATAAATCAGTTTTACATTGCAGCTACCATCAGAGCTACCGTCAAAAATAGCACTGAAGAAGCCAGAACAAATATAGAGACCAACATGTATTACCTAATTACTCATCATAAAACATTTCTTAAAAATACACAGCGTACAGTAATTGAAAGACACAGATCTTGTAAATCCAGACAATATTTCCGATTTTCTAAGTTTTTTACAGCGAAAACATAATATAGCATTACATTAGCTTACTACAATAGCCTACCTCACAACCGCATTCATTCATCAAGGCACGTTAGCGATAGCAATAGGCACGTTAGCGTAAGCGAATTAACCAGCAAAAGATATCAAATTTCACTAACCTTCATAAACCTTCCTCAGATGACAGTCCTATAACATCAGGTTATACATACACTTATGTTTTGTTCGAAAATGTGCATATTTAGAGCTGAAATCCGTGGATATACAACGTAGCATAACGTAGCATAACGTGCTAACGTAGCATCTTTTCCACAGAATGTGCGGATATTTCTATTAGACTCTCACCTATTCTGACCAAATAGCTATTCATAAACATTACAAAAAAATACATGTTGTATAGGAAACGATAGATCCATTAGTTCTTAATGCAATCGCAGTGTTAGAATTCTAAAAATATCTTCATTACGACATAAGACTTAGTTATGGTAAGGGAATAACCAAAACCTGAGCGCAAAGCTACTAGTACACAGTTCGACAGATATATGAAATAGCATCACAAAATGGTTCCTACTTTTGCTGATCTTCTATCAGAATGTTGTACATTTGGTCCTTTGTCCAGAAGCGTCTTTGTTTGGATTCAGAACGTGCTTTTTCTCTCTTGAATTAGCAAGCACACTGGCCATGCGGCGCTAAGCTCTCCAACCTCAACAAAGTCAAACAACGCAACACAACTAACGTCCCGAATAAATTTCAATAATCTAATGAAACTATATTGAAAAAACATACTTTAGGATGATATTGTAACATGTATCAAATAAAATCAAAGCCGGAGATCATATTTGCCCATAACGACTGGTTTCCAGTAGGCAATAACAGGTCCCGACACGCGCCTTGCAGAAAACAGAAAATTGGGGACACGTTGTTCCAAGAGGGCTTATTCAACGTCAGACAGAGATAATCAACTCCTTTTTCCTCTCACTTCCTCTTGACATCCGGGTGAAGGTGTATGACGTGTACGTACAGCCATACCTATAATGCCCATTTATAGGCAGTCACTTGAACAGAACATAGATTTCAGACTTTCCACTTCCGGTTCACAAAGTGTGCTGCCAAATGAGTTCTGTTTTACCCACAGACAAAATTCCAACGGTTTTAGAAACTAGAGTGTTTTCTATCCAATAAAATTAATAATATGCATATTGTACGAGCAAGAATTGAGTACGAGGCCGTTTAATTTGGAGACGTTTTTCCCCAAAAGTGAAAACAGCACCCCCTGTCCTCATCAGGTTAACAAGTCCAAGACACCAGATGAAAGGTGCACATCTTGTGAATCAAGCCAACATGTCCGATTTTTTAAATGTTTTACAGGGAAGACACAATATGTAAATCTATTAGCTAACCACGTTAGCAAAAGACATCACTATTCTTACTCCATCAGTTTTTAACTCCATCAGTAGCTATCACAAATTCGGCCAAATAAACATATAAATAGCCACTAACCAAGAAACAACCTCATCAGATGACAGTCTGATAACATATTTATTGCATAGCATATGTTTTTTTCGAAAAATTTGCATATTTCAGGTATTTCATAGTTTACATTTCAGCTACAATCAGAAATTGCACCGAAAGCAGCCACAATATTTACAGACACCAATGTCAAATACCTAATTACTCATCATAATACATTTCTGAAAAATACATAGTGTACAGCAATTGAAAGACAGGCATCTTGTGATTCTAGACAATATTTCCGATTTATTAAATGTTTTACAGCGCAAACAAAATGTAGCGTGATATTAGCGTAGCCACAATAGCCAGAAACACTTTGGCGCCCACAACTAGTTCACATGCACGACAGATATTAGAAATAGCATCATAAAATGTTTCTTACTTTTGGTGATCTTCCGTCAGAATGTTGGACAAGGTGTCCTTTGTCCAGAACAGTCGTTGTTTTGATCTGGAACGGCAAATATCCCTCTTCATTTAGCATGGGCACTTGCCAAGTTGCACGGATCACTCCAACGTCAACAACGATAGAGAACGGAACACGGCAAAACTCCCGATAAAATTTCAATAATCTGATTAAACTATATTGAAAAAACATACGTTACGATGATATGGTCACATGTATCAAATAAAATCTAAGACGGAGATGTTCGTCGTTCATAACGACAGCTAAACAGAAGGCATATCCATGTCCTCTTTCGCGCGCTCCAGAAACAGGATATGGACGGTCACGTCAAACAAAGACCTTTTATTCCACCTCAGACCAAGATACACACGAAATTTCTTCTCTCACCGCATCTTGACAACCAGGGGAAGGCATATGAAGTGTATGTAGACTCTTACGTATCACGCCCATGTATAGGCATGCAGTTGAACAGAGCATCGATTTCTGACATTCCACTTCCTGGTCAGGAAAAGTGCTGCAGAAGGAGTTCTGTTTCACTCAGAGAAATAATTCAAACGGTTTTAGAAACTAGAGAGTGTTTTCTATCCAATAGTAATAATAATATGCATATTGTACGAGCAAGAATTGAGTACGAGGCCGTTTGAAATGGGCACATTTTATCTGGCTACTCAATACGCCCCCCTGCAGCCATAACAGGTTAAACCTGTGATATCTGTTTGTCTGTTGCCAGTTCGTTTTGTCCGTCAAGCCTACCAGCAGTTTTCCCCTTGCTCCTGTTTTTTTTTTTAGTTCATGTTTTCTAGTTTTCCCCGGTTTTGACGATTCTGCTTGCTGTGTGTCACGCCCTGGCCTTAGTATTCTTTGTTTTCGTAATTATTTTAGTTAGGTCAGGGTGTGACATGGGGAATGTATGTGTTTTTTGTAGTGTCTAGGGTGGTTGTAAGGTTTAGGGGGTTTATTAGAGTAGTTGGGTTTATGCTTAGTATAGTAGTCTAGCTGTGTCTATGGTTGAGTGTAGGTATCTAGGAAAGTCTATGGTTGCCTGAATTGGGTCTCAATTAGAGACAGCTGGTTATTGTTGTCTCTGATTGGGAGCCATATTTAAGGCAACCATAGGCTTTAGCTGTTTGTGGGGAATTGTCTATGTCGAAGTGTTTTGTGTCAGCACTGATGTTTGTATGGCTTCACGGTCGTCTGTTCTGTTTGTTGTTTTGTTTTTTCCTTCTTTAAAATAAAAGAAGATGTACTTTCCACACGCTGCGCCTTGGTCCTCTCTCAGTCCCGTTGAAGATCGTGACACTGTGCTATACCTTGTCACACTGCCCTGGATTACTGACCTCTGCCTGCCCTTGTCCTGTCGTTTTGCCTGCCCCTGTTCTAGTAATAAACTTTTGTTACTTTGACACTGTCTGCATCTGGATCTTCCCTAAAACATAATAATTGTCTACGTACCCGTCTGCAGATATATGCATTCCACATCATGGCCCATATCATATCCACGTATGAAAGTATATGGGTATAGTTGTGCTGTAACTGACAAATTAAGACTTGTTTTCGCAAAATACAAGGAAAAAACACTCTGCTCACCATTGAAACTGTGATTACCTTCATACACATCACACGTGAATGTCAGATGGTACATTAAATTGTTTAAGATTACTTTATACTGTAAAGTTAAAGACACATAGTTTGGGGTTTACAATTTAACATTGTCTTTTTAGCAGATGCTCTTATCCAGAGGTATGCACAGTTTTTGCATTCATCTTAACTTCTTGAGAATACAGGGGGTGCTGTTTTCGCATTAGCATAATTTCCTCTACAGATTAAACTGCCTCTTATTCAATTATTGCTGTTACTATATGCATATAATTAATACCATTGGATATAAAACAAGCTATGGTTTCTAAAACCGTTTCAATTTTGTCTCTGAGTGAAACATAAGTCATTTGACAGCACTTTCCCTGAGCAAGAAGAAGATTGCAAGATGTGTATGCTCGCTTCAACGCTCTGCCTATATATGGTCACGCCACCTATGACCCGAAACACACTTCATTCGTCTTCCTCTGGGTGTCAAGAAGACGTCAGAAGAGAAATTTTTTGTTTATCTTGTACTGACGTGAAATAAGACCTACTTCTTTAGCGTGACCGACAACTTCCGGTTCTCTGAAACGCGCGTTTTAGAGGTGCAATTGTCTTTTGTTATGCTGCCGTTACGGATGAAAACTATCTCCGTCTCGAAGTTTGTTTGATACATGTGACCATATCATCTTAATGTATGTTTTTTCAATATAGTTTAATCAGATTATTTGAATTTTTTCGGGAGTTTTGCCGTGTTCCGTTCTGTGAGTTTTTTAACTTTGGACAGAACTGTGCTAGTCGACCAGTACCTATGCTAAATGAAGAGGGAAAGTTGCCATTGTGAATGGATTGAACGACTCATCAGGACTAAGGACACCTTTATCAACATTCTGATGAAAGATCAGCAATAGTAAGACCCAATTTACGATGTTATTTCATATATCTGTCGTGCATGTGAACTGGTCGGGCGCGCCCAGCTGGTTCTGGCTGGCGTGGCTATGCTAATTTAGCGCTACATTTTGTTTTCGCTATAAAACATTTAATAAATCTGAAATATTGTTTGGATTCACCAGATGTTGGGCTTTCAATATCTGTACGCTGTGTATTTTTTCTGAAATGTTTTAAGACAAGTAATTAGTTATATGACGTTGGTCTCTGTAATTGTTCTGGCTGCATCAGCACTATATCAGATTGCAGCTGCAATGTAGAACTGTGATTTATACCTGAAAAATGCACATTTAAAAAAAAAAAAACTATGCTATACCATAAATATGTTATCAGACTGTCATCTTATGAATTTGTTTCTTGGTAAGTGGCTATATATATTTTCATTTAGTCGAATTAGTGATAGCTACTGACGCAGGAAAAAACTGTTGGAGTAAAAAAATGGTGTCTTTTGCTAACGTGTTTAGCTAATAGATTTACATATTGTGTCTTCCCTGTAAAACATTTTAAAAATCTGAAATGGTGGCTTTATTCACAAGATCTGTGTCTTTCATTGGGTGTCTTAGACTTGTGATTTAATGATATTTAGATGCTACTATTTAATTGTGACGCTATGCTAGCAATGCTAATCAGTGTGGGGGGGGGTGGGGGGTGCTCCCGAATCCGGGTTAGGTACTCGGTAGAGGTTGGTAGCTAGGTGACACAACCACATATCAGTCAGCACATTTTTCCTCAATTAAGTATCTATACCTATAAGTCAATGGTAGTAGGAAAAGACAAGCAAGTGTTGGTGCAAGAAAGGCAACGGTGTGCTTTATTTATTGTTTAAGTATGTCTTTCTGCAGTATTAGGAAGTATATTTTAACGTGTAACATCAATGTGTATATTTGTTCTAGAGTAGGTAAATCAGTTACAGAATATGTTTCAAGTTCAAGACACTCAGACTTTTTTCTCTTCCTGTGTCTCAACATGTCCCATCTTGACCTAAAATGGAAATGGGGACATTGTGACGTACACAAAACAGATGACGTAAAACAGAGGGGGAGAGTAATAAATTGGTGTACCACCATATATATGTTTTTTTCTTCTTCCTCGACTGCCGCAAGTCATAAGGGACACAAATTGCCTTGTCCCACAAATTAGTTCTGTTTACGTGTCCGAGCCTGAAGTGTTGGGCATCTGTCTTGGTTTTCCTTTTTTTCTGCTCTGTTTCTCTCCATCATCTGTTTGAGACAATTATTGGAATGGATTGTGTCTCCTTTGTTGTATTGCCAGGGACATGGAATAGACCGGCAGTTGGGAGGATGGAGAAGGCTAGTAAAAAGGAAACACTTTATTTTATAGTCCGCTGTTTACCAGTGTGTTGGTTAGAAATTACTTGGTAAAGTGGTAATCAACCAACTGTAATCAAACTTTGTTTCTTTGACATTCATTGACACAATCTTCACTACCATTTGGTACCAGGTACCACTACCATTTGGTACCATCAATTGTGTTGAATTATTTGAGGTACCAGAAAGTATTAATCATTACCAAATAAGCAAAGTACATACACACATGTATAACACTAACGACGCTAGAGACACATTATAACCATAGTTCCTCATCAGAAACACGGACATGGGTCCTGCCGTGTGGTAGCATGGTCTGAAATGCCATCTTTAGAGCTTGTCAAGTCGTCTTTGCGTTTCCTGTGTAAAATCACTGGCATTGCATATTATACCAGCTAGAAATATCTCTGTGACTCCAAACACAGTTGTCTAACTGCTAAAGTCATTACAAGCCCTTAAGGCTCCATTTATCGTTGCTCATCTATACCTGTTTGCTTCTCCCAAGCTCCTCTACTCCTCATTCCTTAACTAGCTGTCCTACTATATCGATATCCTTGCCTTCCATTCCTTTTGTGAGAGAGACAATGATGTTGATGATGGTGGTGATCATCAGTTGCAAGCTAGGGAAAATATCAGAAATAGAAAAGCAAAGACTGAGAAAAAAATGTATCACAGCAATGAACAGAACAGATGAGATAATCAAATACGCATTGTGAAAGACTGGAAAATATTGGGAAAGTGTAGGGGCAGAGGAAACCTTTTAGTATGCTTTAAATGCCAGGATATTATACTAATTTTGGCTTTCTGTTGGGATGCAAAATAAAACTGGGAAAATAACTCATAAGGCCAACCAAGACAAATCTGATGTTGAATTTGTTGATGAACTGAACCTTTACCTACAGACTGACACCCATGATTGACGTGAAAGAGATATGTAATTTATTCATTGCTACAATCATTGATCTCCTGAAGAAGGTATCCCTTTAATTGTATTTTATTTTTGTGTCCCAAAATGTTTAAAAAATCATAAATATTTAACCTTTATTTAAACTAGACAAATCAGTTAAGAACAATAAGTACATTTTCTTACTGGCAGCGCCACTCGGGAGTCTTGTTTGGATATACTGGTCCAGGTTGTTAGCTAGTTAGCCAATGATGTAACATGAGCATAACAAAGTGTGAACAAATGGTTAATGAGGTCGACGCTCGAGTAGTTTTAGAACGCCGGTAACACGGGTTAGATCTTTTGACCTGGTTGGGGTAGAAGTAAGCTGTTTTGGCTGTAGTAATGATGCAACCTTAAAGATACTGAATATGCACTTCCTTGTTTCTCTACGGTACTGGGAAACAACGGTACAGTGAAGTCTTATCATTACAACAATTATCTGGGAGATTTCTTTCAAAATCACACAATGCCTCGTGGTCCCAAAGTGAAATATTTCATTGCATATGCGACCAAATTGTTCGTACTTTAAATCCCTGGGTGTGACCAGACCAGTCCCATCAGAACTTAATGTCAAGAAAACCAAGGATATGGCTATTTATTTCCAGAGGACCTCTGCCACCAATGCAGACTGGTGAGTCAGTGGAGTTGTATTGATCAATATTCTATCTTGGCACTTTCCTTGACTGCAAACTGAGTTTTGAGGCCAATGTGGATGCTATCTATGCAAGATAGCTTGGTCTTCCTGAGGAATCTCCACAGTTTCAGGGTGGATAAGATGCTGATGATAATATTTTACAGCTCGTTAATTGAATCCATTTTAACGGATTCAATATTTTCTTTCTGTTTTAGTCATCTAAATTTAGATTAAGAACATGTTGGATAACATTGTGAAACAAAGTAGCAGGACCATTGGTATGAACTTAACTGACTTTTCTCGTCTGTCTCCGACAGGAGTCATGCGTAATGTGCAATCCATTCTGAGGGACTCCTAGCATCCCTTGTTTGATGAATATTTTGCTATCCCTCAGAGCACAGTCCTAACAAAAATGAATTTGTTGCGGCAAACTTTGTACAAGTTTGTGGCAAATTTGCAAGAAATTCTCTAAAAATTCTAATTGAATCTGTGACAAACAATATGTTTTGCCACTAGTGGCAAACCGTTTACCAGAAACAGTTTCTGGTGAACACATGACTTCCAAGACAAGTAACTGTTGGCAAACTTAGCTATCTACCAAAGTTGTCCGATCAGTGTCTAACTTATTAATTAAACTTCCTAATAAACTTAAACATGGTGTTAGCTAATTGATGTCTACTTAGCAATGCTCATGTTTAATGTGATAGAGTGAAACACATTTTGTTGATACCAGTTTCAATCTGTCAGCGCCACTGCCTGCCTAGCGCTTAGCTAGCTAACGTGCATGGCTTTCATATGTACAATTAATGTGATGGCTAGCTAGCTACCTAATGATTTACCCACGCTTACAGTGAGCTCAAAGTATTGAGCTCCAAAAGCTCTGTAATCCAGCACTTTAAATTTGAGATGATAATAAAGGTTCAAGTGCAGACTGTCAGCTTTAATTTGAGGGTATTTTCATCCATATTGGTTGAACCGTTTCTAAATTACGTACATGGTCCCCTTGGTCCCCCTTTAGAAATACATGGTAAATGATGTGTCATTTTGGAGTCACTTTTTTTGTAAATAAGAATGTTTGTAAACACTTTTGCATTTAAGTGAATGCTACCATGACTAATCGTGAGAAATGATGAGTGAGAAAGTTAGCTGCACAAATATCACCCCCCTCCCCTGTTATGACTTCATTCAAAGACTCAATCATGGACACTCTTACTGACAGTTGTGGCTGCTTTGTGTGATATATTGTTGTCTCTACCTTCTTGCCCTTTGTGCTGTTGTCTTTGCCCAATTATGTTTGTACCATGTTTTGTGCTGCTACCATGTTGTGTTGCTACCATGTTGTTGTCATGTTGTGTTGCTGCCTTGCTATGTTGTTATCTTAGGTATCTCTTTATGGAGTGTTGTGTGTTTGTCCTATATGCTGTATATATATACACAGTGGGGAGAACAAGTATTTGATACACTGCCGGTTTTGCTACTTACAAAGCATGTAGAGGTCTGTAATTTTTATCATAGGTACACTTCAACTGTGAGAGACGGAATCTAAAACAAAAATCCAGAAAATCACATTCTATGATTTTTAAGTAATTAATTTGCATTTTATTGCATGACATAGGTATGTCGGTGGAGGACAGAGAAATATGTGCACCAGGTCAAGGCTTCTTGCATGCATGGCTTTGAGGTGTAAGTTAGCAATAATTAATTTTGGAAAACGAATATGAATTGCCATATTAGGCATAACTAAATGTTATGTTGCTTTTCTTCCACCCAAGCCTTGTACACCTGAGTCAGGAAGAAGAAATAATGAGTAGAAAAACCCTATCTTAATGATGAAGTCCCCAGTCTAGATTAAATATCATAATTACAAAAGTTGATTAGTTTGAATCAATTGTGTTGAGGCCTGGCTGGAGAAAAATATTGTATACTGTGGTTCTCTAGGAACAGTTGGCCACACATTTAAAGGTAGATTTATTTAGTAGGCCCAGTTTATGTTAGCTACATCATTTATTTCTATAGTATTTATACAAGGCAGAATAATTGTTTCCGTGCTGAAAATATATAGAATGCCAGTGAAAAGCATAGCAACATCAAGGCAACTTTGTAACAGTTGACCCCATTTTTCCAAAGACAAACCCAGACTTCACAGGAAGTGGAAAGTTCACTGAAAAAATTTATATTTCTGAATAGTGTTTGATAAAGTTTTTGTTGTTTTCATTATTTAAATGTTAATTATCTTTTAAACTTCCATTGGTTGGAAGCTATTGCTCAGTTATCACTTGGGTCTTGTACATTCTGTAGTTGCCCCTCTAAGGTCAACATTCGCAAAGTGTTCACATTTCTCTGTAAATGTTGTAGCTACATAAAAATATATATTCTTAAATATTGTCGTCGCCGATCTACTAGCTGCCACTGATCCCTTTTTCCTTTTCGTTTATGTCTGTCTGATTGTTTTCACCTGATCCTTGTTGGGGTGTTGGGAGGTGTACTATTTAGTTTCGTTTCGCCCGCTAGTGTTTGTGCAGGCTTATTGGTTGTCATGTTACGTCTGAGGAGGATTATTGATTTTGGGTTTTCGCTGTCCAGTTTATTTCACAGTGGTCTTTGGGTTGTGTTTGCGCCTGTGTTTTGGCGTCACCCCTTTTGTACCTGTTCCTGTTTGATTGTGGACATTAAAGCGTTTTTTCCCGTGAAACTTCTGCTCTCTGCGCCTGACTCTACACCCATCATTGTCCTGACGTTACACATTTCTCCACCCAGCAGGGTCCGTTCTCTCTGAAATACTTGTAAATGACTCTGGGTTGAGACATGGCCTAGTTATTCACATGGATCTGTCTTCAGATTTGATGTCTGTGGAGGTCTTTTGAGATGCTCCACCAAAGATAAAACATTCCTTCGCTCGAATAAAAATGTTAAATGAATTGCGATGTTATCACCAAGGAATAATTGCTCCATCAAACACATTATCCGGACTCTATTAAAATTACAGAGTTGTAAATGAAATGTTGTGTTTTCTGGACAGGGGTCCAGAGAGAGTCGTGTAGGTGCCACCCAAACACACTGATATACGGGTTGACAAATTTTTCCATAATTGTGCAAAAAGCTGAAGGTAAGGTGTGGATTTAAGACATTGATGTTGTAATGAATATAAACAAATTAACTAAGGTAAAGATTAAATCAGATCCCCATCACCGGACAACCACATAGCTATTGTTTAGGCAGTGTTGGAGGTGTAACTGCGTTATAGCTGTCAAATCCATTGCGTTACTTTATCACCGACATTGGCATTGGACGCAACGAAACCACACCTAACCTTATAATCCGACAAATCCCATGTAGCCACGTCAGAAGTTCATGCAGCCTCCTCATGCTCATGACTCTGCCAGTCTTAGGTGTACCTCATTGCTAATTAGGGAGTGACCCAGAGTATAGAAGTTTGGCACTATGTTTGAGAAGAGTTTAAAAACCTATCAACAAAATGTAGTTATTTTAAATGTAACTTTATTCTATTACTTAAACCTTTTTTATGCATATTATATTATCTTTTATCTTCCCACTTACTTTTCTTAGCTCACACAAATACCCTGACCACTTCACTCCCCCAAAATGGCGACCAACCCAAGCAAGAGGAAAGGGATAGAATAGAGCAGACGCTCTGAGCTATCCTCCCAAAACCAATTTCTACTGAAGCTACCACTACTACTACTGGGAAGAGTTTCAGTCGGTCAACACCAGCATATTGACACAAAAGAGAAGCATTAGCACTGCTCACTGTGTGGACTGCTCCCCAGTGTGCCAATAAACACCAACTAGTGAAGCCGGCCAATGATGCCAGATGGAATAGCCAGCAAAAAATTATTAGGTCCATCTTGAAAGTCACTGGGGTGGTCTGACAGAGCTGAATAATTAATCTCATACAAATCAAATCAAAGTTTATTTGTCACGTGAAATGCTTACTTACTGCTTACTAAGCAATGCTGTGAAAAAAGGTATGTGTGTGTGTGTGTGTGTGTGTAGGTAAGTAAAGAAAAAAAAACAGTAAAAACACATGTAAAAAAAGAGTAGCAAGGCTATATGTCATCTACAAGACCCTGCTAGGTAAAGTCCCCCCTTATCTCAGCTCGCTGGTCACCATAGCAGCACCTACCTGTAGCACGCGCTCCAGCAGGTATATCTCTCTGGTCACCCCCAAAACCAATTCTTCCTTTGGCCGCCTCTCATTCCAGTTCTCTGCTGCCAATGACTGGAACGAACTACAAAAATCTCTGAAATTGGAAACACTTATCTCCCTCACTAGCTTTAAGCACCAGCTGTCAGAGCAGCTCATAGATTACTGCACCTGTACATAGCCTATCTATAATTTAGCCCAAACAACTACCTCTTTACCTACTGTATTCATTCATTTATTTTTGCTCCTTAGCACCCCATTATTTCTATCTCTACTTTGCACTTTCTTCCACTGCAAACCAACCATTCCAGTGTTTCTTTTTACTTGCTATATTGTATTTACTTCGCCACCATGGCCTTTTTATATTTTATTTATTTTTATATATATTTTGTTTGCCTTCACCTCCCTTATCTCACCTCACTTGCTCACATTGTACATAGACTTATTTTTTCCACTGTATTATTGACTGTATGTTTGTTCTACTCCATGTGTAACTATGTGTTGTTGTATGTATCGAACTGCTTTGCTTTATCTTGGCCAGGTCGCAATTGTAAATGAGAACGTGTTCTCAATTTGCCTACCTGGTTAAATAAAGGTGAAATAAAAGAAATAAAATAAATATACAGACACCTGTTAGTCAGGCTTATTGAGGTAGTATGTACATGTAGGTATCGTTAAAGTGACTATGCATATATAGTCAGAGTAGTAGCAGAAGCGTAAAAAGAGGGGTTGGCGGGTGTTGAGACACAATGCAGATAGCCCGGTTAGCCAATGTGCGGGAGCACTGGTTGATCGGGCCAATTTATGTAGTATGACATGAATGTATAGTTAAAGTGACTATGCATATAAGATAAACAGAGAGTAGCAGCAGCGTAAAAGAGGGGTTGGGGGGCCACACAATGCAAAAGGAGTCTTATGGCTTGGGGGTAAAAACTATTGAGAAGCCTTTTTGTCCCAGACTTGGCACCCCGGTAACACTTGCCATGCGGTAGTAGAGAGAACAGTCTATGACTGTGGTCTTTCACAATTTTTAGGGTCTTCCTCTGACACCGCCTGGTGTAGAGGTCCTGGATGGCAGGCAGCTTAGCCCCAGTGATGTATGTACTACCCTCTGTAGTGCCTTGCGGTCAGAGGCCGAGCAATTGCCGTACCAGGCAGGGATGCAACCGGTCAGGATGCTCTCGTTGTTGCAGCTGTAGAACCTTTTGAGGATCTCAGGACCCATGCAAAAAAAAATTGGTTTCCTGAGGGGGAAAACGCTTTGTCGTGCCCTCTTCACGACTGGCTTGGTGTGTTTGGACCAATCTAGTTTGTTGTTGATGTGAAAACCAAGAAATTTGAAGGTTTCAACCTGCTCCACTACAGCCCCGTCAATGGGAATGGGGACGTGCTCGGTGCTCCTTTTCCTGTAGTCCACAATCATCTCCTTAGTCTTGGTTACGTTGAGGGACAGGTGGTTATTCTGGCACCACCTGGCCAGGTCTCTGATCTCCTCCTTATAGGCTGTCTTGTCGTTGTTGGTGATCAGACACTTGTGTCGTCAGCAAACTTAATGATGGTGTTGGAGTCGTGCCTGGCCCTGCAGTCGTGGGTGAACAGGAGTACGAGGGGACTGAGCACGCACCCCTGGGAACTCCAGTGTTGAGGATCAGCGTGTCAGATGTGTTGCTACCTACCCTCACCACCTGGGGGCGGCCCGTCAGGAAGTCCAGGATCCAGTTGCAGAGGGCGGTGTTTAGTCCCAGGTTCCTTAGCTTGGTGATGAGCGTTGAGGGTATTATTGTGTAGTAGCTACGTTAGCATAATGGGTAACCACTGATTTCAGCTCTAAATATGCACATTTTTTAACAAAACATAAGTGTATGTACAACCTGATGTTATAGGACTGTCAACTGAGGAAGAAAATCAAGGTTAGTCAAAAATTACATATCTTTTGCCTGTTTGTTAAGATCGCTTACTTTGCTACTGGGAAATTGCTTGTGTTTTTGGCTATTGTGGCTACGCTAATATAACGCTATATTGTGTTTTCGCTGTAAAACACTTGATAAATCGGAAATATTGGCTGGAATCACAAGATGCCTGTCTTTCAATTGCTGTACACTATGTATTTTTCAGAAATGTTTTATGATGAGTAATTAGGTATTTGACGTTGGTGTCTGTAAATATTATGGCTGCTTTCGGTGCAATTTCTGACTGTAGCTGCAATGTAAACTATGATTTATACCTGAAATATGCACATTTTTCGAAAAAAACATATGCTATACAATAAATATGTTATCAGACTGTCATCTGATGAGGTTGTTTCTTGGTTAGTGGCTATTTATATCTTTATTTGGCCGAATTTGTGATAGCTACTGATGGAGTCAAAAACTGATGGAGTAATAAAAGTGGAGTCTTTTGCTAACGTGGTTAGCTAATAGATTTACATATTTTGTCTTCCCTGTAAAACATTTAAAAAATCGGACATGTTGGCTGGATTCACAAGATGTGTACCTTTCATATGCTGTATTGGACTTGTTAATGTGTGAAAGTTAAATATTAAAAAAAAATATCTTTTGAATTTCGCGCCCTGCACTTGAAGTGGCTGTTGTCATAAATGTACCGACGTCGGGCTTGCACGCCAAACAGGTTAACCTGTTTAAAGGTCTTACTCACGTCGGCTACGGAGAGCGTGATCACACAGTCGTCCGGAACAGCTGATTCTCTCATGCATGCCTCAGTGTTGCTTGCCTCATAGCGAGCATATAAGTGATTTAGCTCGTCTGGTAGGCTCGTGTCACATGGCAGCTCGCGGCTGTGCTTCCCTTTGTAGTATGTAATAGTTTACAAGCCCTGCCACATCCGACGAGCGTCGGAGCCGGTGTAGTATGATTCAATCTTAGCCCTGTATTGACGCTCTGCCTGTTTGATGGTCCTACGCAGGGCATAGCGGGATTTCTTGTCAGCTTCCGGGTTAGGGTTAGTCTCGCACGTTGAAAGCGGCAGCTCTACCCTTTAGCTCAGTGCGAATGTTGCCTGTAATCCATAGCTTCTGGTTGGGGACGACGTCCTCAATGCACTTATTGATAAAGCCAGTGACTGATGTGGTGTATTCCTCAATGTCATCGGAAGAATCCCGTAACATGTTTCAGTCTGTGATAGCAAAGCAGTCCTGTAGTTTAGCATCTGCTTCATCTGACCATTTTTTTATAGACCGAGTCACTGGTGCTTCCTGCTTAAATTTTTGCTTGTAAGCAGGAATCAGGAGGATAGAGTTGTGGTTGGATTTACCAAATGGAGGGCGAGGGAGAGCTTTGTACGCATCTCTGTGTGTGGAGTACAGGTGATGTAGAATTGTTTTCCCTCTGGTTGCACATGTTTATGGAAATCTGGAAGAACTGATTTAAGTTTCCCTAGATTAAAGTCTCCGGCCACTAGGAGCGCCGCCTCTGGGTAAATGGTTTCCTGTTTGCCTATTTCCTTATACAGCTGACTAAGTGCGGTCTTAGTGCCATCATCTGTCTGTGGTGGTAAATAAACAGCCACGAAATGTATAGCTGAGAACTCTCTAGGCAAGTAGTGTGGCCTGCAATTTATCACAATACACTCTACTTCAAGCGAGCAAAATCTAGAGACTACCTTAGATTTCGTTCACCAGCTATTGTTTACAAATATGCACAGACCGCCCACCCCTCGTCTTACCGGAGTGTGCTGTTCTATCCTGCCGGTGCAGCGTATATCCCTCTAGCTGAATATCCATGTCGTCATTCAGCCACAATTCCATGAAGCATAGGATATTACAGTTTTTGATGTCCCGTTGGTAGGATATTCGTAATCGTACCTCGTCTAGTTTATAGTCCAATGATTGCACGTTGGCGAGTAATATTGACGATAACGACAGCTTTCCTAGTTGCCTTTTGCGGGTCCGGACGAGGCATCCGGCTCTTCGTCCTCTGCGTCTGTGACAGAGCCTGGGCGCGAACCCAGATTCTCTGGTGGCACAGCTAGCGCTGCGATGCAGTGCCCTAGACCATTGCGCCACCCGGGAGGCGTTGCAGGTTACACTTGCAATTTTAAACAATACAAGGGGCTTGAAGTAGGCTACTTGAACTTGAATTTGGAATAGCACTGTCATTTCTATTTCCTTATTCTAGCTGTGCTTGCCATAATATGCACTTGGTCTTTTACCAAATTGGTCTATCTCTGTGTAACACCCTTATCTAGTCACAACACAACCGATTGGCTGAAACGCATTAAGAAGAAAATAAAATTAAGTTTTAACAAGGCACACCTGTTAATTTAAATGCATTCCAAGCTGGTTGAGAGAATGCCAAGAGTGTGCAAAGCTGTCATCAAGGCAAAGGGTGGCTACTTTGAAGAATCTCAAATATAAAATATATATTGATTTATTTAACACTTTTTTGGTACTACATGATTCCATATGTGTTATTTCATAGTTTTGATGTCCTCACTATTAGAAAATAGTCAAAATAAAAATTAATCCTGGAATGAGTAGGTTTGTCCAAACATCTGATATCATTTGTCATTATGGGGTTTTGTGTGTAGATTGATGTGGGGGAAAAATGATTGAATCAATTTTAAAATAAATCTGTGAAGCAACATTTTTGGGAAAGAGTCAAGGGGTCTGAATACTTTCCGAATGCACTGCTAGCTGTTGGCTAGAGCGCGTGTGCCAAGACCAAAGATGGAACATTAGCTATATAGCGCAATATTTTTTGTGACACAACCATCAGTAGAGTTGAAAATGTGATCGTGACAAGACCAGAGAGGGCACATGTTTTGTTCCAAAAAATATGACGGAAACCGATTTTATTTTTTTGTCAGTACATGGGAATTTAACACAAAATATTAGCATTAAAATGAGTTGCCAATTGGATGCTAACCTAACTATTGATACTTATTTTATGCTTTTGTGAACTTTTTTACTAATTTCATGTTCCCGTGTAATAAACCAGCTTTTTTTATTGACTAATTGCAACTGCTCTTTTCATTTGTTCATGTTATCTTTTGTTTAAATAATTGAATAGCAGAGTATCTGAAAGTAATTCGGGGTCACGCCCTGATCTGTTTCACCTGACCTTGTGATTGTCTCCACCCCCTCCAGGTGTTGCCCGTCTTCCCCATTATCCCGTGTGTATTTATGCCTCTGTTCTCTGTTTGTCTGTTGCTTGTTCATCTTGTTTGTCTAGACAACCAGCGTTTTGTCTTAGCTCCTGCTTTTCCAGTCTCTCTTTTTCTCGCACTCCTGGTTTTGCCCATTGCCTGTCCCAACTCTGAGCCCGCCTGCCTGACCACTCTGCCTGCCCTTGACCCTGAGCCTGCCTGCCGTCCTGTACTTTTGCCACACCACTCTGGATTATCGACCCCTGCCTGCCTTGGCCTGTCATTTGCCTGCCCCTGCTGCTGTAAAAAACATTGTTACGTCAACACAGTCTGCAATTGGGTCTTACCTGAAACGTTATATTGGGAGTATATCTGGTTTAATGTAGCCCCATATAAGGTCTAAGTGGAAGACTGAATCGGGCGCACCTCTGGACCGGGGACCTAGGCGTGAACTCAGCTGTAGCTTTGTGCAGTATGTGGGTCAGACCTGGGCAGCACCATTTAAAAAATAAAAAGTCACTATATGGCCCAGATCTGGGCCATACCCTTTAGAATTAATCATGTTACAGTGTGTGGGCCAGAGCTGGAGCACACATTTCTTATTTGATGGTGCACAGTGTGTGTGATAGATCTGTGCCAGGTCCTTTTCACTTCGATGGTGATGCAGTATGTTTGCCAGTTTTGGGCCGGGGACCCAAGCATATACTGGGCCAGAAAAACAAAGTATGTGGCCCACAGCTGTACCAGAAAAATGTTGCTATCTGGAGCCTAATCTTTATATGGATGTTTTGAACTTCTAATATGGTAGGGATAATAAGGACAAGAGTGGAACAATGTCCACAAGAGCGGCCGCTCACCGATTTGTCAGCTTCTACCGCAGTTACACCGCCAACACCGCCTTAACAAATCAAATCAAATTTTATTAGTCACATACACATGGTTAGCAGATGTTAATGCGAGTGTAGCGAAATGCTTGTGCTTCTAGTTCCGACAATGCAGTAATAACAACAAGTAATCTAACCTAACAATTCCACAACTACTACCTTATACACGCAAGTGTAAAGGGATAAAGAATATGTACATATAGATATATGAATGAGTGATGGTACAGAACGGCATAGGCAAGATGCAGTACATGGTATAGAGTACGGTATATACCTATGAGATGAGTACTGTAGGGTATGTAAACATAAAGTGGCATAGTATAAAGTGGCTAGTGGTCCATGTATTACATAAGATGGCAAGATGCAGTAGATGATATAGAGTACAGTATATACATATACATAAGAGATGTGTAATGTAGGGTATGTAAACATTATATTAGGTGGCATTGTTTAAAGTGGCTGGTGGTACGTTTTTACAAAATTTCCATCAATTCCCATTTTTAAAGTGGCTGGAGTTGAGTCAGTATGTTGGCAGCGGCCGCTAAATGTTGGCCTTGAGATAGAAGCTGTTTTTCAGTCTCTTGGTCCCTGCATTGATGCACCTGTACTGACCTCGCCTTCTGGATGATAGCGGGGTGAACAGGCAGTGGCTTGGGTGGTTGTTGTCCTTGATGATCTTTATGGCCTTCCTGTGACATCGGGTGGTGTAGGTGTCCTGGAGGGCAGGTAGTTTGCCCCGGGTGATGCGTTCTGCAGACCTCACTACCCTCTGGAAAGCCTTACGGTTGTGGGCGGAGCAGTTGCCGTATCAGGCGGTGATACAGCCCGACAGGATGCTCTCGATTATGCATCTGTAGAAGTTTGTGAGTTCTTTTGTGACAAGCCGAATTTCTTCAGCCTCCTGAGGTTGAAGAGGTGCTGCTGCGCCTTCTTCACAACGCTGTCTGTGTGGGTGGACCAATTCAGTTTGTCCGTGATGTGTACACCGAGGAACTTAAAACTTTCCACCTTCTCCACTACTGACCCGTCGATGTGGATAGGGGGGTGCTCCCTCTGCTGTTTCCTGAAGTCCACAATCATCTCCTTTGTTTTGTTGACGTTGAGTGTGAGGTTATTTTCCTGACACCACACTCCGAGGGCCCTCACCTCCTCCCTGTAGGCCGTCTCGTCGTTGTTGGTAATCAAGCCTACCACTGTAGTGTCGTCCGCAAACTTGATGATTGAGTTGGAGGCGTGCATGGCCACGCAGTCGTGGGTGAACAGGGAGTACAGGAGAGGCCTCAGAACGCACCCTTGTGGGGCCCCAGTGTTGAGGATCAGCGGGGTGGAGATGTTGTTACCTACCCTCACCACCTGGGGGCGGCCCGTCAGGAAGTCCAGGACCCAGTTGCACAGGGCGGGGTCGAGACCCAGGGTCTCGAGCTTGATGACGAGTTTGGAGGGTACTATGGTGTTAAATGCTGAGCTGTAGTCGATGAACAGCATTCTCACATAGGTATTCCTCTTGTCCAGATGGGTTAGGGCAGTGTGCAGTGTGGTTGCGATTGCGTCGTCTGTGGACCTATTGGGTCGGTAAGCAAATTGGAGTGTGTCTAGGGTGTCCGGTAGGGTGGAGGTGATATGGTCCTTGACTAGTCTCTCGAAGCACTTCATGATGACGGAAGTGAGTGCTACGGGGCGGTAGTCGTTTAGCTCAGTTACCTTAGCTTTCTTGGGAACAGGAACAATGGTGGCCCTCTTGAAGCATGTGGGAACAGCAGACTGGGATAAGGATTGATTGACTATGTCCGTAAACACACCAGCCAGCTGGTCTGCGCATGCTCTGAGGACGCGGCTGGGAATGCCGTCTGGGCCTGCAGCCTTGCGAGGGTTAACACGTTTAAATGTTTTACTCACCTCGGCTGCAGTGAAGGAGAGCCCGCAGGTTTTGGTAGCGGGCCGTGTCAGTGGCACTGTATTGTCCTCAAAGCGGGCAAAAAAGATATTTAGCCTGTCTGGGAGCAAGACATCCTGGTCCGCGACGGGGCTGGTTTTCTTTTTGTAATCCGTGATAGACTGTAGACCCTGCCACATACCTCTTGTGTCTGAGCTGTTGAATTGCGATTCTATTTTGTCTCTGTACTGGGACTTTGCCTGTTTGATAGCCTTGCGGAGAGAATAGCTACACTGTGTGTATTCGGTCATGTTTCCGGTCACCTTGCCCTGGTTAAAAGCAGTGGTTCGCGCTTTCAGTTTCACGCGAATGCTTCCGTCAATCCACGGTTTCTGGTTTGGGAATGTTTTAATCGATGCTGTGGGTACGACATCGTCAATGCACTTCCTAATGAACTCGCTCACCGAATCAGCATATTCTTCAATGTTGTTGTTGGACGCAATGCGGAACATATTCCAATCCGCGTGATCGAAGCAGTCTTGAAGCGTGGAATCAGATTGGTCGGACCAGCGTTGAACAGACCTGAGTGCGGGAGCTTGTTGTTTTAATTTCTGTTTGTAGGCTGGAATCAACAAAATGGAGTCGTGGTCAGCTTTTCCAAAAGGGGGGCGGGGGAGGGCCTTATATGCGTCGCGGAAGTTAGTATAACAGTGATCCAGAGTTTTGCCAGCCCTGGTAGGACAATCGATGTGCTGATAGAATTTAGGGAGTTTTGTTTTTAGATTAGCCTTGTTAAAATCCCCAGCTACGATGAATGCAGCCTCAGGGTGTGTGGTTTCCAGTTTACAGAGAGTCAGATAGAGTTCGTTCAGGGCCATCGATGTGTCTGCTTGGGGGGGAATATATACGGCTGTGATTATGACCGAAGAGAATTCCCTTGGTAGATAATGCGGTCGACATTTGATTGTGGGGAGTTCTAGATCAGGTGAACAGAATGACTTGAGTTCCTGAGTGTTGTTATGATGATCACACCACGTCTCGTTAATCATGAGGCATACCCCCCCGCCCCTCTTCTTACCAGAAAGATGTTTGTTTCTGTCTGCGAGATGCGTGAAGAAACCAGCTGGCTGCACCGACTCCGTTAGCGTCTTTTGAGTTAGCCATGTTTCCGTGAAGCAGAGCACGTTGCAATCCCTGATGTCTCTCTGGAATGTTACCCGTGCTCGGATTTCATCGACCTTATTGTCAAGAGACTGGACATTGGCGAGTAGTATGCAAGGGAGTGGAGCGCGATGTGCCCATCTCCGAAGCCTGACCAGGAGACCGCTACGTTTGCCCCTTTTACGGCGTCGCGTAGGCTCCCCGGCTGGGATCAGGTCCATTGTATTGGGTGGAAGGCAAAACACTGGATCCGTTTCGGGAAAGTCATATTCCTGGTAGGAACGGTGGTTAGTTGACGTTACTCGTATATTCAGTAGTTCCTCCCGACTGTATGTAATGAAATCTAAGATCACCTGGGGTACCAATGTAAGAAATAACACATAAAAAAACAAAATACTGCATATTTTCCAAGGAACGAGAATGCGAGGCTGCCATCTCGCTCGGCGGCGGAAGTAGAAAAAAAAAAACAAGAGATATTCTAATGCTAATTACTGCTGATCTGATTGAATCCTGGCCTAAAATAAACCAAACCCCACCAAATAATATACAATAACCAACTACTATTCCAGAAAGGGCTCTATAATGACTGGACATTATAGAGCATGGACATTCAACAGTGTCAATCCTTTTCTGGCACAGACCAGGCCTGGTGCTTTATTGTAGCTGTGAAAATCTTTGTCTAGAGGCAGAGGTTCGTTGATTTATTACACAGTGCCACAGTCATAATCTCTATATTTTTTCACTCGGTTTCATCCCAGTTCGACTGTCCTGGCCCCTCACATCCATATCAGGCCCGTCTCCCATCTTCCCCCAGAAGCCCAGAGAGATTCATCATTATTACAGCCACGACAGGTCTATTACCTCTACAGACTAAGAAAAGGGAGGAAAAGAAACAATATTCTTCAAAGGAGACAAAAACATGTGAGGTCCACCTGATCATGCATTAGCCGTTGTATAATTGGGTTAATTTATTTGGACCCATTTTTTAAAGTAGGCCTTACATTTATACAATTTTGAATTGTGATTTTGCCACGATTTGGGATCCACAACAAATTGCTGGGACTTCAGCTAAATCCTAACGTTGTAGATCGCATAATGTGATGGGGTGAAAGACGAGCGATTATGTTGTCTTGCGCTCTCCCAATCCATATCTTAGGTCCCGATTATTTTTCGAACATGCCAAAAATGTTCAATCGTATCTTATGCAATGAGGATGTGCTTTGATGAGACTTGCAACTTGTCCGGCTACAGCCACAGAGTAGTAGGCGGGCCAGGACACATCTGGAAATCAGAGGAGTGGGAGGGGTCAAGACAGGTTACAATGTGAACACAGCAGTTGCAACCTTTTGTACTGTGGTGAAGCTGTGAAACGGCTAGAAAGAAACTGTGTCACCAAATCTAGTTTCTGTCGCCTGTCCTTACTTCCCACTGTGCAGACACTGGTTGAATCAATGTTGTTTATACATAATTTAAATACATTTACGTTAACTTCTCTAGGGTAGGGGTCAGCATTTGGAATTTTGGATGAAAAGCATGCCCAAATTAAACTGCCTGCTTCTCGGGCCCAGAATATATGATATGCATATAACTGGTAGATTTGGATAGAAAATACTCTAAATAGTGTCTGTGAGTATAACAGAACTGATTTGGCAGGCGAAAACCTGAGAGAATCCATCCGGGAAGTTTTTTTTGGGGGGGTTTTGTAGTTTTCTATTCAATGCCATTAAGTATCCATTGATTTAGGACTCAAATTGCAGTTCCTATGCATTCCACTAGATGTCAACAGTGTTTAGAAATTGTTTCAGGCTTGTATTCTGAAAAATGAGGAAGTAAGAGCAGTCTGAATGAGTGGACCCTAAAGTGTCACAGAGCTTTTACATGCGCACGACCGAGAGAGTGCCTTTCTTGTTTAACTTTTATATTGACGACGTTATTGTCCGGTTAAAATATTATCGATTATTTAGGCTAAAAACAACCTGAGGATCGAATAAAAACATTGTTCGACATGTTTCTATGAACTTTACGAATACAATTAGGATTTTTTGTCTGCCTGTATTGACTGCGTTTGAGCCTGTGGATTACTGAAGAAAACGCACAAACAAAACGATATAAAGAGACTATCGAACAAAAGGAACATTTATTGAGTAAATGAAGTGCAACCATATGCGGAGTGCAACCATATGAAGATCATCAAAGGTAAGGGATTCATTTTATCTCTATTTCTGACTTGTGTAACTCTTCTATTTGGCTGGTTACTGTTTGTAATGATTTGTCTGCTGGGCTATGTTCTCAAATAATCGTAAGGTATGCTTTCTCCGTAAAGCATTTTTTAAATCTGACACCGTGGTTTGATTCACAAGAAGTTAATCTTTAACCTTTTATGGCTGCAGGGGCAGTATTGAGTAGCCAGATAAAATGTGCCCATTTCAAACGGCCTCGTACTCAATTCTTGCTCGTACAATATGCATATTATTATTACTATTGGATAGAAAACACTCTCTAGTTTCTAAAACCGTTTGAATTATATCTGTGAGTAAAACAGAACTCATTTGGCACAAACTTCCTGACCAGGAAGTGGAAAGTCTGAAATCGAGGCTCTGTTCTGGGTCCTGCCTATAAATGGGCATGCTACGTATTAGTGTGAAATATTTAACTTTCACACATTAACAAGTCCAATACAGCAAATGAAATATACTCATCTTGTGAATCCAGTCAACATGTCCGATTTTTTAAATGTTTTACAGTGAAAACACCACATATATTTATGTTTGCTCACCACCAAATACAAAAAAGGACAGACATTTTTCACAGCACAGGTAGCATGCACAAAGCCAACCTAACTAACCAAGAACCAACCAAACTAACAAAGTAAACAACTTCATCAGATGACAGTCTTATAACATGTTATACAATAAATCTATGTTTTGTTCGAAAAATGTGCATATTTGAGGTATAAATCAGTTTTACATTGCAGCTACCATCAGAGCTACCGTCAAAAATAGCACCGAAGCAGCCAGAGCAATTATAGAGACCAACATGTATTACCTAATTACTCATCATAAAACATTTCTTAAAAATACACAGCGTACAGTAATTGAAAGAGACAGATCTTGTAAATCCAGACAATATTTCCGATTGTCTAAGTGTTTTACAGCGAAAACATAATACAGCATTATATTAGCTTACTACAATAGCCTACCACACGACCGCATTCATTCATCAAGGCACGTTAGCGATAGCAATAGGCACGTTAGCGTTAGCGAATAAACCAGCAAAAGATATTAAATTTCACTAACCATAAACCTTCCTCAGATGACAGTCCTATAACATCAGGTTATACATACACTATGTTTTGTTCGAAAATGTGCATATTTAGAGCTGAAATCCGTGGATATACAACGTAGCATAACGTAGCATAACGTGCTAACGTAGCATTTTTTCCCCAGAATGTACGCATATTTCTATCAGACTCTCACCTATTCTGACCAAATAGCTATTCATAAACATTACAAAAAAATACATGTTGTATAGGAAACGATAGATCCATTAGTTCTTAATGCAATCGCAGTGTTAGAATTCTAAAAATATCTTCATTACGACATAAGACTTAGTTATGGTAAGGGAATAACCAAAACCTGAGCGCAAAGCTACTAGTACACAGTTCAACAGATATATGAAATAGCATCACAAAATGGTTCCTACTTTTGCTGATCTTCTATCAGAATGTTGTACCTTTGGTCCTTTGTCCAGAAGCGTCTTTGCTTGGATTCAGAACATTATTTTTCCCTCTGGAATTAGCAAGCACACTGGCCATGCGGCACTAAGCTCTCCAACGTCAACAAAGTCAAACAACGCAACACAACTAACGTCCCGAATAAATTTCAATAATCTAATGAAACTATATTGAAAAAACATACTTTAGGATGATATTGTAACATGTATCAAATAAAATCAAAGCCGGAGATCATATTTGCCCATAACGACTGGTTTCCAGTAGGCAATAACAGGTCCCGACACGCGCCTTGCAGAAAACAGAAAATTGGGGACACGTTGTTCCAAGAGGGCTTATTCAACGTCAGACAGAGATAATCAACTCCTTTTTCCTCTCACTTCCTCTTGACATCCGGGTGAAGGTGTATGACGTGTACGTACAGCCATACCTATAATGCCCATTTATAGGCAGTCACTTGAACAGAACATAGATTTCAGACTTTCCACTTCCTGGTCACAAAGTGTGCTGCCAAATGAGTTCTGTTTTACCAACAGACAAAATTCCAACGGTTTTAGAAACTAGAGTGTTTTCTATCCAATAAAATTAATAATATGCATATTGTACGAGCAAGAATTGAGTACGAGGCCGTTTAAATTGGAGACGTTTTTCCCCAAAAGTGAAAACAGCACCCCCTGTCCTCATCAGGTTAACATCTTCTGGCTGCAAGCCCGAGGCCGGCCACAATATGACAACAGCCACTTCAAGTGCAGGACGCGAAATTCAAAATATATATATTTTTAATATAAAACTTTTACACATTAACAAGTCCAATACAGCATTTGAAAGATAAACATCTTTTGAATCCAGCCAACATGTCCGATTTTTAAAATGTTTTACAGCGAAAACAGCACGTATATTTATGTTAGCTCACCACCAAATACAAAAAAGGACAGACATTTTTCACAGCACAGGTAGCATGCACAAAGCCAACCTAACTAACCAAGAAACAACTTCATCAGATGACAGTTTTATAACATGTTATTCAATAAATCTATGTTTTGTTCGAAAATGTGCATATTTAGAGCTGAAATCAGTGGTTACACATTGTGCTAAGGTAGCATCTTTTTCCCAGAACGTCCGGATATTTTTCTGACTCTCACATATTCTGACCAAATAACTATTCATAAACATTACTAAAAAATACATGTTGTATAGGAAATGATATATACTAGTTCTTAATGCAATCGCAGTGTTAGAATTCTAAAAATAACTTCATTACGACATAAGGCTTACGTTATGGCGAGCGAGTGCCCAAAACCTGGGCGCAAAACTAACAGTACACAGTTCGACAGATATATGAAATAGCATCATAAAATGGGTCCTACTTTTGATGAGCTTCCATCAGAATGTTGTACAAGAGGTCCTTTCTCAAGAACAATCGTTGTTTGGATTTAGAACGGCCTTTTTCCCTCTTGAATTAGCAAGCGCACTAGCCAAGTGGCGCGAAGCTCTCCTTCCTGAACAAAGGCACACAACGCAACACGCCTAATGTCCCGAAATAAATTTCAATAATCTAATAAAACTATATTGAAAAAATATACTTTACGATGATATTGTCACATGTATCAAATAAAATCAAAGCCGGAGATAGTAGTCGCCTATAACGATAGCTTTTCAGAAGGCAATTCCAGGTCCATCCAGAAAACACTAACTATACCAGAGAAGTTAAAGTGACTATGCATATATGATAAACAGAGAGAGTAGCAGCAGCGTAAAAGAGAGGTCGGGGAGGGGTGGCACACAATGCAAAAAGTCCAGGAAAACAGGAAATGGGTGACATGTCATTCCAAGAGGATTTATTCCACCTCAGACCAAGATAAACACTCCATTTCTTCTCTCACTACCTCTTGACATCTAGGGGAAGGTCTATGATGTGCATGTATACTAATACATATCATGCCCATTTATAGACAGGACCTAGAAGAGAGCATCGTTTTCAGACATTCCACTTCCTGGTCAGTAAGTTTGTGCCAAATGAGTTCTGTTTTACTCACAGATATAATTCAAACGGTTTTAGAAACTAGAGAGTGTTTTCTATCCAATAGTAATAATAATATGCATATTGTACGAGCAAGAATTGAGTATGAGGCCGTTTGAAATGGGCACCTTTTATCAGAGCTACTCAATACTGCCCCTGCAGCCAGAAGAAGTTAAAGGAAAAATTCACCGCTAGACACTGTCTCCCTACATAGTTCTCATTGAGAGACATCATGCGCGGTGTTTTAGATATAATGATGCACTATAGCAGCATTTATTTATTTTTTGCACTGTTAGAGTTCAACCAACGACATCATCGGTTCATTGAGCCTGCTGTCTAGTGCTGAAAGATTAGTACAGTTTTCGATTTCGGTTATGATACTTTTTTGAAACATTAAATGCATTATGAAATAAACATGGAAATTCCTAAACCAAAAGTAGTGGACATTTAAATTGCCAAAACATTGAAAATATTCCTTTGTCTCTGTCAGGTCCACATTGGGGAAACATCAAAAGAAAAATAGGAAAATACTATAAAATAAAAATATTTCAGTTGTGTATAGTACTTATGTGTGTTGAGCTCCCAAAGACTAAATTTCGATAAATATCTGTTTTGAGTGCACTTGAAATATGCAACATGCAATATGAATTGTATTAATAGTATGAAGAGGTAACATCGTTGACCATTTAGCCAATTTATTGACATTTATTAAAAGTTACAGTTTGACTTACTTTGACAGGAACGCACAAATGTCCAAAGTTATTTGTAAGGCAATGTGGGCACCACTTGGAAAACGTTTTGGCAAGGCCTGTTCTGACTAGAGATGCACAATGTCTTCATACCTGATCTGGGGAAACACTGGGGATGTGCTTGGCCTCTCGTTGCAGAGAGAAGTGTGTCTGGCTCAGTAAAGCCTCAAACATAAATTGTCCGCAACAATGAAATGGGCTACTTTCTTATGTGAATGAATGAGGAGGCAGAACACACCATAATTCCAACTTTCAATTTTTTTATTTGAAAATTACAAGTTGAAACATAGTCTATAGATTATTAGCAGGCAGCGTGGGCAACACAAATGAACTCTCCTGCTGCGTAACAATCACATTTTGGAACAGTGAGTGCATTCTGACATCATGCATATAAAAAAACTCACGCTGGGGCGATCATTCAAGATATTTGGAACTGATATGTGAAAATGTTCAAGGGAAATGTTGGGGTGTTTTTCCAATCTCCCTACATAATTATGAGTGATGAGAGGTGTTTCAGACATAATTATGCACCATACAGTTTTTTTTACATTTCTTTCTGGGAGAGCTCAACCAAATACGTCATTGGTTGATTAAGCTTGCAGTCTGATCAAAAAAAGGATGGGTCATGTTTTTATATATACTGTACCATAAAGCCCTGGTGTTTTTCCTGGCTGAAAACATGTAATTACCTCAAAAAGTTCCTCCTCTGTAAGTTTTGCATTATTATTATTAGGAAAGAAATCCTTACAGTTAACATAATTCAGTGTAAATGGAGGAGACTTAAAATATTTTTTTTGCTCTTTCAAAATATAATTTGGTAAATCATGGAGGACTCCATCATTTGTAACGAGTTTCTGTAAAGTCTTTTTTGGTAGCATTTTTATATTGAAGATTCCAAAAAATGTTGTGCATTTTTCAAAATGTTCTATCCATTTCGCTTTATTTTAGTAATAAATTACACTTGATCGTTCTTGAATAAGTACATCCAAATATTTTTGTTTATCCTCTAACCTATTTTGTGCCTCGATAGTACAGTTTCCGTTACCATCTACATGCACTGTTATTTCCTATATTTACTTTATTGAATGAATGGCTCCTAAAATAACATTTAAAAGTGTCCCATACAATAAGGGGACCTGCTGTACCTATGTTGTGCAGAAAAAAAGTAAATTCTGAATTATTTTGTCATTTTCCTTGTCCAATTGTGTTCCCACCCTCGAAGGCAGGCTTTTTATAATGTGGGCGGTACTAGTTTCAACAAGTTAACAGGAGCTAAGTTACCGTGCACTGTCTATCCGAGATAGCTAAATAATTACAATTTCTGCTGCTGGAAAGCGAAACAGTTTTTGATGCGCTTTCACATACTAACATAGGGACATTCTGCCCTATTCATTTGAGACGGAATACAATGAAGAGGAGTTGAGACATCGAGAACAAGAATTGCGACTCCAGCAAGCAGCGAAGCGGAGTTACGGTCAGACTCTGACTAAATCAAATCAAAGTGTATTTGTCACGTGAGCCGAATACAACAGGTAACACCTTACAGTGAAATGCTTACTTACATGCTCTAACCAACAGTGCAAAAATGAATTAGGTGAACAATAGGGAAGTAAAGAAATAAATACAACATTAAAAAGAGTGAAAAATAACAGTAGCGAGGCGATATACAGGCACCGGTTAGTCGGGCTGATTTAGGTAGTATGTACATGTAGATATGGTTAAAGTGACTATGCATATATGATAAACAGAGAGTAGCAGTAGCGTAAAAGAGGGGTGGGCGGGTGGTGGGTGGCGGGACACAATGCAGATAGCCCGGTTAGCCAATGTGCGGGGTCACCGGTTGGCCGGGCTAATTAAGGTAGTATGTACATGGATGTATAGTTAACCTCTCTGGGATATAGGGGGTGCTGTTTCGACTTAGGGAAAATTGGTCTCCAAATTAAACTGCCTAGTACTCAATTCTTGCTCATACAATATGCATATTATTGTTATTATTGGATAGAAAACACTCTCTAGTTTCTATAGCCGTTTGAATTTTGTCTCTGAGTGGAACAGAACTCATTCTACAGCACTTTTCCTGATATGGAGTGAGATTTCAGAAATCTTGGCCTCTGGTCCCAGGTCAGTTTTAATGTCCCTGTAAATGCTATGAGGATACAAACACTGCCCACGCCTTCCTCTAGATGTCAGTAAGTGGTGACAATTTGCATGGAGTCGATTGCGCAATCAGGGCCTGTATAAAAGGCCAACGACCGGATGTACCGTTCTTTTGCTCCCTGCGCCTGAAGCACGATGTACGTCGGACCTGCTCTCTTTCCAAGCTGTTGTTTAGCCAGTAATATATCACCGGTCATGTTTTTACTCGTTATTAGGTGTTAAAAACATCATAAGGTAGTTAATTTAAACCGTTTTATAGCAATTTATATCTGTTTAGTGCGATTTTGAGGCATTGCTTTCTGATGCACTTTGGAGCGCCGGGCACGTTTCGGGGTCCCGGTCGAACGTTAGTGGGCATTTCGACGGACAAGAGGACATCTTTCGACCAAAAGAAGATTAGACCCAAGAAAGGATACATTGCCCAAGATTCTGATGGAAGATCACCTCATAGTAAGAAATATTTAAGATGATAAATCGTTGTTCTGTCGAAAAATGTTAACCGCATATTCCGCCTTTTTCTTTGGTATATCTTCGCTTGGCGAACCCTGTATTGCACAGTAAGGATAATTTTAGAAATGTAATTCAGCGATTGCATTAACTAATTTGTCTTTCGATAGCTGTCCAACTTATATTTTTTTAGTCAAGTTTATGAATAGTTATTCATGAGACAAGATCACTGTCAAATATGGCGCCCGACATTTTCAGGCTAGTTTTGCTAGTATTGTCATTGTATAACCACGTTTTTTTGTGGCTAAATATGCAAATTTTCGAACAAACTCTATATGTATGTTGTAATATGATGTTACAGGAGTGTCATCGGAAGAATTCTGAGAAGGTTAGTGAAAAAATTTATATATTTTGGCGATGATTACGTTATCGCTCTCTTTGGCTTGAATCAATGCTCGGGTAACGTTTGCACATGTGGTATGCTAATATAACGATTTATTGTGTTTTCGCTGTAAAACACTTAGAACATCTGAAATATTGTCTGAATTCACAAGATCTGTGTCTTTCCATTGCTGTGAGCTGTGTATTTTTAAGAAATTTTTTATGATTAGTAATTAGGTAATACACGTTGCTCTCTGTATTTATTCTAGTCGAGTTGTGATGGTGGGTGCAATTGTAAACTATGATTTATACCTGAAATATGCACATTTTTCTAACAAAACCTATCCTATACAATAAATATGTTATCAGACTGTCATCTGATGAGTTTTTTTCTTGGTTAGTGGCTATCAATATCTTTATTTGGCCGAATTGGTGATAGCTACTGGTGGAGAGAAAAAATGGTGGACAAAGAAAAATGGTGTCTTTTGCTAACGTGGTTAGCTAATAGATTTACATATTTTGTCTTCCCTGTAAAACATTTTAAAAATCTGAAATGGTGGCTTTATTCACAAGATCTGTATCTTTCATTTGGTGTCTTGGACTTGTGATTTTATGATATTTAGATTTTCCTTTTCATTGTGACGCGATGCTAATCAGTGAGGGGGGGGTTGGGGGTGCTTGTCAGTTGGGACGCTAGCGTCCCAACTATACCAGAGAAGTTAAAGTGACTATGCATATATGATAAACAGAGAGAGTAGCAGCAGCGTAAAAGAGAGGTCGGGGAGGGGTGGCACACAATGCAAAAAGTCCAGGAAGCCATTTGATTACCTGTTCAGGAATCTTATTGCTTGGGGATAAAAACTGTTGAGAAGTCTTTTTGTCCTAGATTGGCACTCCGGTACTGCTTGCCATGAGGTACAGGAGTGCATATGACTGGGGTGGTTGGGGTCTTTGACAATTTTGAGGGCCTTCCTCTGACACCACCTGGTATAGAGGTCCTGGATGGCAGGCAGCTTAGCCCCAGTGATGTATGTACTACCCTCTGTAGTGCCTTGCGGTCGGAGGCCGAGCAAATGCCATACCAGGCAGTGATGCAACCAGTCAGGATGCTCCCGATGTTGAAGCTGTAGAACCTTTTGAGGATCTGAGGATCCATGCCAAATATTTCTAGTTTAATAAGAGGGAATAAGCTTTGTCGTGCCCTCTTCACGACTGTCTTGGTGTGAAATATGGATTTCTGTCAAAATCTGATTGTTTTTTGCAAATTCTTTTGATTCGACAGAATTGGCTGTAGGGAAACTATTTTTCAAGGGAAGTGGTCGACAACTGTCAGCCCTCAACAAACTGTTACAATCAGTAGGTTTCCTGTAAAGATCAGTGTAGAACATTATTTTCACACAAGTTCAGAAGATCAAGAAAACTGATTTGACATGTATCAAATTGCATAGTAAATCTCAAATGTTCAGAACAGGAGTTAAGAAAAGCATGGAACGCCGGTAGCTTTTTTCCATCACCTCTCCATAGAACAAAAATATCATCAATATACCGTTTCCAAATAATGATGTTAGGCAAGAAAACATTTTTTAGGAGGTTGAAAAGAGACTTTCTCCATGTAACCCACATACAAATTAGCATAGTTAGGAGCCATGGGGGATCCCATAGCAGTATCCTTCGTCTGAATAAAGAAATCATTTAGAAACTTGAAATAATTATGTGTGAGTACTATTTCAGCCAATGTTATAATGCATGCACTGGAAGGTAGTTTATTAGGGTCGCGTTGCAGAAGAACATGTTCCATATCTTCAATACCACCCTCGTGTGGAATATTTGTGTACAGTGACTCAACATCAAAAGTAACTAACAAGGTATTCTCAGGGAGAGGATCAAGAGATTCAATGATAGAGATCATACTGATGGTGTCCTTTACAAAGGAGGGGAGCTGTTCTGCGAGTGGTCTAATAAAAAAGTCAACAAAAGTAGATAGAGGGGCCGTTACTGCATCAATGCCCGCTACAATAGGGCGCCCTGGAGGTTTTGCAACATTCTTGTGGAATTTCGGCAAAGTATAGAAAGTGGCAATTTTAGGGTGTTGAATAGCCAAAAAGTCATGTTCTTTTTTGGTTATCTGACCAAAAAAATCAACAGAGCACAAGCTTTTAGTGACTTTCTCAAATCATCAATAGCCTAGTTGCATGCAGCCCATATATGGTATGCTTTAATTTCTAAGACATTCTAAGGTGTGTATCATTCACAACAAAAGTTGGCAAATAACTGTAAATCTAGTGCATAGGACCTGCTTCAAATTGTAACTTTTACACGCAATATAGCGCACTCGCTCTGGAATGGGAAAAATATGATATATATTTTATCCAGCTAAGTTTAATTATATTCTTCTTACTATAAAATCATATAATACAATATAATGGTACGGGACTTATAAGCATATGTCAGCTAAATGAACATAGCCAGACATGATACAGTAAGCCAACCTATATTCTGTTCTTCTGAAATACATTTTCTTCATTTCATGTTTCTTTAGACCTGACAAAAATAAGTAATGTATTTATTGTGATGGTGTATATTAAATAGATTTAATGAATATCACAATCAACTGATCCCTTATAAAAATGTTTTGCTGCGAAGGTTTGCCGCTAGCGGTGAATCTGTGGCAAACCTTTGACAACAACAATATGTATTGCCAATAGAGGCAAACAGTTTACAAGAAGACATTTATTGTAAACACATGAGTTCTAAGACCAGTAACACTTGATGACCAATCAATCTGTTGGAAAATGGAAACTAAGCTAGCTAGTTACAGTACCTACCAAAGTTGTCTAATTTATTAAATGAACTTCCTAATAATCTTAAACATTTTATTAGCTAAATGCTACATAGGTACCATTGTCATTTTATGGGATAGAGTGAAACATGTTGTTGATATCAGTTTCAATCTGTCAGCTCCACTGATTGACTGGCTAGCACTTAGCTAGCAAATGTTAGCGTTCATATATTGTTTTATCATGAGACAGGTAGCTAGCTAACTAATGATATGCCTAAACATATTTTAAGTGAATACGATGATGTATTTTAATACCAATATTCATGTCAATATGCTAGTGTCACGGTTCAGTAGCATGTTAGCTAGCACAGAAATTAGGTAGGTGGCTAGCTACAATATGAGTTGATCTGACATTGAAGCCGAACTTGATTTTGCAGATGGATAAACTTCCCCTACCTGTGGTGTTGGATGAGGCTTTATTGGGAGGAGAATGCATCAACACCCTGGAAATATGTTTGTGGTGAATTCACTCATAACACTTTTTTATTAGTGATAATTGTGTGTATTGTCTTCAGGAGTGATAAGTAAATGCATGTATTATTCTCATAAATGTACCCATACATTCATTATTTATTTGAAACAATTAGATCCTTAATTTCTTTCAACTAGTAGCTAGCTCGTCTTGATAATGTGTTTTTTCTCCTCTCTTTCTAGAAGCAATCCTTTACAAGGCAAACATATAGATTGAGGCCTTCAATAAAACCGAGGTCAGAGAAATGTGTGAACCACACAGGTCAAGGCTGCTTTCACGCATGGCTTTGAGATGCAAGTTACACTCTATAAAAAAATGTTGGGTTGTTTGGATGACCCAATTGCTGGGTTGCAGGCATTGGGTCAATAGTTGGGTTGTTTTCTGTAAATACAGCCATACTGGGTTGTTGGTTCTGGGTTAAGGTTGGGCTATGGATATTTGACCCAGCCAGTGGGTTAATTCTCCTGCCACCAGTGCGTGATGTCCACCAGAATACTTGCAAGTATTGTAGTTCTAGTGCGATTGAGTGATTGATGAGTGGAAAATGACTAATAGCATTTTGATAGACTACGGGTGTTTTGTTAGGAATTATGAATTTGATGGTCATTCAGGTTAAATAGGTTGTCCTATCATAATTAGTTAACATTAGCTTGAGCAGTAGCTAACATCTCTGGCTGTGGTAACATTAGCTAGCTAATGTTAGCTACGCCACCACGCTTGCAACGCTAGTCACGGAATATAAATAAAAATATATCTTTTTTTATCTAGCTAACTATGTCAGTGTCTGGTAGCTAGCTTAGTCTGACATTTCTTCTGGACTAAATTACCATAGCTAGATTTAACCTATTTTCCATCTTGGTTAATTTAAGTCAGCCAAGCTGTAGAAGAAAGAGCAGCATCTCCTGCTTCTTCAGTGTGAGCGGTCTGTCTACGAGAAGATGTGTCACGCCCTGACCTTAGAGATCCTTTTTATGTCTCTATTGTGATTTGGGTGGGCATTCTATGTTCTGTATTTCTAGGTTTTGTATTTCTTTGTTTCTGGCCGGAGTTTGGTTCCCAATCGTTGTCTCTGATTGGGGATCATACTTAGGCTGCCCTTTTCCCTCTTTCTGTGTGGGATCTTGTTCTTTGTTTGTGTGCAGGGAGTTTGCACATCGAAGCTGTTTGGTCGTTGTATTCTTTATTGTTTTGTCCTGTTTTAGTTTCTGTTTTAGTTTTACATTTTGTGGAACTCTAAGAACGCTGCGCCTTGGTCTCTTCCTTCCGATGACACAGTTACAAGATGGTTGCTGACTGCAAGACCACCTGTCAAGACTTGCAGTTCTCTCTGGGGGGCCCCTACTGAACCAGCAAGCAAAGACATCAGGATGCATTACAGCTTTGGTTTTGCTAAAAAAATTGAGTAACATTTCCTCCTTTATACTAAGGACATAGATCTACACACCCAAAAAATCATATATATATATATATCCTGCTGCTCAGTCACTTTACTGCTGATTGTTTGCATAGAACTACCTCATCTATCACTGATATTGTTATTGATATTGTTCTTGTATATACTGTATATTATTTATATTGACGCTATCTATTTCTGATATTGCTAATATGCAAGTAATCATTTGGCTGTACCATTTTCACCGTCTGTAGAGACCCATCCACTTAGCAAGACTTTTGAATATATATATACAGTGGGGCAAAAAGTATTTAGTCAGCCACCAATTGTGCAAGTTCTCCCACTTAACAAGATGAGAGAGGCCTGTAATTTCCATCATAGGCACACTTCAACTATGACAGACAAAATGAGAAAAAGAAATCCAGAAAATCACATTGTAGGATTTTTTATGAATTTATTTGCAAATTATGGTGGAAAATAAGTATTTGGTCAATAACAAAAGTTTCTCAATACTTTCTTATATACCCTTTGTTGGCAATGACAGAGGTCAAACGTTTTCTGTAAGTCTTCACAAGGTTTTCACACACTGTTGCTGGTATTTTGGCCCATTCCTCCATGCAGATCTCCTCTAGAGCAGTGATGTTTTGGGGCTGTTGCTGGACAATACGAATTTTCAACTCCCTCCAAAGATTTTCTATGGGGTTGAGATCTGGAGACTGGCTAGGCCACTCCAGGGCCTTGAAATGCTTCTTACGAAGCCACTCCTTCATTGCCCGGGCGGTGTGTTTGGGATCATTGTCATGCTGAAAGACCCAACCACGTTTCATCTTCAATGCCCTTGCTGATGGAAGGAGGTTTTCACTCAAAATCGATACATGGCCCCATTCATTCTTTCCTTTACACGGATCAGTCGGCCCGGTCCCTTTGCAGAAAAACAGCCCCAAAGCATTCTGTTTCCACCCCCATGCTTCACAGTAGTTATGGTGTTCTTTGGATGCAACTCAGCATTCTTTGTCCTACAAACACGACGAGTTGAGTTTTTACCAAAAAGTTATATTTTGGTTTCATCTGACCATATGACATTCTCCCATTCTTCTTCTGGATCATCCAAATGCTCTCTAGCAACAGGCCTGGACATGTACTGGCTTAAGCAGGGGGACACGTCTCGCACTGCAGGATTTGAGTCCCTGGCGGCGTAGTGTGATACTGATGGTAGGCTTTGTTACTTTGGTCCCAGCTCTCTGCCGGTTATTCACTAGGTCCCCCCATGTGGTTCTGGGATTTTTGCTCACCATTCTTGTGATCATTTTGACCCCACGGGGTGAGATCTTGCGTGGAGCCCCAGATCGAGGGAGATTATCAGTGGTCTTGTATGTATTTCATTTCCTAATAATTGCTCCCACAGTTGATTTCTTCAAACCAAGCTGCTTACCTATTGCAGATTCAGTCTTCCCAGCCTGGTGCAGGTCTACAATTTTGTTTCTGGTTTCCTTTGACAGCTCTTTGGTCTTGGCCATAGTGGAGTTTGGAGTGTGACTGTTTGAGGTTGTGGACAGGTGTCTTTTATACTGATAATAAGTTCAAACAGGTGCCATTAACCTGTCTAGGATCAGCGTGGCGCTAGCGGCACACCCCCCCCCCCCCCACTGAAAAACCAGTGCCGCGAAATTCAAAAAAAATATTTTTTTAAAATATTTAACTTTCACACATTAAAGTCCAATACAGCTAATGAAAGACACAGATCTTATGAATCCAGTCAACATTTCCGATTTTTAAAATGTTTTACAGGGAAGACACAATATGTAAAGATGTACATCTATTACCTAAAAACACATTAGCATAATCCACCATCTTTTATTTGTCCACCAACACCAGTAGCCATCACCAATTCGGCTAAACTAAGATATTTATAGCCCCTAACCAACAAAAAAACTCATTAGATGACAGTCTGATAACATATTTATGGTATGGGATAGGTTTTGTTAGAAAAAAGTGCATATTTCAGGTATATGGCATAGTTTACAATTGCACCCACCATCACAAATGGACTAGAATAATTACAATGAGCAACGTGTTTACCTAACTACTAATCATCAAACATTTCGTAAAAATACACAGCATACACGAATCGAAAGACACAGATCCTGTGAATACAGACAATATTTCAGATTTTCTAAGTGTCTTACAGCGAAAACACAATAAATCGTTATATTAGCTTAGCACATAGCAATTAGCAGCCCAGCATTGATTCTAGCCAAAGTGAGCGATAAAAGTCAACATCGCCAAAAGATATTAATTTTTTCACTAACCTTCTCAGAATTCTTCCGATGACACTCCTGTAACATCACATTACAACATGCATATACAGTTTGATCGAAAATGTTTATATTTAGCCACCAAAATCATGGTTAGACAATGTGAAATGTAGACAAGCTGGTAAAGAAAACGTCCTTGCGCCACTTAGACAGTGATCTACTCTTATACATAAATACTCATAAACGTGACTAAAAAATATAGGGTGGACAGGGATTGATAGACAATTTAATTCTTAATACAATTGCGTTATTACATTTTTTAATTTATCCTTACTTTTCAATACAGTTTGCGCCAAGCGAAGCTACGTCAAAAAACATGGCGTCCTAAGCCACTAAAATGTTTCGACAGAAACACGATTTATCATAATAAAAATGTCCTACCTTGAGCTGTTCTTCCATCAGTATCTTGGGCAAAGGATCCTTTCTTGGGAGAAATCGTCTTTTGGTGGAAAGCTGTCCTCTTGCCATGTGGAAATGTCAACTACGTTCGGGATGAACTGAAAAGCGTGCCCAACTTTTCACATCGTTGCAAAAATAAATGTCCCAAAATCGCACTAAACGGATATAAATTGCTATAAAACGCTTTAAATTAACTACTTTGTGATGTTTGTAACTCCTATAACGAGTGAAAAGATGACCGGAGAAATATAACAGGCTAAACTAACGCTTGGAACAGGAGAGGGTCGGTGTCTTCCACGCGCGTTACGCAGCAAGAAAAGACTTGCTAGCTAAAGGTTTTTTTCATTTGTAGGGCCTGTGAACGAGCAATCGAGCCCGTTGGAATCGTCATCACGTAAAGGCATCCAGGGGAAGACGTAAGAAGTGTCCGTATAGTCATAGCAACGACAGTGCCCGTTTAAATGACTTCAGAAAAGTGGCCAACGTTTCTCAAATCTGACTCCATGTCAGGGAAATTGCTGTAGAATGGGCTCTGTTCCACTTAGAGACAAAATTTCAACTCCTATAGAAACTATAGACTGTTTTCTATCCAATAATAATAATAATATGCATATTGTACGATCAAGGATTTTGTGGGAAGCCGTTTAAAAAATTAGCCACATTAGCATAAATAGTCTAAACAGCGCCCCCATCCCCAACAGGTTAATACAGGTAACGAGTGGAGGACAGCGGAGCCTCTTAATGCAACCACTGTGTCAGATTTAAAAACAACTTCACGAAAAAAGCACACCATGCAATAATCTAAGACGGCGCTCAAAAATAACAACATTTCTCCGCCATGTTGGAGTCAACAGAAATACGAAATTACATCATGAATATTCCCTTACCTTTGATCATCTTCATCAGACTGCACTCCCAGGAATCCTAGTTCCACAATAAATTGCTGTTTTGTTCGATCACGTCCATTACTTATGTCTAAGTAGCTACTTTTGCTAGCATGTTTAGTGCACATGTCCAAACGCTCACGCAGATGCAGGCGAACTCGGACGAAAACTTCAAAAAGTTATATAACAGGTTGAAAAAACTGGTCAAACTAAGTAGAGAATCAATCTTCAGGATGTTGTTATCATAACTATCCAATAAAGTTCCAACTGGAGAATTTCTTTGTGTCTCTAGAAGTTATGGAAAGCAAGACGATATCGTTTGGAACGCGCGTGACCAGGAACTGGCATTCTGCCAGACCAATGACTGAAACACCTCCCATCCGGCCCCAGATCACACTAGAGGCTTCATTCCACGTTCTACAGACTGTTGACATCTAGTGGAAGGCGTAGGAAGTGCATACCGATCCATATCTTACAGGGAATTGAATAGGCGATGAGTTGAACATTGACCAGTCTCAGAATTCTCACTTCCTGTTTGGATTTTTGCCTGCCATATGAGTTATGTTATAATCACAGACATCATTCAAACAGTTTTGGAAACTTCAGAGTGTTTAAATCCAATAGTAATAATACTATGCATATATTATCATCTGGGACAGAGTAGGAGGCAGTTCACTATGGGCACGCAATTCATCCAAAAGTGAAAATGCTGCCCCCTGTCATAAAGAAGTGAGATCCACATGGCACGATAAGAGAAACAAAATTAATTAAGATCCAGCAAAATGATTACTGGATTAATCTTACATTAATTAAAACATTTGGTATTTGGGAACATCTGAGGCCTTCCTTTGCAGTCCAGGAAGCATCTGTGAAGTGATTTGCATTCTGGGAAAGTTCTAGTGAAGGAAAAAAATCTAGTAAATGTTCATATTCTTCAGTTTACATTACGACTATCTATAGATGTCTGATGATTAGGACTGCACACTACTAAGAGGGGGAAAATGTAAATCATCATGTACATTTTTATGTAATACAAAAACACTGATTTTACAATAAAACTTGAATTTCCTCTTTTCCTCCTCCAGTTGGAAAATTTCTAGCCACTGCCTTACACACAGAGATAAAAATAAGCTACCTTTCCTAACACCTCGAATGTAACACCTTGAGTCATGAGAAAAATGAGCAGAGTAGCTAGCATAGCCCTGGGTTAGTGGCGGGCTAGCCCTCTTGTTGTCAGGGATGCTGCTGTTGCTTCCTCACAGCATCACAGTGTTGCACATGGGCTAAGTACCTAGTGAGAGACCGGAGGGGAAGACTGCTTGCTATTAATAAGAGATATGCTCTCTTTGTGCAGCGAGGCATGCCAACATGTTTGTCTGTATAGCCAGAAGCTCAACATTACAGCACAATAAAGGTAGCGAGTACGGTGTCCGTATTAGGACAGCCTCAGTGCTGAAGTTCTGCTGATACTGAGTCTTTCCTAATATGGACACCATAAGCTAGTCTCTTTCATATTGTCCAGCTGTGTATTTGGTGGGTGTGAATGGTGGTGGGTGAGTTAACAACACCAGCTGAGGTAACTCACAACCTAGGCCTGTATTCATGATTAGCTTGTCAATTTTTATTTGCATCGAAAATCTAAATGAGTGGAACTTTTGGACCGATAGATTAATATAGTACGTTATACATGCGCATCTCTGTGTGGCTAGACCCTCAGGCAAAATATGTTATGAAGAATTAATCAAGAGGGTCCTGGAGTGGAAGCAATATGGGGAGAAACAACATGATAGCTATGTTTGAGAATACAATCTGCTGTTGATCTCTTTCTAGGTGGAAATGCTTTGCTCAGTGAGTATGTGCCTCTGTCTGAGCATGTGTGTGTGTGTGTGTGTGTGTGTGTGTGTGTGTGTGTGTGTGTGTGTGTGTGAGCTGAAGCGTCCAGCTCCCCCAGATAGCCACTGCTATTACTCACGCCGACACGTAGTCTCTTGCTTTCTGAGCCCCTGTGCAAAGATAAGGCATTGGATCCCTCTCGACCAACGGTTTCATCAATCTGGAGATTTACAGCCAGTACTGCAGGACACTGATGAAGCATAAAAGCAGTAAACTAAATTTTCTCCTTCAAGCCCATTGTGGTCCAAACCCTCTCATAACTACGATACTCTCCTACACATATTGACATAATACCTCGGAAATCTTCACTACTGACTTTAGGATTTAGATTATCCAAAACAACTCAGACTTGACTCCCTGCGGCCCTGTTTTTATCTGGTTCCCATGTTTTGTCTATTTGGCCACAGGTTTCTCACAACAATTCTCATTTGCATCCTGGAATGTCAGGTCTAATCTGTCAGCCGCTCCATGTGGGAACGTTTTGTGTCTTTCAAAAGGCAAGCCTGCGTAACTGAAATTTCACTGGCTTGTATGGAATATTAGATGCTCGTCCCCTTCTTGACTGGCAGGGCCTGTTCAAGTTGTATTGGGCCTGTTTCATTTCAGATTTCCTCAAAAGCCTCCTCGCTCTGGAGTATTTCTCTCATCTCTTCTCCAGTGGAGTCCCACTTTGCCTCAAGTCTTTTCTTTAGGTGGAATGAATTGTGTAAGCAGGTGATCTTTAGCTCAACTACAAGTGGACATCAAGGTTGATTCATGTCGCTGGCCTCATCCAAAGTCAGGATCACACTTAATCAAGACACTCCCTTCTTCTTCCACTGAGTCATCAAGACTGCGCTTGAGCAAATCCTGAAGATTAATAGAAACATGCCTGACCTTATGACCTGGATTGTTTGAAAGGAAGAACTCAAAGGACCTAGCAGGAATCCCAATCAAAATAAATACAAGCACAAAGTTTGGATATCAAGACATGTGGTTCAAATTCCTCCATCTTTAAAAGGGTTTGGCACAGTCCCGTATTCGAGTCAGGCACAATCGTACAAATGTATCTCCTTGTTTTTGCAGCGTTTGTTAGCAATTTTGCAATACTTCCTATATGTTCTTCAATGTATCTGTGATGGCAAATGCAAAGATAAGAATTGTCCAAATCATCATGAGGCCTAGCTTGGGGAGTTCTCATCCATATCTATTTCTCCCTCTCTCACTCTCTTTTAAATTACTTACGGCTGAGACCAATATTTATGAATGTGGAGACTGGTTGAGCTGCTAATCTAACGCAGTTGGTGGGAGTGAGATCATTACTTCTACTTAGACAGACATCTGAGGAGGCCTGAAGCTGGGCTGAACACCTCTGATCTCTCCCCCGCACACCAAGCCTGGAAACTTCTCTTCAGCAGTCGGATGAAGAACGACTCTGGATCAAACAGACCTCTGCTTCCCCATAACACTTCTCTTCTCATTTAAAAAAAATATATATTTAACCTTTATTTAACTAGGTAAGTCAGTTAAGAACAAATTCTTATTTACAATGACGGCCTACCAAAGTCAAAAGGACTCCTACGGGGATGGGGGCTGGGATAATGTGTGTGTATATATATACACTGCTCAAAAAAATAAAGGGAACACTTAAACAACACAATGTAACTCCAAGACAATCACACTTCCGTGAAATCAAACTGTCCACTTAGGAAGCAACACTGATTGACAATAAATTTCACATGCTGTTGTGCAAATGGAATAGACAAAAGGTGGAAATTATAGGCAATTAGTAAGACACCCCCAATAAAGGAATGGTTCTGGTGGTGACTACAGACCACTTCTGTGGCCTGCTGGAGGTCATTTTGCAGGGCTCTGGCAGTGCACCTCCTTGCACAAAGACGGAGGTAGCGGTCCTACTGCTGGGATGTTGCCCTCCTACGGCCTCCTCCACGTCTCCTGATGTACTGGCCTATCTCCTGGTAGCGCCTCCATGCTCTGGACACTACGCTGACAGACACAGCAAACCTTTTTGCCACAGCTCGCATTGATGTGCCATCCTGGATGAACTGCACTACCTGAGCCACGTGTGGGTTGTAGACTCCGTCTCATGCTACCACTAGAGTGAAAGCACCGCCAGCATTCAAAAGTGACCAAAACATCAGCCAGGAAGCATAGGAACTGAGAAGTGGTCTGTGGTCACCACCTGCAGAACCATTCCTTTATTGGGGGTGTCTTACTAATTGCCTATAATTTCCACCTTTTGTCTATTCCATTTGCACAACAGCATGTGACATTAATTGTCAATCAGTGTTTCTTCCTAAGTGGACAGTTTGATTTCACGGAAGTATGATTGACTTGGAGTTACATTGTGTTGTTTAAGTGTTCCCTTTATTTTTTTGAGCAGTGTATATATATGACAGAACACAGATTACGACAAGAGAGACACTACAGTATATAAAGAGAGACCTAAGACAACAACATAGCATGACGGTAACACATGACAACACAGCATGGTAGCAACACAACATGACAACAACATGATAGCATTACAACATGGTAAAAACATTATTGGTCACAGACAACAGCACAAAGAGCAAGAAGGAAGAGACAACAATACATCACGTGAAGCAGCCATAACTGTCAGTAAGTGTCCATGATTGAGTCTTTGAATGAAGAGATGGAGATAACTGTCCAGTTTTTTTTTCTTACCCCAGCTCATTCGAGTCGCTAGCTACATCGAACTGAAATGAGGAGGGACCCAGAGGCGTGAGTGCTTTGGGGACGTTTAAAATAATATGACGAAAGAATGGGTGTTGTATGTGGAGGATGATGGCTGCAGTAGGTATTTGAGATAGGGGGGAGTGAGGCCTAAGAGGGTTTTATAAATAAGCATCAACCAGTGGGTCTTGCAACGGGTATACAGAGATGACCAGACTACAGAGGAGTATAGAGTGCAGTGATGTGTCCTATAAGGAGCATTGGTGGCAAATCTGATGGCCGAATGGTAAAGAACATCTAGCCGCTCGAGAGCTCCCTTACCTGTCGATCGATACATTACGTTTCCGTAATCTAGCACGGATAGGATGTTCATCTGAATCAGGGCTAGTTTGGCAGCTGGGGTGTAAGAGGAGCGATTACGATAGAGGAAACCACATATAGATTTAACCTTAGCCTGCAGCTTTGATCTGTGCTGAGAGAAGGACAGTGAACTGTGTAGCCATACTCCCAAGTACTTGTAAGAGGTGACTACCTCAAGCGCTAAATCCTCAGAGGTAGTAATAACACCTGTGGGAAGAAGGGCATTCTTGGCCTTTGTTCTGGAGGTGTTCAGAACAAGGTGAACTTTCATTTTGTGTCTTGAACTTGTGATTTCATGATATTTATATGCTAGTATTTCCTCGTGGCGCTATGCTAGGCTAGTCAGCTTTTTTACTGATGAGGATGCTCCCGAATCCGGGATGGTGACCAAGTAGAAGTTAAGAACAAGTGTATCTTTAATTCTACGTAAAACATGTATCTTTCATCAAAGTTTATGATAAGTATTTCTGTTATTTGACGTGGCTCTCTGCAATTTCTCCGGATATTTTGGAGGCATTTCTGAACATGGCGCCAATGTAAACCGAGATTTGTGGATATAAATATGCACATTATCGAACAAAACATAAATGTATTGTGTAACATGATGTCCTATGAGTGTCATCTGATGAAGATCATCAAAGGTTAGTGATTCATTTTATCTCTTTCTGCTTTTTGTGACTACTATCTTTTGCTGGGAAAATGGCTGTGTTTTTCTATGGCTATGTACTGAGCTAACATAATCGTTTGGTGTGCTTTCACCGTAAATCCTTTTTGAAATCAGACATGTTGGCTGGATTCACAACATGTGTAGCTTTAATTTGGTGTCTTTCATGTGTGATTTCATGAAATATAGATTTTTATAGTAATACATTCGAATTTGGCGCGCTACATTTTTCTGGCTTTTGGCCAAGTGGGACGCTACCGTCCCACCTATCCCAGAGACGTTAAAGGAAAAACGGCTTCCGGTAACACTTTATTTGGATAGGGTGAAGTAGATGTTCAGTAGATCAAATCAAATCAAATTTTATTGGTCACATACACATGGTTAGCAGATGTTAACCTGTACTGCTCTGGCGTTCCGCCAATGGAACTCCTCCCACATTCCACTGAAAAGGCAGAGCGCGAAATTCAAAATATATTTTTTAGAAATATTTAACTTTCACACATTAACAAGTCCAATACAGCAAATGAAAGTGTACCCATCTTGTGTATCCAGCCAACATGTCCGATTTCTAAAATGTTTTACAGCGAAAACACCACGTATATTTATGTTAGCTCACCACCAAATACAAAAAAGGACAGACATTTTTCACAGCACAGGTAGCATGCACAAAGCCAACCTAACTAACCAAGAACCAACCAAACTAACCAACAAACAACTTCATCAGATGACAGTCTTATAACATGTTATTCAATAAATCTATGTTTTGTTCGAAAAATGTGCATATTTCAGGTATAAATCATAGTTTACATTGCAGCTACAAATCAGAAATTGCACCGAAAGCAGCCAGAATAATTAGACACCAACGTCAAATACCTAAATACCCATTTCCCAGCAGCAAAAGTTAGCGATCGTAACAAACCAGCAAAAGATATATAATTTTTGACTAACCTTGATATGCTTCATCAGATGACAGTCCTATAACATCAGGTTATACATACATTACATTTACATTTACATTTAAGTCATTTAGCAGACGCTCTTATCCAGAGCGACTTACAAATTGGTGCATTCACCTAATCACATCCAGTGGAACAGCCACTTTACAATAGTGCATCTAAATCTTTTAAGGGGGGGGGGGGGCAGAAGGATTGCTTTATCCTAGGTATTCCTTGAAGAGGTGGGGTTTCAGGTGTCTCCGGAAGGTGGTGATTGACTCCGCTGTCCTGGCGTCGTGAGGGAGTTTGTTCCACCATTGGGGTGCCAGAGCAGCGAACAGTTTTGACTGGGCTGAGCGGGAACTTCCTCAGTGGTAGGGAGGCGAGCAGGCCAGAGGTGGATGAACGCAGTGCCCTTGTTTGGGTGTAGGGCCTGATCAGAGCCTGAAGGTACTGAGGTGCCGTTCCCCTCACAGCTCCGTAGGCAAGCACCATGGTCTTGTAGCGGATGCGAGCTTCAACTGGAAGCCAGTGGAGAGAGCGGAGGAGCGGGGTGACGTGAGAGAACTTGGGAAGGTTGAACACCAGACGGGCTGCGGCGTTCTGGATGAGTTGTAGGGGTTTGATGGCACAGGCAGGGAGCCCAGCCAACAGCGAGTTGCAGTAATCCAGACGGGAGATGACAAGTGCCTGGATTAGGACCTGCGCCGCTTCCTGTGTGAGGCAGGGTCGTACTCTGCGGATGTTGTAGAGCATGAACCTACAGGAACGGGCCACCGCCTTGATGTTAGTTGAGAACGACAGGGTGTTGTCCAGGATCACGCCAAGGTTCTTAGCACTCTGGGAGGAGGACACAATGGAGTTGTCAACCGTGATGGCGAGATCATGGAACGGGCAGTCCTTCCCCGGGAAGAAGAGCAGCTCCGTCTTGCCGAGGTTCAGCTTGAGGTGGTGATCCGTCATCCACACTGATATGTCTGCCAGACATGCAGAGATGCGATTCGCCACCTGGTCATCAGAAGGGGGAAAGGAGAAGATTAATTGTGTGTCGTCTGCATAGCAGTGATAGGAGAGACCATGTGAGGTTATGACAGAGCCAAGTGACTTGGTGTATAGCGAGAATAGGAGAGGGCCTAGAACAGAGCCCTGGGGGACACCAGTGGTGAGAGCGCGTGGTGAGGAGACAGATTCTCGCCACGCCACCTGGTAGGAGCGACCTGTCAGGTAGGACGCAATCCAAGCGTGGGCCGCGCCGGAGATGCCCAACTCGGAGAGGGTGGAGAGGAGGATCTGATGGTTCACAGTATCGAAGGCAGCCGATAGGTCTAGAAGGATGAGAGCAGAGGAGAGAGAGTTAGCTTTAGCAGTGCGGAGCGCCTCCGTGATACAGAGAAGAGCAGTCTCAGTTGAGTGACTAGTCTTGAAACCTGACTGATTTGGATCAAGAAGGTCATTCTGAGAGAGATAGCAGGAGAGCTGGCCAAGGACGGCACGTTCAAGAGTTTTGGAGAGAAAAGAAAGAAGGGATACTGGTCTGTAGTTGTTGACATCGGAGGGATCGAGTGTAGGTTTTTTCAGAAGGGGTGCAACTCTCGCTCTCTTGAAGACGGAAGGGACGTAGCCAGCGGTCAAGGATGAGTTGATGAGCGAGGTGAGGTAAGGGAGAAGGTCTCCGGAAATGGTCTGGAGAAGAGAGGAGGGGATAGGGTCAAGCGGGCAGGTTGTTGGGCGGCCGGCCGTCACAAGACGCGAGATTTCATCTGGAGAGAGAGGGGAGAAAGAGGTCAAAGCACAGGGTAGGGCAGTGTGAGCAGAACCAGCGGTGTCGTTTGACTTAGCAAACGAGGATCGGATGTCGTCGACCTTCTTTTCAAAATGGTTGACGAAGTCGTCTGCAGAGAGGGAGGAGGGGGGGGGGAGGGGGAGGAGGATTCAGGAGGGAGGAGAAGGTGGCAAAGAGCTTCCTAGGGTTAGAGGCAGATGCTTGGAATTTAGAGTGGTAGAAAGTGGCTTTAGCAGCAGAGACAGAAGAGGAAAATGTAGAGAGGAGGGAGTGAAAGGATGCCAGGTCCGCAGGGAGGCGAGTTTTCCTCCATTTCCGCTCGGCTGCCCGGAGCCCTGTTCTGTGAGCTCGCAATGAGTCGTCGAGCCACGGAGCGGGAGGGGAGGACCGAGCCGGCCTGGAGGATAGGGGACATAGAGAGTCAAAGGATGCAGAAAGGGAGGAGAGGAGGGTTGAGGAGGCAGAATCAGGAGATAGGTTGGAGAAGGTTTGGGCAGAGGGAAGAGATGATAGGATGGAAGAGGAGAGAGTAGCGGGGGAGAGAGAGCGAAGGTTGGGACGGCGCGATACCATCCGAGTAGGGGCAGTGTGGGAAGTGTTGGATGAGAGCGAGAGGGAAAAGGATACAAGGTAGTGGTCGGAGACTTGGAGGGGAGTTGCAATGAGGTTAGTGGAAGAACAGCATCTAGTAAAGATGAGGTCAAGCGTATTGCCTGCCTTGTGAGTAGGGGGGGAAGGTGAGAGGGTGAGGTCAAAAGAGGAGAGGAGTGGAAAGAAGGAGGCAGAGAGGAATGAGTCAAAGGTAGACATGGGGAGGTTAAAGTCACCCAGAACTGTGAGAGGTGAGCCGTCCTCAGGAAAGGAGCTTATCAAGGCATCAAGCTCATTGATGAACTCTCCAAGGGAACCTGGAGGGCGATAAATGATAAGGATGTTAAGCTTGAAAGGGCTGGTAACTGTGACAGCATGGAATTCAAAGGAGGCGATAGACAGATGGGTAAGGGGAGAAAGAGAGAATGACCACTTGGGAGAGATGAGGATCCCGGTGCCACCACCCCGCTGACCAGAAGCTCTCGGGGTGTGCGAGAACACGTGGGCAGACGAAGAGAGAGCAGTAGGAGTAGCAGTGTTATCTGTGGTGAGCCATGTTTCCGTCAGTGCCAAGAAGTCGAGGGACTGGAGGGACGCATAGGCTGAGATGAGCTCTGCCTTATGTTTTGTTCGAAAATGTGCATATTTAGAGCTGAAATCAGTGGTTATACATTGTGCTAACGTAGCTACTTTTCCCACTATGTCCGGATATTTTTCTGACACTTTTTCTGACACACATATTCTGACCAAATAGCTATTCATGAACATAACTAAAAAATACATGTTGTATAGGAAATGATAGATACACTAGTTCTTAACTTCTTATGGCTGCAGGGGGCGAATTGAGTAGCCAGATTATATGTGCCCATTTCAAACGGCGTCGTACTCAATTCTTGCTCGTACAATATGCATATTATTATTACTATTGGATAGAAAACACTCTCTAGTTTCTAAAACCGTTCGAATTATTTCTCTGAGTGAAACAGAACTCCTTCTGCAGCAATTTTCCTGACCAGGAAGTGAAATGTCAGAAATCTATGCTCTGTTCAACCTCATGCCTATACATGGGCGTGTGACGTAGGAGTCTACAAACACTTCCTACGCCTTCCCCTGGTTGTGAAGATGCGGTGAGAGAAGAAATTTCGTGTCTATCTTGGTCAGAGGTAGGAATAAACGGTCTTTGTTTGACGTGACTGTCCAGTTCCTGTTTCTGGAGCGCGCGAAAGAGGACACGGAAATGGCTTCTGTTTAGCTGTGGTTATGAAAGACGAACATCTCCGTCCTAGATTTGATTTGATACATGTCACCATATCATCATAACGTATGTTTTTTCAATATAGTTTAATCAGATTATTGAAACTTTTTCGGGAGTTTTGCCGTGTTCCGTTTTCTAACTTTGTTGACTTGGAGTAATGCGTGTCACTTGGCAATTGCCTATGCTATATGAAGAGGGATATTTGTCCTTCCAGATCAAAACAACGACTATTCTGGACAAAGGACACCTTATCCAACATTCTGACGGAAGACCACCAAAAGTAAGAAACATTTTATGATGCTATTTCTAAAATCTGTCGTGCATGTTGACTGGTCGTGGGTGCCCAAGTTTTTCTGTCTATTGTGGCTATGCTAATATCACGCTACATTTTGTTTGCGCTGTAAAACATTTAATAAATCGGAAATATGGTCTAGAATCATAAGATGCCTGTCTTTCAATTGCTGTACACTATGTATTTTTCTGAAATGTTTTATGATGAGTAATTAGGTATTTGACGTTGGTGTCTGTAAATATTATGGCTGCTTTCGGTGCAATTTCTGATTGTAGCTGAAATGTAAACTATGAATTATACCTGAAATATGCACATTTTTCGAAAAAAAACATATGCTATACAATAAATATGTTATCAGACTGTCATCTGATGAGGTTGTTTCTTGGTTAGTGGCTATTTTTATCTTTATTTGACTGAATTTGTGATAGCTACTGATGGAGTCATAAACTGATGGAGTAAGAATATTGGTGTCTTTTGCTAACGTGATTAGCTAATAGATTTACATATTGTGTCTTCCTTGTAAAACATTTAAAAAAATCGGACATGTTGGCTTGATTCACAAGATGTGCACCTTTCATCTGGTGTCTTGGACCTGTTAATGTGTGAAAGTTAAATATTAAAAAAAAATATCTTTTGAATTTCGCGCCCTGCACTTGAGCTGGATGTTGTCATAAGTGTACAGGTGTCGGGCTGCACCCCTAACAGGTTAACTTCTTGAGAATACAGGGGGTGCTGTTTCGCATTAGCATAATTGCCTCTACAGATTAAACTGCCTCTTATTCAATTATTGCTGTTACTATATGCATATAACCATATCCCATTGGATAGAAAACAAGCTATGGTTTCTAAATCCGTTTCAATTTCGTCTCTGAGTGAAACACAGGTCATTTGACAGCACTTTCCCTGAGCCAGAAGAAGATTGCAAGATGTGTATGCTCGCTTCAAAGCTCTGCCTATATATGGTCACGCCACCTATGACCCGAATCACACTTCCTTCTTCTTCCTCTGGGTGTCTGGAAGACGTCAGAGAAATTTTTTGTTTATCTTGTACTGACGTGAAATAAGACCTATTTCTTTAGCGTGACCGACAACTTCCGGTTTCTGAGATGCGCGTTTTCAGAGGTGCCATTGTCTTTTGTTATGCTGACGTTACGGATGAAAACTATCTCCGTCTCGAAGTTTGTTTGATACATGTGACCATATCACCGTAATGTATGTTTTTTCAATATAGTTTAATCAGATTATTAGAATTTTTTCGGGAGTTTTGCCGTGTTCCGTTCTTTGAGTTTTTTAACTTTGGACAGGGACCGTGCCAGTCGACCAGTACCCAGGCTAAATGAAGAGGGGAAGTTGCCATTGTGAATGGATTGAACGACTCATCAGGACTAAGGACACCTTGATCAACATTCTGATGAAAGACCAGCAATAGTAAGACCCAATTTACGATGTTATTTCATATATCTGTCGTGCATGTGAACTGGTCGGGCGCGTCCAGCTGGTTCTGGCTGGCCTGGTTATGCTAATTTAGCGCTACATTTTGTTTTCGCTATAAAACATTTAAAAAATCTGAAATATTGTTTGGATTCACCAGATGTTGGGCTTTCAATGTCTGTACGCTGTGTATTTTTTCTGAAATGTTTTAAGACAAGTAATTAGTTATATAACGTTGGTCTCTGTAATTGTTCTAGCTGCATCAGCACTATATCAGATTGCAGCTGCAATGTAGAACTGTGATTTATACCTGAAAAATGCACATTTAAAAAAAAAAAACTATGCTATACCATAAATATGTTATCAGACTGTCATCTTATGAATTTGTTTGTTGGTTTGTGGCTATCAATATCTTAGTTTAGCCGAATTGGTGATAGCACCTGATGGAGTAAGAAACTGTTGGAGTAAGAAAATGGTGTCTTTTGCTAACGTGTTTAGCTAATAGATTTACATATTTTGTCTTCCCTGTAAAACATTTAAAAAATCTGAAATGGTGGTTTTATTCACAAGATCTGTGTCTTTCATTGGGTGTCTTGGACTTGTGATTTAATGATATTTAGATGCTACTATTTAATTGTGACGCTATGCTAGCGATGCTAATCAGTGTGGGGGAGGTGGGGGGTGCTCCCGGATCCGGGTTAGGTACTCTGTAGAGGTTAACGCGAGTGTAGCGAAATGCTTATGCTTCTAGTTCGACAATGCAGTAAAATCTAACACATAATCTAACAAATTCACAACAACTACCTTATACACACAAATTTAAACTCTACTTCCTCACAAACCCGGGTCCGGGAGCACCCCCATTAGTAAAAAAAGCTGACTAGCATAGGCAAGCATAGCGTCACAAGTAAATAGTAGCAGCAAATATCATTAAATCACAAGTCCAAGGCACCAGATGAAAGATACACATCTTGTGAATCCAGAAATAATTTCTGATTTTTAAAATGTTTTACAGGGAAGACACAATATGTAAATCTATTAGCTAACCACGTTAGCAAAAGACACCACTCTTTTTACTCCACCCTTTTCTTACTGCATCAGTAGCTATCACAAATTCGACCAAATAAAGATATAAATAGCCACTAACCAAGAAACACTTTCATCAGATGACAGTCTGATAACATATGCTATACAATAAATATGTTTTGTTAGAAAAATGTGCATATTTCAGGTATAAATCAGAGTTTACCATTGCAGCCAACATCACAACTCTCACCAAAGCAACTAGAATAACTACAGAGACCATTGTGTATTAGCTAATTACTCATCATAAAACATTTCTTAAAAATACACAGCGTACAGCAAATGAAAGACACAGATCTTGTGAATCCAGACAATATTTCAGATTTTCTGTTTTCCAGCGAAAACACAATATAGAGTTATATTAGCTTACCACAATAGCAAAGATGACAACAGCATTGATTCAAGTCAAAAATAACGATAACGTATAAACCACCAAAATATATACATTTTTTCACCAACCTTCTCAGAATTCTTCAGATGATAGTCCTATAGCATCATATTACACAATGAATATAGAGTTTATTCGAAAATGTACATATTTAGCGGCACAAATCGTGCTTATACAATGAGAATAGTGTCCAAAACCTCAAGCAATCTGTCCGGCGCCATCTTGGAGAGGCACCTATTCATAAACTTGACTAAAAAAATACAGGTTGGACAGCAATTGAAAGACAAATTAGTTCTTAATGCAATCGCTGGGTTACATTTTTAAAATTAACGTTACTTCAAGCATACAGCGTGCGCTAAAGCGAGACCGCACCATAATTCATGGCGGAATTATTATTTGACATTTGTCAACATAAGTACGAATTAACAGCATAAAGACTGCTTACTATTTGTTGAGCTTCCATCAGAATCTTGGGCAAGGTGTCCTTTCTCCAGAACAATCATCTTTTGGCTGAAAGATGTCCTCTTGTCCTGTCGAATTAGCCGCTAAAGTTAGCCACCCACTGGAGAGGAGTCCAACTCGTGAAAGCGCGTGACAAAGAAATACAGGAAAATCGCAATAAACTGATATAAACTGCTATAAATCGGTTTAAATTAACTACCTTATGATGTCTTTAACAACTATAACAAATAAAAACATGACCGGAGATACAGAACTGCTAAAACGAAAGCTTTGCAGGAGGCCATAGTGATGTCCCTGATGCGCCAAGCGCACCGTTGAAAAGGACGGTACTTCCGTTTCACGGTCTTATATAAGGCCCCAGATTGCGCAATCGACTCCATTCAAATTCTCACCGCTTACTGACATCTAGAGGAAGGCGTATGCAGTGCATGTAGCCCGATGGCTTACATGGGGACTTATAAACTGGCCTCAGAACAGGGACCTCGATTTCTGAAATCTCACTCCCTGACAGGAAATGTGCTGCAGAATGAGTTCTGTTTCACTCAGAGAAATAATTCAAACGGTTTTAGAAACCGTAGAGAGTGTTAGAGAGTGTTTTCTATCCAATAGTAATAATAATATGCATATTGCACGAGCAAGAATTGAGTACGAGGCAGTTTAATTTGGGCACTATTTTTTCCATGGTGAAACAGCGCCCCCATATTGACAAGAAGTTAAACAACACAATGTAACTCCAAGTCAATCACACTTCTGTGAAATCAAACTGTCCACTTAGGAAGCAACACTGATTGACAATAAATTTCACATGCTGTTGTGCAAATGGAATAGACAAAAGGTGGAAATTATAGGCAATTAGCAAGACACCCCCAATAAAGGAGTGGTTCTGCAGGTGGTGACCACAGACCTCTTCTCAGTTCCTATGCTTCCTGGCTGATGTTTTGGTCACTTTTGAATGCTGGCGGTGCGCTCACTCTAGTGGTCGCATGAGACGGAGTCTACAACCCACACAAGTGGCTCAGGTAGTGCAGCTCATCCAGATTGGCACATCAATGCGAGCTTTGGCAAGAAGGTTTGCTGTGTCTGTCAGCGTAGTGTCCAGAGCATGGAGGCGCTACCAGGAGACAGTACATCAGGAGACGTGGAGGAGGCCGTAGGAGGGCAACAACCCAGCAGCAGGACCGCTACCTCCGCCTTTGTGCAAGGAGGAGCAGGTTGATCACTGCCAGAGCCCTGCAAAATGACCTCCAGCAGGCCACAAATGTGCGTGTCTGCTCAAACGGTCAGAAACAGACTCCCTGATGGTGGTATGAGGGCCCGATGTCCACAGGTGGGGGTTGTGCTTACAGCCCAACACCGTGCAGGACGTTTGGCATTTGCCAGAGAACACCAAGATTGGCAAATTCGCCACTGGCGCCCTCTGCTCTTCACAGATGAAAGCAGGTTCACACTGAGCACATGAGCACATGTGACAGACGTGACAGAGTCTGGAGACGCAGTAGAGAACGTTCTGCTGCCTGCAACATCCTCCAGCATGACCGGTTTGGCGGTGGGTCAGTCATGGTGTGAGGTGGCATTTCTTTGGGGGGCCGCACAGACCTCCATGTGCTCGCCAGAGGTAGCCTGACTGCCATTAGGTACCGAGATGAGATCCTCAGACCCCTTGTGAGACCATATGCTGGTTTGGTTGGCCCTGGGTTCCTCCTAATGCAAGACAATGCTAGACCTCATGTGGCTGGAGTGTGTCAGCAGTTCCTGCAAGAGGAAGGCATTGATGCTATGGACTGGCCCGCCCGTTCCCCAGACCTGTATCCAATTGAGCACATCTGGGACATCATGTCTCGCTCCATCTACAAACGCCACGTTGCACCACAGACTGTCCAGGAGTTGGCAGATGCTTTAGTCCAGGTCTGGGAGGAGATCCCTCAGGAGACCATCCACCACCTCATCAGGAGCATGCCCAGGCGTTGTAGGGAGGTCATACAGGCACATGGAGGCCACACACACTACTGAGCCTCATTTGACTTGTTTTAAGGACATTACATCAAAGTTGGATCAGCCTGTAGTGTGGTTTTCCACTTTCATTTTGAGTGTGACTCCAAATCCAGATTTCCATGGGTTGATAAATTTGATTTCCAATGATAATATTTGTGTGATTTTGTTGTCAGTACATTCAACTATGTAAAGAAAAAACTATTTAATAAGAATATTTCATTCATTCAGATCTAGGATGTGTTATTTTAGTGTTCCCTTAATTTTTTTGATAAGTGTATATAAACATCGTTCGACATATTTCTATGAACTTTACGAATACAATTTGGATTTTTTGTCTGCGTTTGAGCCTGTGGATTACTGAAGAAAACGCGCAAACAAAACTGAGGTTTTTGGATATAAAGAGACTTTATCGAACAAAAGGAACATTTATTGAATAAATTAATGGCTGCTGGGTGCAACCATATGAAGATTATCAAAGGTAAGGGATTCATTTTATCTCTATTTCTGACTTGTGTAACTATTCTACTTGGCTGGTTACTGTTTGTAATGATTTGTCTGCTGGGCTATGTTCTCAAATAATCGTAAGGTATGCTTTTGCCATAAAGCATTTTTTTAATCTGACACCGTGGTTGGATTCACAAGAAGTTCATCTTTAAACCTATGTAAAATATGTTTTGTTTTCTGAATTTTTATAATGAGTATTTCTGTATTTGAATTTGGCGCCCTGCAGTTTCACTGGCTGTTGAAGAGGTGGGACGCTACCGTCTCACATACCCTAGAGAAGTTAAAAGTGTTGGTTTGCGCTTTCGGTTTTGGTTGAATGCTGCCATCAATCCACGGTTTCTGGTTAGGAAATATTTGAATAGTCACAGTGAGTACGACATCTCAGATACACTTGCTAATAAACTCGCTCACCGAGTCAGCGTATACATCAATGTTGTTGTCTGAGGCTATCCGGAACATATCCCAGTCCAGGTGATCGAAGCAATCCTGAAACGTGGAATCCGATTTGTCAGACCAGTGTTGGACGGACCTGAGCATTGACGTTTCCTATTTTAGAATCTGTCTATGGGCTGGGCGCAACAAAATGGAGTCATGGTCAGATTTGCCGAAGGCAGGGCGAGGGAGGGCTTTGTCTGTATCGCGTAAGTTAGAGTAGCAAGGATCCAGAATGCTAGCAGCCCGTGTCGCGCATTCGATATGCTGATAGAATTTAGGAAGTCTCGTTTTCAGGATAGCTTTGTTCAAATCCCCGGCTACAATAAATGCAGCCTCAGAATGTATGGTTTCCAGTTTACATAGAGTCCAGTGAAGTTCTTTCAGGGCATACGAGGTATCTGCTTAGGGGGGATATACACGGCTGTGACTATAATCGAAGAGAATTCTCTTGGAAGATAATGCGGTCGGCATTTGATTGTAAGGAATTCTAGGTCAGGTGAACAAAAGGATTCAAGTTCCTGTATGTTGTTGTGATTACACCATGAGTCGTTAATCATAAGGCATACAGCCCCGCCCTATTTCTTACCAGATTGATGTTTGTTTCTGTCGGCGTGATGCTTGAAGAAACCAGGTGGCTGTACCGACTCCGAGAACATATCCCTAGTGAGCCATGTTTCCGTGAAACATAGAATGTTGCAATCTCTGATGTCTCTCTGGAAGGCAACTCGTGCCCTAATTTTGTCTACCTTGTTATCTAGACATTGGACATTGGTGAGTAATGTGCTCGGGAGCGGTGGATGGTGTGCTCGCCTTCGGAGTCTGACCAGTAGGCCGCCCCGTCTGCCTCTCCTGCGGCGACCACGTTGTTTTGGTTCGGCCTCTGGGATAAGATCCCATGTCCAGCGTGGAGGTCAAAGAAAAGGATCAGCTACGGGTAAGACATATTCCTGGTCATAATGTTGGTAAGTTGTCATCGCTTTTATATCCAATAGTTATTCCCGGCTGTATGTAATAACACTTGAGATTTACTGGGCTAACAATGTAAGAAATAATACATAAAAAAACGAATAATTGCATAGTTTCCTAAGGACCTGAAGTGAGGCATCCATCTCTGTGGGCTCCATCTTAGTAACCATAACTGTCAACAATATTTCAACTAACACTAACCCTAACCTTATCCTTCATTCTAACCCCTGACCCTTACTCTAAACCTAACGATAACTGTAACCTTAGCAAACATTTGCTTATCAACAGATACTTGGTTGATAGTATGACCATCTATTTATTATCTACAGAATCTTTGGAAGGAATTCAGACCCCTTGACTTTTTCCACATTTTGTTACGTTACATTCTTATTCTAAAATTGATTAAATAGTTTTTCCCCCTCAATCTACACACAATACCCTATAATGACAAGGCAAAATCTGGATTTTAGAAACTGATGCTGATATATGAAAAGATATGTTAAAAAATATCACATTTACAAAAGTGTTCAGACTCTTTACTCAGTACTTTGTTGAAGCACCTTTCGCAGCGATTACAGCCTTCTTGGGTATGACGCTACAAGCTTAGCAAACCTGTATTTGTGGAGTTTCTCCCATTCTTCTCTGCAGTTTTCAGGTCTCTCCAGAGATGTCCGATCGGGCTCAAGTCCAGGCTCTTGCTGGGTATTCACTCAAACTTAATCTAACAAAGAGTTCAATCTTGGTTTCATCAGACCAGAGAATCTTGTTTCTCATGTTCTGAGAGTCTTTAGGTGCCTTTTGGTAAACTCCAAGCGGGCTGTCATGTGCCTTTTATTGAAGGGCTTCGGTATGGCCACTCTACCATAAAGGCCTGATTGGTGGAGTGCTGCAGAGATGGTTGTCCTTCTGGAAGGTTTCCTCATCTCCACAGAAAAACGCTAGAGCTCTGTCAGTGACCATCGGGTTCTTATTCACCTCCCTGACCAAGGCTCTTCTCCCTGATTGCTCAGATCGGCGGGGCGGCCAGCTCTAGGAAGAGTCTCGGTGGTTCCAAACTTCTTCCATTTTCCGGTACCCTTCCCCAGATCTGTGCCTCGACACAATCCTGTCTTGGAGCTCTAAAGACAATTACTTTGACTTCATGGCTTGGTTTTTGCTCTGACATTCATGTCCAATCAATTGAATTTACCATAGGTGGACTCCAATAAAGTTGTAGAAACATCTCAAGGATGATTAATGGAAACAGGGCTCAATTTCGAGTCTCATCGCAAAGGGTATGAATACTTATATAAATAAGGTATTTCAGTATTTCATTTTTATTATATTTGCAAACATGTCTAAAAACCTGTTTTCACGTTGTCATTATGGGGTATTGTGTGTAGATTGCTGAGGAGTTTTTTTTATTTAATCAATTTTAGAATAAGGCTGTAAAGTAACAAAATCTGGAAAAAGCCAAGGGGGCTGAGTACTTTCCGAAGGTACTGTATATGGGACAATCCTAAAAAAAGTCTGAACTGGCTTCCTTGCTGAAAATGGAATTCCCACTGCAGCTTCTTTGAAGTGATATAGGCTAGATAAAATAGATTGTTGTGTGAGTATGCAGATCTATCTACTTCAGGACACATCTGGTATTACAACTAATGATTTTGTTTGATTATATGGTGAATGGACAAAACACTCACTCTTGGTGTGAATAGATAGAAAACAGTGTGTAACTTTGTGACATGTTTTCAATTTCGCACATGCTGCATAAAGTAAACTATACATTGTAGACACCTCCGAAGTCGATCTCAGGTGTGGTTACATTGAATTCGCTCTCACACTGCTACCAAAGATGGTAAAGTGAAATAAATTACAAAAAGAAAGAAAGTATAAAAAAGAGAGGGTGAGAGGAAAAGAGGATGAGCTCACTTTTTGTTCATGATGGTAATAAAGAACACTTTCGATTCGCTCCCTCCTTATTCTCTCTCTCTCTCCCTCCATCCACACGCCCATAAATCAGATCGGTTCATGTGCACCGTCCGTTCTCAGAGATGTACTTAGCAGAGGGGAGAAATGGAGGGAGAAAGGAACAACCGAGAGAGAGAAAGTAATAGAAACCCTAGATATCTTGATGGATGGGAGATTACACCATCCATGCTGTTCTTCCTTCACATCCTTTCCAAGATGTTCCACAGGGACCATGGAGTCTCTCTCTCTCACTCTGACTGCATTTTTCACTAGCAATATTCATGTCCCTAGCATCTCACAGCACATTTCCTGCACTAGAGCAAGAGCAGAGATTACACAGTTGCAATTCTGTCCCGGTTTAACCTGTCTAGGATGAGGGTGCCGCTAGCGGCACTCCCCCCCCCCCCACTGAAAAGGCAGAGCCGCGAAATTAAAAAAAAATATTTTTTTAAAATATTTAACTTTCACACATTAAAGTCCAATACAGCTAATGAAAGACACAGATCTTGTGAATCCAGCCAACATGTCCGATTTTTAAAATGTTTTACAGGGAAGACACAATATGTAAAGATGTACATCTATAACCTAAAAACACATTAGCATAATCCACCATCTTTTATTTGTCCACCAACACCAGTAGCTATCACCAATTCGGCTAAACTAAGATATTTATAGCCCCTAACCAAGAAAAAAACTCATCAGATGACAGTCTGATAACAATTTATGGTATGGGATAGGTTTTGTTAGAAAAAAGTGCATATTTCAGGTAGATGGCATAGGTTACAATTGCACCCACCGTCACAAATGGAATTGAAAAACTACATTGAGCAACGTGTTTACCTACTTACTAATCATCAAACATTTCGTAAAAATACACAGCATACACTAATCGAAAGACACAGATCCTGTGAATACAGACAATATTTCAGATTTTCTAAGTGTCTTACAGCGAAAACACAATAAATCGTTATATTAGCATAGCACATAGCACATAGCAGCCCAGCATTGATTCTAGCCAAAGTGAGCGATCAAAGTCAACATCGCCAAAATATATTAATTTTTTCACTAACCTTCTCAGAATTCTTCAGATGACACTCCTGTAACATCATATTACACAATCCATACAGAGTTTGATCGAAAATGTTTATATTTAGCCACCAAAATCATGGTTAGACAATGTGAAATGTAGCCAAGCTGGTGAGAAAATGTCCGTGCGCCACTTAGACAGTGATCTACTCTTATACATAAATACTCATAAACGTGACTAAAAAATATAGGGTGGACAGGGATTGATAGACAATTTAATTCTTAATACAATCGCGGAATTACATTTTTTAATTTATCCTTACTTTTCAATACAGTTTGCGCCAAGCGAAGCTACGTCAAAAAACATGGCGTCCTAAGCCACTAACATTTTTCGACAGAAACAAGATTTATCATAATAAAAATGTCCTACTTTGAGCTGTTCTTCCATCAGTATCTTGGGAGTAATCGTCTTTTGGTGGAAAGCTGTCCTCTTGCCATGTGGAAATGCCAACTGCGTTCGGGATGAACTGGAAGCGTGCCCAGCAATTCACAGCGTTTCAGAAATAAATGTCCCAAAATCGCACTAAACGGATATAAATTGCTATAAAACGCTTTAAATTAACTACCTTATGATGTTTTTAACTCCCATAACGAGTAGAAACATGACCCGAGTAATATTACTCCCTCCACTAATGCTTGGAACAGGCGCGGGTCGGTGTCCTCTAGGCGCATGACGCAGCTCCAAAAGAGTGACTAGCCTCAGGGTTTTTTAATTTGTAGTGCCTGTGAACGCACAATCGACCCCATTCAAATCGTCATCACGTAAAGGCATCCAGGGGAAGACGTAAGCAGTGTCCGTATACTCATAGCAATAACAGTGCCCTTTTAACTGACTCCAGATCAGGGGCCAAAATTTCTGAAATCTGACTCCATGTCAGGGAAATTGCTGTAGAATGGGCTCTGTTCCACTTAGAGACAAAATTTCAACTCCTATAGAAACTATAGACTGTTTTCTATCCAATAATAATAATAATATGCATATTGTACGATCAAGGATTTTGTGGGAAGCCGTTTCAAAAATTACACGATTAGCATAAATAGTCACAACAGCGCCCCCATCCTCAACAGGTTTTAAGTGAAGGGTTCGCGATCGTCATCCAGACAAGGCATATATCATCCCTGTCTTATACAACTGTGACAGTCTCAACGCAAACTTTCCCAAGCCCTCAGTATTACAGTAGGATGTTCTGGGTTAGTCTTCGTCTGTGGTCTACAGCGGTGTCATCATATAGGAAGAGTTGTGTAGCTTTTCACTTGTTTGTTTGGCTTGACGTGTTTTCATATGACTGCTAGATCTGGCTCAATGAACTAAACGACTGAAAACTGTCTCTCTCTGTCCCTCTGTCTGACTTGCTCCCTTTCTATCTGCCTCTTTCTCTCCCTCTTTCTGAGTCTGCCAGTCTTGTCTGTCGGTCTCCATCTCTTTCTTGACTGTCTGTCTCCCTCCATCTGTCTCCCTCCATCTGTCTCCCTCCATCTGTCTGTTTGTCTGTCTTTCATAGCTACCATCACACTTGAGACACCTCCTCCTGGGCAGAAAGTTATTAATAAGCTAAAGAACTTATCTCCATGAGAAGGAAAAAAATGTGTGATACTAAAATAAATAGTGGAGGGGGAGGTAATTGTGTGCTGTATGTGTGGATTGGCCCCCCGCATAGCCGTTGGGGATAAGAGTATATTAGGAACGGTCAATCGGTCCTTCCACATTCTATGGTACTCCCATCATAGGGACTTATAGTAGGCCTATGGATGTTTTTTTTTTAGGGGGAGGTGGGAGAGTTTGTGTTTTACAGTTTTAACAAGGATAGGCATCCCGTCAACGGGGCAGTTGTAAATCATGCAGTGGCGTGTGATACGATCGCAGATTTTAGAGAAACAACAAATGTTGGTACATATAAGTATCTTACTTCGGGCTGAAAGTTTAAATTCTAGAAAATATAACTGCACTGTCCAATTTGCAATATCTATTAATGCGAAAAAATGCCATAATATTGTTTGAGGAGAGCTCCTAACAACAAAACACTTTTTTGACCGCAATAGGTTAGATAAATTCACCTCTGAAGGTGAAATGTGTACTTACATTCTGAAATCTTACACTAATTTATCATCCAAAAGGTCCCAGAGATGACATGAAGTGTCGATTTGTTAGATAAAATCATTTTTTATATCCTAAATAGGTCCATATAGCATGCACGATCGATTTTGTATTTCCACTCATTCAATATGCAAAGAAAGGAATCTGTTCAAATCTAACCCTAAACACTGTTTCAACCAGTGAAACTACGTTCATATCTATTCCTCAGAGATCCTAAAACGTAACCAGACTTCACTATATCATTAGGAGTGTAGTATATCCTGTAGGACATCCTATAGGACATCAAACTAAGCTAGCTAGATAGCCAATGAGCTGGGCTTTACGGGAGTATGATCCCGTATCTGTCACACAATTTTTCTGATAACCTTGTGCGACAGCTAGCCTTTTCCTTTTGGACAAAAATGGCAATACGGCTACTAATACGGCTACTACTGGAAAAGCTAAATCAAAGTCCAAGTATACAGATTTGACGATATTCTTGCAGAAAAATGTAATGTAAATGTGTCCTTCACGATTTGCCCAAATGTACCTGCGTGACTTTACACTAAAGTTCATGCAGCTTGCTCATACTTCAAGTTATCAGTCTAAAACTTTGCAAATACACTGCCGCCCTCTTGTGGACACCATCGGAACCAGAGTGATGGCTAGATTTGGGACCTTTGTTACATTTCAAGATAGTGTATTTTCTTCGACCAGATCTATTGTGTTATTTTCCTATTTTCAGTTCACATTTCAAAGTGTTTCCTTTCAAATGGTACCAAGAATATGGATATCCTTGCTTCAGGGCCTGAGGTACAGGCATTTTAAGAGAAAATTGAAATAAACAAGTTATCAACATGAAGAACTCTTTCCATGATATAGACCGACCAGGTGAATCCAGATAAACTATGATCCCTTATTTATGTCACTATTTAAATCCACTTCAATCAGTGTAGATGAAGGGGCGGAGCCCGATTTAAGAAGGATTTTTAAGCCTTGAGACAATTGAGACATGGATTGTGTATACCGTTGAAATCGGAAGTTTACATACAGCTTAGCCAAAAAAAATTAAACTCTGTTTCACAATTCCTGACATTTAATCCTAGTAAAAAAAAAATCCCTGTTTTAGGTCAGTTAGGATCACCACTTTATTTTAAGAATGTGAAATGTCAGAATAATAGTAGCGGGAATGATTAATTTCAGCTTTAATTTCTTTCATCACAGTCCCAGTGGGTCAGAAGTTTACATACACTCAATTAGTATTTGATAGCATTGCCTTAAAATTGTTTAACTTGGGTCAAACGTTTCGGGTAGCCTTCCACAAGCTTCCCACAATAAGTTGGGTGAATTTTGGCCAATTCCTCCTGACAGAGCTGGTGTAACATAATTAGGTTTGTAGGCCTCCTTGCTCACACACACTTTTTCAGTTCTGCCCACAAATTTGCTGTTGGATTGAGGTCAGGGCTTTGTGATGGCCACTCCAACACCTTGATGATCTTGTCCTTAAGCCATTTTGCCACAGCTTTGGAAGTATGCTTGGGGTCAAAGTCCATTTGGAAGACCCACTTGCGACCAAGCTTAAAACCTCCTGACTGATGTCTTGAGATGTTGTTTCAATATATTCACATACTTTTCCTGCCTCATGAAACCATCTATTTTGTGTAGTGCATCAGTCCCTCCTGCAGCAAAGCACCCCCACATGATGCTGCCACCCCTGTGATTCACGGTTGGGATGGTGTTCTTCGGCTTGCAAGCCTCCCACTTTTTCCTCCAAACATAACAATGGTCATCATGGCTAAACAGTTCTATTTTTGTTTTATCAGACCAGAGGACATTTCTCCAAAAAGTATGATCTTTGTCCCCATGTGCAGTTGCAAACCGTATTCTGGCTTTTTTAAGGCGGTTTTGGAGCAGTGGACTTTCCGGTTATGTCGATGTAGGACTCGTTTTACTCTGGATATAGATACTTTTGTCCTTTGCTGTTGTTCTGGGATTGATTTGCACTTTTCGTACCAAAGTACGTTCATCTGAGAGTGGGGTGATTGCCATCTTAGAGCCAACATCTTTTTTTTGTGGCAGTCAGTTGTAATCGTCACTGATTGAGAGATTCAAGGAACTATCATCGTTAAGTAACATAGTAGATGCAACGAATATGAGCCTCTTTTCTTGACGTTTCAGACTATTTCCATTTTGCTGACAGGCTGTCATGAACACCTTTGTGAATGTCCCCAAACACAATGACCAAATTTTAGTTGTTTTCTTCAGAGGTTACAGTGGTTGAAAGTACTGATCGTAGTGACTCTAAAAGGTATTGCATATACACTTAAACGGATTAACTCAGAATTCCTGGAAACACTACTGGCAGTTTTCCTGCATTTGATTCCAGAGAAATTCACTTGGGAAGAGTGAGTATATCCTTAAGTAAACACATGATTCCGCATGAGGAAAATCAAATGATTTTTATGTCATATTTAATTTGAAATCATGTGAAAATGTGTTTTTGGAAAACTTCACGTGTAGTTTTATAATATCACATGTTGCTTTACATGTTGTCACATTATCACATTAACTTCACACAAAGGATCACATGAAAACTTGTTTTTGGAACAGTTCACGTATTCACGTAAAATTCATGTGGTTTTTCCATAAGGGAAGAAAGCCTTGTAAACATGAGGTGGGTTTGTCAATTTAAGTGTTTTTTCTTCTTCTGGGTAACCATTTTTTAAAGTTCAAAGTAGTGCAAATAACTAGGCAGATCTGATTAGTCCATCCTGTTGTTTCATCATGTGTAACGCTCGTCGGAACGATGAGACCAAGGTGTAGCGTGGTATGTGTTCATGCTTCTTTCTTAAAACCGAACACCAAACAAAACAACAATGAACGTCACGTTCTGAAGGCTACACAGAGCTAACAAAAACACCTCCCACAACCTTAAAACCTGTTGGGGATGGGGGCGCTGTTGAGACTATTTATGCTAATTGGGTAATTTTTGAAACGGCTTCCCACAAAATCCTTGATCGTACAATATGCATATTATTATTATTATTGGATAGAAAACAGTCTATAGTTTCTATAGGAGTTGAAATTTTGTCTCTAAGTGGAACAGAGCCCATTCTACAGCAATTTCCCTGACATGGATTCAGATTTCAGAAATGTTGGCCACTGTTCTGAAGTCAGTTAAAAAGGCACTGATATTGCTATGACTATACGGACACTTCTTACGTCTTCCCCTGGATGCCTTTACGTGATGACGATTCCAATGGGGTCGATTGCGCGTTCACAGGCCCTACAAATGAAAAAACCCTGTAGCTAGCAAGTCTTTCCTTGGTGCGTAACGCGCGTGCTGGACACCGACCCGCTCCTGTTCCAAGCGTTAGTTTAGCCTGTTATATTTCTCCGGTCATCTTTTCACTCGTTATAGGAGTTAAAAACATCATAAGGTAGTTAATTTAAAGCGTTTTATAGCAATTTATATCCGTTTAGTGCGATTTTGGGACATTTATTTTTGCAACGATGTGAATAGTTGGGCACGCTTTTCAGTTCATCCCGAACGCAGTTGGCATTTCCACATGGCAAGAGGACAGCTTTCCACCAAAAGACGATTGCTCCCAAGAAAGGATCCTTTGCCCAAGATACTGATGGAAGAACAGCTCAAGGTAGGACATTTTTATTATGATAAATCGTGTTTCTGTCGAAACATTTTAGTGGCTTAGGACGCCATGTTTTTTGACGTAGCTTCGCTTGGCGCAAACTGTATTGAAAAGTAAGGATAAATTAAAAAATGTTATTCCGCAATTGTATTAAGAATTAAATTGTCTATCAATCCCTGTCCACCCTATATTTTTTAGTCACGTTTATGAGTATTTATGTATAAGAGTAGATCACTGTCTAAGTGGCGCAAGGACTTTTTCTGACCAGCTTGTCTACATTTCACATTGTCTAACCATGATTTTGGTGGCTAAATATAAACATTTGCGATCAAACTCTACATGGAATGTGTAATATGATGTTACAGGAGTGTCATCGGAAGAATTCTGAGAAGGTTAGTGAAAAAATTAATATCTTTTGGCGATGTTGACTTTTATCGCTCACTTTGGCTAGAATCAATGCTGGGCTGCTATGTGCAATGTGCTATGCTAATATAACGATTTATTGTGTTTTCGCTGTAAGACACTTAGAAAATCTGAAATATTGTCTGTATTCACAGGATCTGTGTCTTTCGATTCGTGTATGCTGTGTATTTTTACGAAATGTTTGATGATTAGTAAGTAGGTAAACACGTTGCTCTAAGTAGTTTTTCTATTCCATTTGTGACGGTGGGTGCAATTGTAACCTATGCCATCTACCTGAAATATGCACTTTTTTCTAACAAAACCTATCCCATACCATAAATATGTTATCAGACTGTCATCTAATGAATTTTTTTGTTGGTTAGGGGCTATAAATATCTTAGTTTAGCCGAATTGGTGATGGCTACTGGTGTTGGTGGACAAATAAAAGATGGTGGATTATGCTAATGTGTTTTTAGGTAATAGATGTACATCTTTACATATTGTGTCTTCCCTGTAAAACATTTTAAAAATCGGACATGTTGACTGGATTCACAAGATCTGTGTCTTTCATTAGCTGTATTGGACTTTAATGTGTGAAAGTTAAATATTTTAAAAAAATATTTTTTTTGAATTTCGCGGCACTGGTTTTTCAGTGGGGGGGGGGGGGGGGTGTGCCGCTAGCGCCACGCTGATCCTAGACAGGTTAAGTGGCAAAACAGGCTACCTAAGTATGATTCCCAACGATAGGGGGCTATCCCTGATTGAGAACTATTCCCGGCCAAAACATAGTATCACAAATCATAGAAATAACAAACATAGAATGCCCAACCCAAATCACACCCTGACCAAACCAAATAGAGACATAAAAAGGCTCTCTAAGGTCAGGGCGTGACATCATTTACATTTACATTTAAGTCATTTAGCAGACGCTCTTATCCAGATGACTTCAAGAGGGCTTTCACACTAAATTGGTTTGGAGCATTTCTTTCCAGTTAGAGTGTTCACACCAATCCTAACTATCTGCACTCGGGAGCGCACTAAAGAATGCACCATGGTTCACTTCAAAAGGGTGGTCTCGGTCCGATCCATTCATACCATGCATGGGAGAATGCAGTCTGGACACAGAAATAGAACCAGATGTGCACAGTATTATTGGTTGTTTGACTGTGAGCATTGGATGAAATACAAGCATTTGATGAAATGCACACTGTACCATAACTTGATATCTCTGAAACAATGTGTTAGTAGCATGCTGAGGGGCATCCTTGGACCAAAGTGCTTCTCTTCACCCTTCCATTTCCGGTCACAACTTGCAGACTTGTTTATGTGCTACTGTGCGTTTTGCTGCTAACCTTACTTTGCTACCTGACAACTTGATGACTTTTCATTTTTAATTATCGTTTACATTTTTAGTTTTTCCCTCGCTCAACTTTTTTTCATTCAACTTTTTCACTCCGGATGCTTTATCTGGACATGGTTCGTCAGGACCTCCACTAGCCGAAGCTAAGTAGTAACATTAACATGATGCCTTCTGATTGCAGTCGCTGTACTCAAAATATACAGGAGAACGATCGCCTTACGGCGAGGATAGCTGTGCTGCAAGCCCAGCATCAGACGCAATCGTTAGGCAAAGGTAATTTCAGTTTAGGAAAGGATGAAACAGCGTCTGTGCCACCAGTAAGTACAGATAGAAGTATAAATCCCCCCCGCACAGTCCCCACAGCCAGACAACCTTCTCATGGATTCTGGAGGGAAATGCTGTAGGAATGCTCAACTGGTATTGCTCATTCAGCCGACAGAAACTTTCAACCGGTTTTCCCCATTAACCTGTCTAGGATCAGCGTGCCGCTAGCGGCACTCCCCCCCCCCCCCCCACTGAAAAACCAGTGCCGCGAAATTCAAAAAAAATATTTTTTTAAAATATTTAACTTTCACACATTAAAGTCCAATACAGCTAATGAAAGACACAGATCTTATGAATCCAGTCAACATTTCCGATTTTTAAAATGTTTTACAGGGAAGACACAATATGTAAAGATGTACATCTATTACCTAAAAACACATTAGCATATTCCACCATCTTTTATTTGTCCACCAACACCAGTAGCCATCACCAATTCGGCTAAACTAAGATATTTATAGCCCCTAACCAACAAAAAAACTCATTAGATGACAGTCTGATAACATATTTATGGTATGGGATAGGTTTTGTTAGAAAAAAGTGCATATTTCAGGTAGATGGCATAGTTTACAATTGCACCCACCATCACAAATGGACTAGAATAATTACAATGAGCAACGTGTTTACCTAACTACTAATCATCAAACATTTCGTAAAAATACACAGCATACACGAATCGAAAGACACAGATCCTGTGAATACAGACAATATTTCAGATTTTCTAAGTGTCTTACAGCGAAAACACAATAAATCGTTATATTAGCTTAGCACATAGCAATTAGCAGCCCAGCATTGATTCTAGCCAAAGTGAGCGATAAAAGTCAACATCGCCAAAAGATATTAATTTTTTCACTAACCTTCTCAGAATTCTTCCGATGACACTCCTGTAACATCACATTACAACATGCATATACAGTTTGATCGAAAATGTTTATATTTAGCCACCAAAATCATGGTTAGACAATGTGAAATGTAGACAAGCTGGTAAAGAAAACGTCCTTGCGCCACTTAGACAGTGATCTACTCTTATACATAAATACTCATAAACGTGACTAAAAAATATAGGGTGGACAGGGATTGATAGACAATTTAATTCTTAATACAATTGCGTTATTACATTTTTTAATTTATCCTTACTTTTCAATACAGTTTGCGCCAAGCGAAGCTACGTCAAAAAACATGGCGTCCTAAGCCACTAAAATGTTTCGACAGAAACACGATTTATCATAATAAAAATGTCCTACCTTGAGCTGTTCTTCCATCAGTATCTTGGGCAAAGGATCCTTTCTTGGGAGAAATCGTCTTTTGGTGGAAAGCTGTCCTCTTGCCATGTGGAAATGTCAACTACGTTCGGGATGAACTGAAAAGCGTGACCAACTTTTCACATCGTTGCAAAAATAAATGTCCCAAAATCGCACTAAACGGATATAAATTGCTATAAAACGCTTTAAATTAACTACTTTGTGATGTTTGTAACTCCTATAACGAGTGAAAAGATGACCGGAGAAATATAACAGGCTAAACTAATGCTTGGAACAGGAGAGGGTCGGTGTCTTCCACGCGCGTTACGCAGCAAGAAAAGACTTGCTAGCTAAAGGTTTTTTTCATTTGTAGGGCCTGTGAACGAGCAATCGAGCCCGTTGGAATCGTCATCACGTAAAGGCATCCAGGGGAAGACGTAAGAAGTGTCCGTATAGTCATAGCAACGACAGTGCCCGTTTAAATGACTTCAGAAAAGTGGCCAACGTTTCTCAAATCTGACTCCATGTCAGGGAAATTGCTGTAGAATGGGCTCTGTTCCACTTAGAGACAAAATTTCAACTCCTATAGAAACTATAGACTGTTTTCTATCCAATAATAATAATAATATGCATATTGTACGATCAAGGATTTTGTGGGAAGCCGTTTAAAAAATTAGCCACATTAGCATAAATAGTCTAAACAGCGCCCCCATCCCCAACAGGTTAAGTAGCTAGTCGGAGTCTTCTCTTGTCTCTACTCCTCCCGTTACGGGGTCTGAGACGCCGAAGGCTCCCACCATTAGCTCTGACAAATTGAAAACCCTAGACTTAAAACGAATCACCCAGCGATCATACACTGTTTACCAGGGGGCAGGGCTACCGACGTTAAAGCTAATCTGAAGATGGTGCTGGCTAAAGCTAAAACTGGCGAGCGTAGAGAGTATAGAGATATTGTTATCCACGTCGGCACCAGCGATGTTAGGATGAAACAGTCAGAGGTCACCAAGTGCAACATAGCTTCAGCGTGTAAATCAGCTAGAAAGATGTGTCGGCATCGAGTAATTTTCTCTGGCCCCCTCCCAGTTAGGGGGAGTGATGAGCTCTACAGCAGAGTCTCAGCACTCAATCGCTGGTTGAAAACTGTTTTCTGCCCCTCCCAAAAGATAGAATTTGTAGATAATTGGCCCTCTTTCTGGGACTCACCCACAAACAGGACCAAGCCTGACCTGCTGAGGAGTGACGGACTCCATCCTAGCTGGAGGGGTGCTCTCATCTTATCTACCAACATAGACAGGGCTCTAACTCCTCTAGCTCCACAATGAAATAGGGTGCAGGCCAGACAGCAGGCTGTTAGCCAACCTGCCAGCTTAGTGGAGTCTGCCACTAGCACAGTCAGTGTAGTCAGCTCAGCTATCCCCATTCAGACCATGACTGTGCCTCGACCTAGGTTGGGCAAAACTAAACATGGCGGTGTTCGCCTTAGCAATCTCACTGGAATAAAGACCTCCTCCATCCCTGCCATTATTGAAAGAGATTGTGATATCTCACATCTCAAAATAGGGCTACTTAATGTTAGAACCCTCAATTCAAAGGCAGTTATAGTCAATGAACTAATCACTGATCATAATCTTGACGTGATTGACCTGACTGAAACATGGATTAGGCCTGATGAATTTAATGTGTTAAATGAGGCCTCAACTCCTGGTTACACAAGTGACCATATCCCACACGCATCCCGCAAAGGCGGAGATATTGCTAACATTTACGATAGCAAATTTCAATTTAACCTGTTGAGGCTAGGGGTGCTGTTGTCACTATTTATGGAAATTTAATAAGTGTAATTTTTTAAACAGCTTCCTACTATATTCTTGATCATACAATATGCATGTTATTATTATTATTGGATAGAAAACAGTCTCTAGTTTCTATAGCCGTTGAAATTTTGTCTCTGAGTGGAACAGAACTCATTCTACAGCAATTTCCCTGACATGGAGTCAGATTTCACACATTTTGGCCCCTGATCTGGAGTCAGTTAAAAGGCCACTGTTATTGCTATGAGTATACAGACACTGCTTACGTCTTCCCCTGGATGCCTTTACGTGATGACGATTTGAATGGTATCGATTGCGCAATCACAGCCCCTATAAAACAAAAACACGTGTAGGTAGGCACTCCTTTCCTGCTGCGTCGGACGCACGGTGTACACCGACCCGTTCTTTTTCCAAGCATTAGTGTAGCCAGTTATATTTCTCCGGTCATGTTTCTACTCGTTATAGGAGTTAAAAACATCATAAGGTAGTTAATTTAAACCGTTTTATAGCAATTTATATCCGTTTAGTGCGATTTTGGGACATTTATTTCTGAGACACTGTGAATCTCTGGGCACGCTTCCAGTTCATGCCGAACGCAATGGGCATTTCTACATGGCAAGAGGACAGCTTTCGACCAAAAGACGATTAGACCCAAGAAAGGATTCTTTGCCCAAGATTCTGATGGAAGAACAGCTCAAAGTAGGAACAATTTATTATGATAAATCGTGTTTCTGTCGAGAAATGTTAATCGCTTATGACGCCTTCTTGCTAGACGTAGCTTCGCTTGGCGCAAACTGTATTGAAAAGTAAGGATAATTTAAAAAATGTAAATCAGCGATTGTATTAAGAATTAAATTGTCTATCAATCGCTGTCCACCCTATATTTTTTAGTCACGTTTATGAGTATTTATGTATACGACTAGATCACTGTCTAATATGGCGCACGACATTGTCTGACCAGCTGGGCAACTTTTGTCATTGTCTAACCATGATTTTGGTGGCTAAATATGCACATTTGTAACGGGTGACGCTCTCCTCATCCTCGGATGAGGTGAGGAGAGAAGGATCGGTAGACCAATGCGCAGCGAGGTGTGATGACATAATGAATTTATTGAACAAAACGAACACTGACACGAACTATACTTTAGAAATGATACAAAATAACAAACGGACAACGTAGACGAAACCTGAACATGGAACTTACATAACGACAGGAAGAACACACGAGCAGGAAACAGACTACATCAAAACGAAATACAACCGAAACAATCCCGTGTGGTGCGCAGACACAAACACAGGAGACAATCACCCACAAACAAACAGTGAGAATGCCCTACCTAAATATGACTCTTAATTAGAGGCAAACGCAAACCACCTGCCTCTAATCAAGAGCCATACCAGGCAGACCGAAACCAACATAGAAACAGATAACATAGAATGCCCACCCAACCTCACGTCCTGACCAACTAACACACAAAAACTAACATAAATAGGTCAGGAACGTGACAGTACCCCCCCCACAAGGTGCGAACTCCGGACGCACCAGCACAAAGTCTAGGGGAGGGTCTGGGTGGGCATCTAACCACGGTGGTGGCTCAGGCTCCGGGCGCGGTTCCCACCCCACCATAATCCATCCTAGCCCCCTCCCTTCAAGAATGTCCACCCTCTTACTTCCCCCACAAAATCCTCCTAATAACATATCTAATAATGACAATACCAGGACAGAGAGATAAACCAAGACAGAGGGATAGATAAGACTATAGAGGTAGATAAAGATAGAGAGGGAGATCAGGATAGAGGGGCAACTCCGGACTGAAAGGCAGCTCCGGACAGAGAGACAGCTCTGGACTGATGGGCAGTTCTGGGTATCTAGCCTTTTCAGGCTGAAGGGCAGCTCATGGCTGACTGACGACTCTCGATGCTCATGGCTGGCTGACGGCTCTCGACGCTCATGGCAGGCTGACGGCTCTCGACGCTCATGGCAGGCTGACGGCTCTCGACGCTCATGGCAGGCTGACGGCTCTCGACGCTCATGGCAGGCTGACGGCTCTCGACGCTCATGGCAGGCTGACGGCTCTCGACGCTCATGGCGCTCTGACGGCTCTGGCTGCTCATGGCGCTCTGACGGCTCTGGCTGCTCATGGCGCTCTGACGGCTCTGGCTGCTCATGGCTCGCTGGCGGCTCTGGCTGCTCATGGCTCGCTGGCGGCTCTGGCAGATCCTGTCTGGTTGGCGGCTCTGGCAGATCCTGTCTGGTTGGCGGCTCTGGCAGATCCTGTCTGGTTGGCGGCTCTGGCAGATCCTGTCTGGTTGGCGGCTCTGGCAGATCCTGTCTGGTTGGCGGCTCTGGCAGATCCTGTCTGGCTGACGGCTCTAGCGGCTCCTGTCTGGCTGACGGCTCTAGCGGCTCCTGTCTGGCTGACGGCTCTAGCGGCTCCTGTCTGGCTGACGGCTCTGTAGGCTCATGGCAGACGGGCGGCTTTGCAGGCTCATGGCAGACGGGCGGCTTTGCAGGCTCCTGGCAGACGGATGGCTCAGATGGCGCTGGGGAGACGGATGGCTCAGATGGCGCTGGGGAGACGGATGGCTCAGATGGCGCTGGGGAGACGGATGGCTCAGATGGCGCTGGGGAGACGGATGGCTCAGATGGCGCTGGGGAGACGGATGGCTCTGGCCGGATATGGCGCACTGTAGACCTGGTGCGTGGTGCCGGAACTGGAGGCACCGTGCTAATGACAAGCACCTTCCTACTAGTGCGGGGAGCAGGGACAGGGCACACTGTATTCTCAAAGCCTACTCTATCCCTGATGCGTGGTACCGGCACTGGTGACACCGGGCTGAGGACAAGCACATCAGGATTAGTAGGGGGAGAAGATACAGTGGGTTCAGGGCTCTGGAGACGCACTGGTAGCTTAGTGCGTGGGGCCGGAACTGGAGGCAACGGGCTAGATACACGCACTACAGGGAGAGTGCGTGGAGGAGGAACAGGGCTCAGGATACGCACTGGTAGCCTAGTGCGTAGTGTATACACTGTAGGTACTAGGCTGGGGCGGGGAGGTGGTGCCGGAAATACCGGACCGTGGAGGCGTACTGGCACTCTTGAGCATTGAGCTTGCCCAACCTTACCTGGTTGAATACCCCCCGGTTGCCCGACCAGTGCGGGGAGGTGGAATAACCCGCACCGGGCTATGTAGGCGAACCGGGGAAACCATGCGTAAGGCAGGTGCCATGTATGCCGGCCCGAGGAGACGCACTGGAGACCAGACGCGTTGAGCCGGCCTCATGACACCTGGCTCAATACCCAATCTAGCCCTACCAGTGCGGGGAGGTGGAATAACCCGCACTGGGCTATGCACTCGTACAGGAGACACCGTGCGCTCTACTGCGTAACACGGCGCCTGCCCGTACTCCCGCTCTCCACGGTAAGCCTGGGAAGTGGGCGCAGGTCTCCTACCTGCCCTTGGCCCACTATCTCCTAGCCCCCCCCCAAGAAATTTTTGGGAATTACTTACGGGCTTTTTTGGCTTCCGTGCCAGACGCGTTCCCTCATAGCTCCGGTTCCTCTCTCCGGTAGCCTCTGCACTCCCCAGTGCCTCCAGCTGCTCCCCTGGCTTTTCGGGCTTCCAGCCACGTCTCCTTGCTGCCTCCTCATACCACCGCTGTTGGGCTCTCGCTGCCTCCATCTCCTCACGAGCGCGGCGATATTCCCCAATGTGCGCCCAGTGTCCTTTTCCTTCCAAGATCTGTTCCCTTGTCCCGGTGCTGCCCCTTGTCCCGGTGCTGCCCCTTGTCCCGGTGCTGCCCCTTGTCCCGGTGCTGCCCCTTGTCCCGGTGCTGCCCCTTGTCCCGGTGCTGCCCCTTGTCCCGGGGCTGCCCCTTGTTCCGGTGCTGCCCCTTGTTCCGGTGCTGCCCCTTGTCCCGGTGCTGCCCCTTGTCCCGGTGCTACCCCTTGTCCCGGTGCTGCCCATTGTCCCGGTGCTGCCCCTTGTTCCGGTGCTGGCCGTTTATTTAGGGGAGGGTAGTGTTAGGGTGGTCAGTAGAAGGGGTAGACAGAAGAGGGGAGTGACTATGGTGGGTGATTCTGTAACGGGTGACGCTCTCCTCATCCTCGGATGAGGTGAGGAGAGAAGGATCGGTAGACCAATGCGCAGCGAGGTGTGATGACATAATGAATTTATTGAACAAAACGAACACTGACACGAACTATACTTTAGAAATGATACAAAATAACAAACGGACAACGTAGACGAAACCTGAACATGGAACTTACATAACGACAGGAAGAACACACGAGCAGGAAACAGACTACATCAAAACGAAATACAACCGAAACAATCCCGTGTGGTGCGCAGACACAAACACAGGAGACAATCACCCACAAACAAACAGTGAGAATGCCCTACCTAAATATGACTCTTAATTAGAGGCAAACGCAAACCACCTGCCTCTAATCAAGAGCCATACCAGGCAGACCGAAACCAACATAGAAACAGATAACATAGAATGCCCACCCAACCTCACGTCCTGACCAACTAACACACAAAAACTAACATAAATAGGTCAGGAACGTGACAGTACCCCCCCCACAAGGTGCGAACTCCGGACGCACCAGCACAAAGTCTAGGGGAGGGTCTGGGTGGGCATCTAACCACGGTGGTGGCTCAGGCTCCGGGCGCGGTTCCCACCCCACCATAATCCATCCTAGCCCCCTCCCTTCAAGAATGTCCACCCTCTTACTTCCCCCACAAAATCCTCCTAATAACATATCTAATAATGACAATACCAGGACAGAGAGATAAACCAAGACAGAGGGATAGATAAGACTATAGAGGTAGATAAAGATAGAGAGGGAGATCAGGATAGAGGGGCAACTCCGGACTGAAAGGCAGCTCCGGACAGAGAGACAGCTCTGGACTGATGGGCAGTTCTGGGTATCTAGCCTTTTCAGGCTGAAGGGCAGCTCATGGCTGACTGACGACTCTCGATGCTCATGGCTGGCTGACGGCTCTCGACGCTCATGGCAGGCTGACGGCTCTCGACGCTCATGGCAGGCTGACGGCTCTCGACGCTCATGGCAGGCTGACGGCTCTCGACGCTCATGGCAGGCTGACGGCTCTCGACGCTCATGGCAGGCTGACGGCTCTCGACGCTCATGGCGCTCTGACGGCTCTGGCTGCTCATGGCGCTCTGACGGCTCTGGCTGCTCATGGCGCTCTGACGGCTCTGGCTGCTCATGGCTCGCTGGCGGCTCTGGCTGCTCATGGCTCGCTGGCGGCTCTGGCAGATCCTGTCTGGTTGGCGGCTCTGGCAGATCCTGTCTGGTTGGCGGCTCTGGCAGATCCTGTCTGGTTGGCGGCTCTGGCAGATCCTGTCTGGTTGGCGGCTCTGGCAGATCCTGTCTGGTTGGCGGCTCTGGCAGATCCTGTCTGGTTGGCGGCTCTGGCAGATCCTGTCTGGCTGACGGCTCTAGCGGCTCCTGTCTGGCTGACGGCTCTAGCGGCTCCTGTCTGGCTGACGGCTCTAGCGGCTCCTGTCTGGCAGACGGGCGGCTTTGCAGGCTCATGGCAGACGGGCGGCTTTGCAGGCTCATGGCAGACGGGCGGCTTTGCAGGCTCCTGGCAGACGGATGGCTCAGATGGCGCTGGGGAGACGGATGGCTCAGATGGCGCTGGGGAGACGGATGGCTCAGATGGCGCTGGGGAGACGGATGGCTCAGATGGCGCTGGGGAGACGGATGGCTCAGATGGCGCTGGGGAGACGGATGGCTCTGGCCGGATATGGCGCACTGTAGACCTGGTGCGTGGTGCCGGAACTGGAGGCACCGTGCTAATGACAAGCACCTTCCTACTAGTGCGGGGAGCAGGGACAGGGCACACTGTATTCTCAAAGCCTACTCTATCCCTGATGCGTGGTACCGGCACTGGTGACACCGGGCTGAGGACAAGCACATCAGGATTAGTAGGGGGAGAAGATACAGTGGGTTCAGGGCTCTGGAGACGCACTGGTAGCTTAGTGCGTGGGGCCGGAACTGGAGGCAACGGGCTAGATACACGCACTACAGGGAGAGTGCGTGGAGGAGGAACAGGGCTCAGGATACGCACTGGTAGCCTAGTGCGTAGTGTATACACTGTAGGTACTAGGCTGGGGCGGGGAGGTGGTGCCGGAAATACCGGACCGTGGAGGCGTACTGGCACTCTTGAGCATTGAGCTTGCCCAACCTTACCTGGTTGAATACCCCCCGGTTGCCCGACCAGTGCGGGGAGGTGGAATAACCCGCACCGGGCTATGTAGGCGAACCGGGGAAACCATGCGTAAGGCAGGTGCCATGTATGCCGGCCCGAGGAGACGCACTGGAGACCAGACGCGTTGAGCCGGCCTCATGACACCTGGCTCAATACCCAATCTAGCCCTACCAGTGCGGGGAGGTGGAATAACCCGCACTGGGCTATGCACTCGTACAGGAGACACCGTGCGCTCTACTGCGTAACACGGCGCCTGCCCGTACTCCCGCTCTCCACGGTAAGCCTGGGAAGTGGGCGCAGGTCTCCTACCTGCCCTTGGCCCACTATCTCCTAGCCCCCCCCCAAGAAATTTTTGGGAATTACTTACGGGCTTTTTTGGCTTCCGTGCCAGACGCGTTCCCTCATAGCTCCGGTTCCTCTCTCCGGTAGCCTCTGCACTCCCCAGTGCCTCCAGCTGCTCCCCTGGCTTTTCGGGCTTCCAGCCACGTCTCCTTGCTGCCTCCTCATACCACCGCTGTTGGGCTCTCGCTGCCTCCATCTCCTCACGAGCGCGGCGATATTCCCCAATGTGCGCCCAGTGTCCTTTTCCTTCCAAGATCTGTTCCCTTGTCCCGGTGCTGCCCCTTGTCCCGGTGCTGCCCCTTGTCCCGGTGCTGCCCCTTGTCCCGGTGCTGCCCCTTGTCCCGGTGCTGCCCCTTGTCCCGGTGCTGCCCCTTGTCCCGGTGCTGCCCCTTGTTCCGGTGCTGCCCCTTGTTCCGGTGCTGCCCCTTGTCCCGGTGCTGCCCCTTGTCCCGGTGCTACCCCTTGTCCCGGTGCTGCCCATTGTCCCGGTGCTGCCCCTTGTTCCGGTGCTGGCCGTTTATTTAGGGGAGGGTAGTGTTAGGGTGGTCAGTAGAAGGGGTAGACAGAAGAGGGGAGTGACTATGGTGGGTGATTCTGTAACGGGTGACGCTCTCCTCATCCTCGGATGAGGTGAGGAGAGAAGGATCGGTAGACCAATGCGCAGCGAGGTGTGATGACATAATGAATTTATTGAACAAAACGAACACTGACACGAACTATACTTTAGAAATGATACAAAATAACAAACGGACAACGTAGACGAAACCTGAACATGGAACTTACATAACGACAGGAAGAACACACGAGCAGGAAACAGACTACATCAAAACGAAATACAACCGAAACAATCCCGTGTGGTGCGCAGACACAAACACAGGAGACAATCACCCACAAACAAACAGTGAGAATGCCCTACCTAAATATGACTCTTAATTAGAGGCAAACGCAAACCACCTGCCTCTAATCAAGAGCCATACCAGGCAGACCGAAACCAACATAGAAACAGATAACATAGAATGCCCACCCAACCTCACGTCCTGACCAACTAACACACAAAAACTAACATAAATAGGTCAGGAACGTGACAGTACCCCCCCCACAAGGTGCGAACTCCGGACGCACCAGCACAAAGTCTAGGGGAGGGTCTGGGTGGGCATCTAACCACGGTGGTGGCTCAGGCTCCGGGCGCGGTTCCCACCCCACCATAATCCATCCTAGCCCCCTCCCTTCAAGAATGTCCACCCTCTTACTTCCCCCACAAAATCCTCCTAATAACATATCTAATAATGACAATACCAGGACAGAGAGATAAACCAAGACAGAGGGATAGATAAGACTATAGAGGTAGATAAAGATAGAGAGGGAGATCAGGATAGAGGGGCAACTCCGGACTGAAAGGCAGCTCCGGACAGAGAGACAGCTCTGGACTGATGGGCAGTTCTGGGTATCTAGCCTTTTCAGGCTGAAGGGCAGCTCATGGCTGACTGACGACTCTCGATGCTCATGGCTGGCTGACGGCTCTCGACGCTCATGGCAGGCTGACGGCTCTCGACGCTCATGGCAGGCTGACGGCTCTCGACGCTCATGGCAGGCTGACGGCTCTCGACGCTCATGGCAGGCTGACGGCTCTCGACGCTCATGGCAGGCTGACGGCTCTCGACGCTCATGGCGCTCTGACGGCTCTGGCTGCTCATGGCGCTCTGACGGCTCTGGCTGCTCATGGCGCTCTGACGGCTCTGGCTGCTCATGGCGCTCTGACGGCTCTGGCTGCTCATGGCTCGCTGGCGGCTCTGGCTGCTCATGGCTCGCTGGCGGCTCTGGCAGATCCTGTCTGGTTGGCGGCTCTGGCAGATCCTGTCTGGTTGGCGGCTCTGGCAGATCCTGTCTGGTTGGCGGCTCTGGCAGATCCTGTCTGGTTGGCGGCTCTGGCAGATCCTGTCTGGTTGGCGGCTCTGGCAGATCCTGTCTGGTTGGCGGCTCTGGCAGATCCTGTCTGGCTGACGGCTCTAGCGGCTCCTGTCTGGCTGACGGCTCTAGCGGCTCCTGTCTGGCTGACGGCTCTAGCGGCTCCTGTCTGGCTGACGGCTCTGTAGGCTCATGGCAGACGGGCGGCTTTGCAGGCTCATGGCAGACGGGCGGCTTTGCAGGCTCCTGGCAGACGGATGGCTCAGATGGCGCTGGGGAGACGGATGGCTCAGATGGCGCTGGGGAGACGGATGGCTCAGATGGCGCTGGGGAGACGGATGGCTCAGATGGCGCTGGGGAGACGGATGGCTCAGATGGCGCTGGGGAGACGGATGGCTCTGGCCGGATATGGCGCACTGTAGACCTGGTGCGTGGTGCCGGAACTGGAGGCACCGTGCTAATGACAAGCACCTTCCTACTAGTGCGGGGAGCAGGGACAGGGCACACTGTATTCTCAAAGCCTACTCTATCCCTGATGCGTGGTACCGGCACTGGTGACACCGGGCTGAGGACAAGCACATCAGGATTAGTAGGGGGAGAAGATACAGTGGGTTCAGGGCTCTGGAGACGCACTGGTAGCTTAGTGCGTGGGGCCGGAACTGGAGGCAACGGGCTAGATACACGCACTACAGGGAGAGTGCGTGGAGGAGGAACAGGGCTCAGGATACGCACTGGTAGCCTAGTGCGTAGTGTATACACTGTAGGTACTAGGCTGGGGCGGGGAGGTGGTGCCGGAAATACCGGACCGTGGAGGCGTACTGGCACTCTTGAGCATTGAGCTTGCCCAACCTTACCTGGTTGAATACCCCCCGGTTGCCCGACCAGTGCGGGGAGGTGGAATAACCCGCACCGGGCTATGTAGGCGAACCGGGGAAACCATGCGTAAGGCAGGTGCCATGTATGCCGGCCCGAGGAGACGCACTGGAGACCAGACGCGTTGAGCCGGCCTCATGACACCTGGCTCAATACCCAATCTAGCCCTACCAGTGCGGGGAGGTGGAATAACCCGCACTGGGCTATGCACTCGTACAGGAGACACCGTGCGCTCTACTGCGTAACACGGCGCCTGCCCGTACTCCCGCTCTCCACGGTAAGCCTGGGAAGTGGGCGCAGGTCTCCTACCTGCCCTTGGCCCACTATCTCCTAGCCCCCCCCCAAGAAATTTTTGGGAATTACTTACGGGCTTTTTTGGCTTCCGTGCCAGACGCGTTCCCTCATAGCTCCGGTTCCTCTCTCCGGTAGCCTCTGCACTCCCCAGTGCCTCCAGCTGCTCCCCTGGCTTTTCGGGCTTCCAGCCACGTCTCCTTGCTGCCTCCTCATACCACCGCTGTTGGGCTCTCGCTGCCTCCATCTCCTCACGAGCGCGGCGATATTCCCCAATGTGCGCCCAGTGTCCTTTTCCTTCCAAGATCTGTTCCCTTGTCCCGGTGCTGCCCCTTGTCCCGGTGCTGCCCCTTGTCCCGGTGCTGCCCCTTGTCCCGGTGCTGCCCCTTGTCCCGGTGCTGCCCCTTGTCCCGGTGCTGCCCCTTGTCCCGGTGCTGCCCCTTGTCCCGGTGCTGCCCCTTGTTCCGGTGCTGCCCCTTGTCCCGGTGCTGCCCCTTGTCCCGGTGCTACCCCTTGTCCCGGTGCTGCCCATTGTCCCGGTGCTGCCCCTTGTTCCGGTGCTGGCCGTTTATTTAGGGGAGGGTAGTGTTAGGGTGGTCAGTAGAAGGGGTAGACAGAAGAGGGGAGTGACTATGGTGGGTGATTCTGTAACGGGTGACGCTCTCCTCTCAAATTTCAATTTAACCTGTTGAGGCTAGGGGTGCTGTTGTCACTATTTATGGAAATTTAATAAGTGTAATTTTTTAAACAGCTTCCTACTATATTCTTGATCATACAATATGCATGTTATTATTATTATTGGATAGAAAACAGTCTCTAGTTTCTATAGCCGTTGAAATTTTGTCTCTGAGTGGAACAGAACTCATTCTACAGCAATTTCCCTGACATGGAGTCAGATTTCACACATTTTGGCCCCTGATCTGGAGTCAGTTAAAAGGCCACTGTTATTGCTATGAGTATACAGACACTGCTTACGTCTTCCCCTGGATGCCTTTACGTGATGACGATTTGAATGGTATCGATTGCGCAATCACAGCCCCTATAAAACAAAAACACGTGTAGGTAGGCACTCCTTTCCTGCTGCGTCGGACGCACGGTGTACACCGACCCGTTCTTTTTCCAAGCATTAGTGTAGCCAGTTATATTTCTCCGGTCATGTTTCTACTCGTTATAGGAGTTAAAAACATCATAAGGTAGTTAATTTAAACCGTTTTATAGCAATTTATATCCGTTTAGTGCGATTTTGGGACATTTATTTCTGAGACACTGTGAATCTCTGGGCACGCTTCCAGTTCATGCCGAACGCAATGGGCATTTCTACATGGCAAGAGGACAGCTTTCGACCAAAAGACGATTAGACCCAAGAAAGGATTCTTTGCCCAAGATTCTGATGGAAGAACAGCTCAAAGTAGGAACAATTTATTATGATAAATCGTGTTTCTGTCGAGAAATGTTAATCGCTTATGACGCCTTCTTGCTAGACGTAGCTTCGCTTGGCGCAAACTGTATTGAAAAGTAAGGATAATTTAAAAAATGTAAATCAGCGATTGTATTAAGAATTAAATTGTCTATCAATCGCTGTCCACCCTATATTTTTTAGTCACGTTTATGAGTATTTATGTATACGACTAGATCACTGTCTAATATGGCGCACGACATTGTCTGACCAGCTGGGCAACTTTTGTCATTGTCTAACCATGATTTTGGTGGCTAAATATGCACATTTGTAACGGGTGACGCTCTCCTCATCCTCGGATGAGGTGAGGAGAGAAGGATCGGTAGACCAATGCGCAGCGAGGTGTGATGACATAATGAATTTATTGAACAAAACGAACACTGACACGAACTATACTTTAGAAATGATACAAAATAACAAACGGACAACGTAGACGAAACCTGAACATGGAACTTACATAACGACAGGAAGAACACACGAGCAGGAAACAGACTACATCAAAACGAAATACAACCGAAACAATCCCGTGTGGTGCGCAGACACAAACACAGGAGACAATCACCCACAAACAAACAGTGAGAATGCCCTACCTAAATATGACTCTTAATTAGAGGCAAACGCAAACCACCTGCCTCTAATCAAGAGCCATACCAGGCAGACCGAAACCAACATAGAAACAGATAACATAGAATGCCCACCCAACCTCACGTCCTGACCAACTAACACACAAAAACTAACATAAATAGGTCAGGAACGTGACAACATTTTCGAACAAACTGTATATGTATGTTGTAATGTGATGTTACAGGAGTGTCATCTGAAGAATTCTGAGAAGGTTAGTGAAAAAATTAATATATTTTGGCGATGTTTACGTTATCGCTCTCTTAGGCTAGAATCAATGCTCTGGTAACGTTTGCATATGTGGTATGCTAATATAACGATTTATTGTGTTTTCGCTGTAAGACACTTAGAAAATCTGAAATATTGTCTGTATTCACAGGATCTGTTCTTTCGATTAGTGTATGCTGTGTATTTCTACGAAATGTTTGATTAGTAATTAGGTAAACACGTTGCTCTATGTATTTATTCTAGTCCATTTGTGACGGTGGGTGCAATTGTAAACTATGACATCTACCTGAAATATGCACATTTTTCTAACAAAACCTATCCTATACCATAAATATGTTATCAGACTGTCATCTGGTGAGTTTTTTTCTTGGTTAGTGGCTATCAATATCTTAGTTTAGCCGAATTGGTGATAGCTACTGGTGTTGGTGGACAAATAAAAGATGGTGTCTTATGCTAATGAGTTTAGCTAATAGATTTATATCTTTACATATTGTGTCTTCCCTGTAAAACATTTTAAAAATCGGACATGTTGGCTGGATTCACACGATCTGTGTCTTTCATTAGCTGTATTGGACTTTAATGTGTGAAAGTTAAATATTTTAAAAAAAAGTTTCGAGGCTCTGCCTTTTCAGTGGAATGTGGGGGGGGGGGGGGGTGCCGCTAGCCCTTTCCTGGAAAGGTTAACAACAAAAAAAAAATTTGTCTTTTGAGCTTCTAGTCATGAAATCTATGCAGCCTACTCAACCACTTTTTATAGCTACTGTTTACAGGCCTCCTGGGCCATATACAGCATTCCTCACTGAGTTCCCTGTATACCTATCGGACCTTGTAGTCAATGCAGATAATATTCAAATTTTTGGTGAAATGTTGTGGATCTTAATGTTTTTCCTCATAATCCTGGACTATCGGACCACCATTTTATTACATTTGCAATCGCAACAAATAATCTGCTCCGACCCCAACCAAGGATCATCAAAAGTCGTGCTATAAATTCTCGGAAAACCCAAGATTCCTAGATGCCCTTACAGACACCCTCCGCCTACCCAAGGACATCAGAGTACTAAAATCAGTTAACCTGTCTAGGATGAGGGTGCCGCTAGCGTCACTCCCCCCCCACCCCCACTGAAAAGGCAGAGCCGCGAAATTCAAAAAAAATATATTTTTTAAATATTTAACTTCTTATGGCTGCAAGGCAAAGTGTTGAGTAGCCAGTGAAATCGTGCCCATTTCAAACGGCCTCCTACTCAAATCTTGCTCGTACAATATGAATTCCTTTTGGATAGAAAACACTTTCTAGTTTCTAAAAGAGTTGGAATTATTTCTCTGAGTGAAACATAAGTCCTTCTGCAGCACTTTTCCTGACCAGGACGTGAAATGTCAGAAATCGATGCTCTTTTCAACCTGATGCCTATACATGGTCTTAACACTTAGGAGTCTGCTGACACTCTATACGCCTTCCTATTGGTGTAAAGAGGATGTCAGAGAAGATTTTTTTTTGCTCCTCTTGGTCTGTGGTGGGAAAAAAACGATTTCTTTGACGTGACGGTCCACTTCTGGTACTCTGAAGGAAGTGGGATGGTTTTCTGTTTTGCCTTGGTAACGAACGGCTAACGTCTCCGGCTCGATTTTTTTTTGATACATGTGACCATATCATCGTAATGTATGTTTTTTCAATATAGTTTAATCAGATTATTGAAACTTTATTCGGGAGTTTTGCCGTGTTCCGTCCTCTGACTGTGTTTACGTTGGAGAAATTTATGCCACTCGGCTAGTGCCAATGCTAATTGAAGAGGGACATTTGCCATTCTGAATCGAAACAACGACTCATCTGGACAGAGGACACGTTCTTCAACATTCTGATGAAAGATCAGCAAAAGTAAGACCCATTTTATGATGTTATTTCATATATCTGTCGTGCATGTGAACTGGCCGTGGGCGCCCAATTATTTCTGTCTATTGTAGCTACGCTAATATAGCGATACATTTTGTTTGCGCTGTAAAACATTTAATAAATCGGAAATATTGTTTGGAATCACAAGATGCCTGTCTTTCAATTGCTGCAGACTATGTATTTTTCAGAAATGTTTTATGATGAGTAATTAGCTATTTGACGTTGGTGTCTATAAATATTCTGTCTGCTTTCGGTGCAATTTTGGATTGTAGCTGAAATGTCAACTATGGTTTATACATGAAATATGCAAATTTTTCGAACAAAACATATGCTATACAATAAATATGTTATCAGACTGTCATCTGATGAATTTGTTTCTTGGTTAGTGGCTATTTATATCTTTATTTGGTCGAATTTGTGATAGAAACTGATGGAGTTAGAAAAAGTGGTGTCTTTTGCTAACGTGATTAGCTAATAGATTTACATATTTTGTCTTCCCTGTAAAATATTTTAAAAATCGGACATGTTGGCTTGATTCACAAGATGTGCACCTTTCATCTGGTGTCTTGGACTTGTTAATGTGTGAAAGTTAAATGTAAAAAAAAAATAGATTTTGAATTTCGCGCCCTGCACTTTAAGTTGGATGTCGTCATAAGTGTACCGGTGTCGGGCTGCCCCCGTAAAAGGTTAACTGCCCCCGTAAAAGGTTAACTGAGGAACTCAATTTAACCTTGCACAATACCCTAGATGCAGTCGCACCCCTAAAAACTAATAACATTTGTCATTAGAAACTAGCTCCCTGGTATACAGAAAATACCCAAGCTCTGAAGCAAGCTTCCAGAAAATTGTAACGAAAAAAGCGCCACACCAAACTGGAAGTCTTCCGACTAGCTTGGAAAGACAGAACCCTGCAGTTTCGAAGAGCCCTCACTGCTGCTAGATCATCCTATTTTTCCAACTTAATTGAAGAAAATAAGAACAATCCTAAATTTATTTTTGATAATGTCGCGAAGCTAACTAAAAAGCAGCATTCCCCAAGAGAGAAAAAAAGCAGCATAAAGCAGCATTCCCCACTTCAGCAGTAATACATTCATGGATTTCTTTGAGGAAAAGATCATGATCATTAGAGAGCAAATTACGGACTCCTCTTTAAATCTGCGTATTCCTCCAAAGTTTAGGTGTCCTGTGTCTGCACAATTCTGCCAGGACCTAGGATCAAGGGAGACACTCAAGTGTTTTAGTACTATATCTCTTGACACAATGATGAAAATATATCATGGCCTCTAAACCTTGAAGCTGCATACTGGACCCTATTCCAACTAAACTACTGAATGATCTGCTTCCTGTGCTTGGCCCTCCTATGTTGAACATAATAAACGGTTCTCTATCCACCGAATGTGTTGCAAACTCACTAAAAGTGGCAGTAATAAAGCCTCTCTTGAAAAAGACAAACCTTGACCCAGAAAATATGAAAAACTATGGGCCTATATCGGCCTATATCGAATCTTCCATTCCTCTCAATTCCTCTCCTCTCAAGCTGTTGCGCAGCTTGGCCTTGTCTCAGGATGGTACGTTGGTGATTGAAGATATCCCTCTAGTGGTGTGGGGGCTGTGCTTTGGCAAAGTGGGTGGGGTTATATCCTTCCTGTTTGGCTCTGTCCGGGGATATCGTAGGATTGGGCCACAGTGTCTCCCGACGCCTCCTGTCTCAGCACCCAGTATTTATGTTGCAGTAGTTTGTGTCGGGGGGCTATGGTCAGTCTGTTATATCTGGAGTATTTCTCCTGTCTTATCCGGTGTCCTGTGTGAATTTAAGTATGCTCTCTCTAATTCTCTCTTTCTCTCTTTCTTTCTCTCTCTCGGAGGACCTGAGCCCTATGACCATGCCTCAGGACTACCTGGCCTGATGACTCCTTGCTGTCCCAGTCCACCTTGCCCTGCTGCTGCTCCAGTTTCAACTGTTCTGCCTGCGGCTATGGAACCCTGACCTGTTCACTGGACGTGCTACCTGTCCCAGACCTGCTATTTTCAACTCTCTAGAGACAGCAGGAGCGGTTGAGATACTCTGAATGATCGGCTATGAAAAGCAAACTGACATGTACTCCTGGGGTGCTGACCTGTTGCACACTCGACATCCACTGTGATTATTATTATTATTATTTGACCCTGTTGGTCATCTATGAAAATTTGAACATCTTGGGCATGTTCTGTTATAATCTCCACCCGGCAGAGCCAGAAGAGGACTGGCCACCCCTCATAGCCTGGTTCCTCTCTAGGTTTTTTCCTAGGTTCTGGCCTTACTAGGGAGTTTTTCCTGGCCACCGTGCTTCTACACCTGCATTGCTTGCTGTTTGGGGTTTTAGGCTGGGTTTCTGTACAGCACTTTGAGATATCATCTGATGTAAGAAGGGCTTTATAAATACATTTGATTTGATTTGAAAGTAACAAAGTTTGGGACACACAAGTTATGCTTCTTGATAGTTTAATACATGATGGATTTAACGTGAGCATTTTTCTCCAATAAAACAATGATTTGAACACTTGGTTTTGTTTAGGCATTTTCGTTTGTGCTACATTTGGCAATGTGAAACCATTCGGACCAAATAAAAAAAGCAATGTCACAAATTATAAATCTGATTCGAGCTACAGCTCAGAACAATGTGTGAAAACGCCATAATATAGTTAGAATGTAGTGAGTGCTACACTGGAAAATAAGGGGTTGGATAGAGGAATAACTACCTATGTTAATTTTTGCATCAACTCACGTTTTGAGTAACGTTTTCGAAGGTGTCAGACGACAGTTCGAAAGATGTAGGTGGTGACAGAGATTAATGGCACATGATTTAGTGTCCAAAATCGGAGTGAGGAAATCTTTACTGAGGGACTTTCCTGGTACTTAATGCTAGTTAAATGCTAGTTAAAGCATTTCTAATAAATCCAGGATTAGCCATGGGGTTAAATAGTGTCGACAAGGAATGAATCATTCAAAAGCCTTTCAATTTTAGGCTGCAAAAATGTCACAAATTTACCCTGTCAAAATAGCTGTTTCGTTTTTTTCTTTCTATTCGTCTCAGCATCACTCACAAATGGCTGTCAGTGTAAGCTTTTCTGGAATATGTCAATATACCAACAGTGGTTGTAGTCCCAGCTCCACTTCGCCTTACGTGGATGTAGTTGACAGAGATAATTAATGGTTCTGGAATGTACTGTAGTGTACATACAAATTCGTTTTGTGGAAAATGTGATGCATTACAGTTGCAGTAGAGTCGTCCTCCCCCCAGCGAACTTCCAAAGCCCAGTTGTAAACAAAACTGGTGACATTTGTTGAAGGTACACTACTTGGCCATGCTCGTTGAACATCTCATTCCAAAATCATGGACACTCATATGGAGATGTTCTCCGCTTTGTTGCTATAACAACCTTCACTCTTCTGGGAAGGCTTTCACCTAGATGTTGGAAAATTGCTGCGGGGACTTGCTTCCATTCAGCCACGAGCATTAGTGAGGTCAAGGAACTGATCTTGGGCGATTAGGCCTGGCTCGCAGTCGACCTTCCAATTCATCCCAAAGGTGTTTGACGGGGTTGAGGTCAGGGCTCTGTGCAAGCCAGTCAAGTTCTTCCACACCGATCTCAACAAACCATTTCTGTATGGACCTGGCTTAGTGCATGTGGGCATTGTCATACTGAAAAAGTAAAGGGCCTTTCCCAAACTCGAAAGCAAAGTCGGAAGCACAGAATTGTGTAGAATCTCATTGTATGCTGTAGCTTTAAGATTTCCCTTCACTGGACATAAGGGGCCTAGCCCGAACCATGAAAAACAGACCTAGACCATTACTCCTGCTCCCCTAAACTTTAAAGATGGCGCCATGCATTTGGGCAGGTAGGGTTCTCCCTGGCATCAGCAAAACCCAGATTCGTCCGTCGGACTGTCAGATGGTGAAGCGTGATTCATCACTCTAGAAAATGCTTTTACACTGCTCCAGAGTCCAACGGCGGCAAGCTTTACACCACTACAGCCACCATAGCGGATGGTTTTCTTAGGCTTGTGTGCGGCTGCTCGGCCATGGAAACCCCTTTCATGAAGCTCCCGACATACAGTTCTTGCACTGACGTTGCTTCTAGAGGCAGTTTGGAACTCGTTAGCATGTTGCAACCAAGGAAAAACTATTTTTATGTGCTCCAGCACTCGGCGGTACGGTTCTGTGAGCTTGTGTGACTTACCACTTTGTAGCTGAGCCGTTGTTGCTCCTAGACGCTACCACTTCACAATAACAGCACTTACAGTTGACCGGGGCAGCTCTCGGAGGGCAGAAACTTGACAAACTGACTTGTTGAAAAGGTGGCATCCTATGACGGACAATGTTCAATGCCACTGAGCTCTTCAGTACGTCCGATTTTAATGACAATGTTAGTCTACGGAGATTTACATGGCAGTGTGCTCGATTATATACACCTGTCAGCAACAGGTGTGGCTGAAATAGCCTAATCCACTCATTTGAAGGGGTGTCTATATACTTTTTTTTGTATTTTGGAATGTGGGTGGAATAGAGCAGGGGTGGGCAACTCTAGTCCTCAAGGGCCTGATTGGTGTAACTCTTTTTCTACATCCCTAGCAAACACAACAGATTAATCAAATTGCATTCTAAACTGAAGATCGTGATTAGGTGATTATTGGTGTCAGGTGTGTTAGCTGGAGCAAAACTGTGACAACAAACAGGCCCTGAAGGACTGGAATTGACCACCACTGGAATAGAGGCTTTGGTATGCTGTAAACATTCTTCATCTTATTTATGCCTGCATAAAATGTAGTCAGTTGGTTTCCTGAGAGAAGACAGCAGTGTGAATTGCTCTCCCTTGCCAGATGTCACACTAGACTTTTCTGCCTTTCTTCTCCTCTCTTTTCCTCCAGACTCCCTTTGCTTCTCAACACATTTTTGTTCTTCTTTCGATATCTGCTCTGTTTCAAATGTAACTTTGTTTGAGAGTGGTGAGATCGGTTGGAGACCAGACAGGATTTGGCCTCTTGGTCTTTTTTATCCTACATTTGTTTAATATAAAACCTCTGGTAAAATTGCATTAAAGTTCCAGACCCCCCTGTTTCTTGACAAGGCACTTTGCCAATTCATTCCAATAAGTACTGAGGTGGGGCTTTGGGCCAGTGGTTCTGGATAGGAATGTTCACAGTCATACAAATATATGCACGTATAAACCATGAAGTGGAGCGTTAATATGGAAACTATTTGTATACGAATGTTTGTGACCATAACTAGTAAAGTCTCTAGTTTATTTCCCGGTAACGCTATGGGAGTTGGACATTGTGAATTGGGGATTGTGGTTGCATTCCAAACAGAATCATTCCACTTTGCTCTGCGAACTCATTAATCACTCCCATAATTGAGTTACAGATGGCAATTAGCTGTGATTGGAAGCACAATGTAAATACAATGGGAATTCCCTTTGATTTGGTATTTTCCGATTCCGACTCATTCCATTGTGACCAGAGTGCCTGTCAAGCCAGCATCCATGGCGCTGATACATTTATTCATTCACAGCATTAAAGAACTCTTGCAATCAAAGACAAGAACCTGTCCTTTGATGTGTCAGATCTAATTTGTTCTTCAAAGGCTAACTCCGACACTCTCTGACTCCTTGGCTCCACATAGCGCATGTGAAGGTCACTGGGTAACAATATTGACAGGCCTTTGAAAAATGCTAACCAATAAATAATACATGGCCTTTGGCAATGGAACTCAATTCAATGTAATTAGCTTAAGAAAATGAGGGAAAGCAAAGCGGATGTCCGTTGCAACAGCGTTTCACTGTCAGTATTCTAATTTAAATTATTTGCAATTAATAGGCTTAGACTATCTCACTCAAATTGCACAAGCCAGACAATTGACTTAGACTTTTCCCCCATTTGTTTAATTAGTATATTAATGGAGGAAACCTGGCGTTGGTCAAATGCTGGTGCAAGTTTTAATACGGTTGATGTTCTGCACTGTTTCCTGCTAATGGATTCTTTTGTCATTGGCTAAAGGGTATTTACAGACAGGCCAAGTGACCTGTATTGCATCATGTTTGAATAGCATAACAAGTGTGTACAGTCTATAGCTAATAATTCCATAACATTATAAATACATTTTGAAAATGAAATTAATTTATTGCCGCTGCATCTATACAGACAATATGCAATAACAAAAATATTATATATATATATATATATATATATATATATATAAACACATGTATGATATTGTTTCTAAATTGAACATGTAAATGTGCACGTGCTACCAGGTGCATGGAGTAACCTGATGAAGGTAGAGTGATACCGAAACGTTGGTGATAAGATCAATGAAATTATTGGAAGCATTAAGATTATCGGTGTGCTGGAATTTTCCTTCTTTTTAATAGCATTTTTTCTAATTCCACAAAACATCCTGTTTATAAATGTATCAATGTGAACAGCTAGTCAAAGGGATACGTAGACCCCTCTTTTACGCTGTTGCTACTCTCTGTTTAACATCTATGCATAGTCACTTTAACTCTATCTACATGTACATATTACCTCAATTACCTCGGCTAAACGGTTGACTCATTGACTCTGTACCACACTGACTCTGTACCGGTACCCCCTTTATATAATGTAGCCAGACTATTGTTATTTTACTGCTGCTGCTTAATTATGTTACTTTTATTTATATTTTTTACTTAACACTTATTTTTCTTAACTTATTTAAATATACATTTCATTCCCTCCATTTCATATGATATGTTACGTCCTCCAATTCGTGAGATTTATTTACAAATTTCAATTTGTTGTGGCTAACATTAGCTGGGGTTAAGGTTAGGGGAAGGGTTAGCTAACATGCTAAGTAGTTGCTAAGTAGTTAAACACACACACACAACATTCGCTCACCCACACACATAACATAAGCACAAATGTATACTGACACCACACACACACACACACAGGCTTGCGCAGCTAACCTTTTGGGTACATACAATTCAGTCCCATTCAAAATCCTCTTTTCCTTAACCCTTAACCCGTACCTTAACCCTAACCTCCAGATCGGTTGGATGTACAATATAGAAACAGGGTGGAAAGTTGCAATAGGCCCGTGCAACCCAAGGTTTAATATCAGCATAAACAGAAACCCTCTTAATCCTAACCCTTAACTAACCCTGGTTCCTAAACCTAATTCTAACCCTAACCTTAAAAACCCCTGAGAAATAGGACTTCTGGTCCCCACAAGAATAGTTAAACACGTCTACACTCACCACATACGCTACTGCTACTGTCTTATCTGTCTTGTTGCCTAGTCATTTTACCCCTGCCTATATGTACATAGCTACCTCAATTACAGTAGCTCGCACCATTGCACATCGACTCGGTATATAACCATGTGTTTTTTAACATATTGGTATTTGTCATTTACGGTGTATTTATTTCTCGTCACTATTTCTATATCTTTAATTCTGCACTGTTGGAAAAGGACGTCTAAGCATTTCACTGTTAGTCTGTTTATGAATCATGTGACAAATAAAATTTGATTTGATGTAAGTGGTCGCAAAGTTGCTAAAATACTAAAGAAGTCTGCAATATGATTCGAACATGTAACCTTTAGCATTCTAACAGATACCCATAGACTTCCAGTCATTGCACTAATGCTAGTTAGCATTGGTTTACGAAACTACCTCTAACTTCTTTCATACTGGACACGGAGACATAAAAATGCTATCCACAAGTTCATCTCACTCTGGGGAAATTAGACAAAGGGACATGCCAAAAATCCTAAGTATCCCTGTAATGACATTTTTGCATCTACTTGAGGTTCTGAGGTTTTATGGTCCACAAAAAATGTAACTAAATGTAATTGAAAATGTACTATATACAGTGGGGCAAAAAAGTATTTAGTCAGCCACCAATTGTGCAAGTTCTCCCACTTAAAAAGATGAGAGAGGCCTGTAATTTCATCATAGGTACACTTCAACTATGACAGACAAAATGAGAAAAAGAAATCCAGAAAATCACATTGTAGAATTTTTAATGAATTTATTTGCAAATTAGGGTGGAAAATACGTATTTAACGTGTGTTAAGAAATTACATATAAAACTAAAATTGATATACTAAGATATTCGCGACCCCACAAACGCAACATGAGGACAAAATAAACTCTTAAAAATCAAGGCAACGATTGAGATCTACGAAGGTGAATTCAAGAAGGACCAACCGGCTATACTCTTCAAATCATCGGTTGTGTACATGGCCCTCCTACCCATGCTGGGAGCGCCGACACGGCTGATTAGCCTCCTCTGAAGTCCACTCTCACAGAACGAGTGCAAGGGAACGGACAACAAAGAGAAAGGACACTGACATCATGTGGACAATCAGAGACTTACACCCGATAACGAAGGAGACCTCCATCGAAGGAATAGGCCTCGTCGAACCGCCCAGTAAGCAGAACTCGGTTCACGAAGAGAACCCAACAGAGACCTTCAAGTCTCTGTTGGGTATTCTGACCCATAAGAGCGGCAGTTTGGGAAAATGTGTTATGGCTAAGTTTACAAATGTATCCAAGTGTCTCTCTCTCTCTAAACACGATCTTCATATGGTTCCACTCAGTAGACATTCATTTACTCAATAAATGTTTGTTTTGTTCGATAAAGTCTCTCTTTATATCCAAAAACCTCTGTTTTGTTCGCATTTTCTTCAGTAATCCACAGGCTCAAACGCAGTCACAACAGGCAGACAAAAAATCCAAATTGTATCCGTAAAGTTCATAGAAACATGTCAAACGATGTTTATATTCAATCCTCAGGTTGTTTATAGCCTAAACAATCGATAATATTTCAACCGGACAATAACGTCATCAATATAAAAGGTAAACAAGAAAGGCACTCTCAGTCGCGCGCATAAAAAGCTCTGACACTGCAGGGTCCACTCATTCAGACTGCTCTTACACACTCATTTTTCAGAATACAAGCCTGAAACAATTTCTAAACACTGACATCTAGTGGAAGGCCTAGGAACTGCAATTTGAGTCCTAAATCAATGGACACTGTAATGTCATTGAAGAGAACTACAATAACAACAAAAAATCCTACTTCCTGGATGGATTTTTCTCAGGTTTTTGCCTGCCAAATCAGTTCTGTTATACTCACAGACACTATTTATTAAGTTTTGGGAACTTCTGAGTGAGTGTTGTCCATCCAAATCTACCAATTATATGCATATCCTATCTTCTGGGCCTGAGTAGCAGGCAGTTTAATTTGGGCACGCTTTTCATCCAAAATTGCGAATGCTGCCCCCTACCCTAGAGAAGTTAAACAAACTTTTCCCATGGTGCCTCAGGTTAATGAGTTAATGGTTACCTGATTTAGTCACGTAATTAGAAACACAGTTAATTATTCGATAAACAGCAGTCGCCACATTAACAATATAATGTCACAACATAGGATAATTTTGGTCATAAAGTCAGTCTTGTCTTATACAGAGATTGAAAACGGAGTGCGTCACAACTAGTAAATTAGGGTTGCGTTTGGATTACAATTATGTCAACATTTCATGTCCCTTTTTGCCAAGATCCACCTGCAAATCGCCCACTTCGCTTCCCTTCATTGAATGGGGCTCCGTTGTTTCCTTATCCCCCAACATGTTCAAAAGATCACGACCGTTTGAAACTGAAAAGCCCTATACTGTCACGGCTCAGGAGAAGACCCAGATGCAGACAGTTTCGATGTAACAAACGTTTATTACAAAAACAGGGGGTCAGGCAAATGACTGGTCAAGGGCAGGTAGAGGTCAGTAATCCAGAGCAGAGTCCGAAAGGTACAGAACAGCCGGCAGGCTCAGGAAGGCAGAATGGTCAAAACTGGGAAATCAACTAGAAAACAGGGACTATAGAAAGACAGGTGCACAGGAAAAAAGCTGATTGATGAAACAACAAACAAACAGAGAAGACAGGTATAAATACACAGGGGATAATGGGGAAGATGGGCGACACCTGGAGGGGGTAGAGACAAGCACAAGTACAGGTGTAACAGATCAGTGTGTGACATATACGGATTAACGATGCCTCCGGCTCCTGTTAAACAATGCATGCTTCCAGCAGGGTGCACAGCCAACTATGGTTTGCATGCCCTGTCGAAGGACCCTAGTACCCTACCATGCGGAAAAGGTGGTTTTAGTTTGCTAGTTCCCAATGGTGGTGAGTATACCGGAAGCTAGACCATAGACTGCTGGTTATGTATCTGGGTATGTATATTTTGATAATCATCATCGCTAGCATAGCTGACATTAGCTAGCTAGCTAGCTAGCTGGCTAACGTTAGCCTACGTCAATACAACTCCGATTTGGCTTGGAAACACAATAACATTTTAAAAGAAGGCAAATAATTAATAGGACAACGTTTTGTCATGATTGTGATGTCGCCAGATCGACTTTAACCTGTTAGGGGTGCAGCCCGACACCGGTACACTTATGACAACATCCAGCTCAAAGTGCAGGGCGCGAAATTCAAAAGATATTTTTTTTAAATATTTAACTTTCACACATTAACAAGTCCAAGACACCAGATGAAAGGTGCACATCTTGTGAATTAAGCCAACATGTCCGATTTTTAAAATGTTTTACAGGGAAGACACAATATGTAAATCTATTAGCTAACCACGTTAGCAAAAGACACCACTTTTCTTACTCCATCAGTTTTTTACTCCATCAGTAGCTATCACAAATTCGGCCAAATAAAGATAAAAATAGCCACTAACCAAGAAACAACCTCATCAGATGACAATCTGATAACATATTTATTGTATAGCATATGTTTTTTTCAAAAAATTTGCATATTTCAAGTATAATTCATACTTTACATTTCAGCTACAATCAGAAATTGCACCGAAAGCAGCCATAATATTTACAGACACCAACGTCAAATACCTAATTACTCATAAAACATTTCTGAAAAATACATAGTGTAGAGCAATTGAAAGACAGGCATCTTGTGATTCTAGACAAATTTTCCGATTTATTAAATGTTTTAGAGCGCAAACAAAATGTAGCGTGATATTAGCATAGCAGCAATAGCAAGAAATACTTGGGCGCCCACGACCAGTCAACATGCACGACAGATATATGAAATAACATCATTAATTGGCTCTTACTTTTGCTGATCTTTCATCAGAATGTTGAACAAGGTGTCCTCTGTCCAGATGAGTCGTTGTTTGGATTCAGAATGGCAAATTTCCCTCTTCACTTAGCATTGGCACTTGCCAAGTGACACGGATTACTCCAAAGTAAACAAAGTTAGAAAACGGAACACGGCAAAACTCCCGAAAAAGTTTCAATAATCTGATTAAACTATATTGAAAAAACATACGTTATGATGATATGGTGACATGTATCAAATCTAAGACGGAGATGTTCGTCTTTCATAACCACAGCTAAACAGAAGCCATTTCCGTGTCCTCTTTCGCGCGCTCCAGAAACAGGATATGGACGGTCACGTCAAACAAAGATATTTTATTCCACCTCAGACCAAGGTAGACACGAAATTTCTTCTCTCACCGCATCTTGACAACCAGGGGAAGGCGTAGGAAGTGTTTCTAGATTCCTACGTCACACGCCCATGTATAGGCATGAGGTTGAACAGAGCATAGATTTCTGACATTTCACTTCCTGGTCAGGAAAAGTGCTGCAGAAGGATTTCTGTTTCACTCAGAGAAATAATTCAAACGTTTTTAGAAACTAGAGAGTGTTTTCTATCCAATATTAATAATAATACCCATATTGTACGAGCAAGAATTGAGTAGGAGGCCGTTTGAAATGGGCACGATTTCACTGGCTACTCAACATTTTCCCTTGCAGCCGTAAGAAGTTTTAAATGCAGTATAATTTTAGCCAGCTAACTAAGATTGAGAGGCCATCACATTTTAGCTAGCTAACACTAGCATTGCTATCTATTTTTGACTAACTTTGCAAGTAACAGTAATGTTAACCTTTCTCGCCCCGGGGTTCCGCTAGTGGAACACCCACAACATTCCGCTGCCTAAGCAGAGCGCGAAATTCAAAAAATATTTTTTTGAAATATTTAACTTCCACACATTAACAAGTGCAATTCAGCAAATGAAAGATAAACATCTTGTGAATCCAGCCAACATGTCCGATTTTTTAAATGTTTTACAGCAAACACAATATATATTTATGTTAGCTCACCACAATAGCCTGTAACGGCAGTCTATTTCGTCCTCCTCATCGGACGAGGAGAGGCGAGAAGGATCGGAGGACCAATGTACAGCGTGGTAAGTCTCCATGATTTAATAACATGAAAACAATATACAATTACAAAATAACAAAACAAACTAACCGTCACAGTCCCGTGTGGCACAAACACTGACACAGAAAACAACCACCCACAAAATCCCAACACAAAACAAGCCACCTATATATGATTCTCAATCAGGGACAACGATTGACAGCTGACTCTGATTGAGAACCATATTAGGCTGAAAACAGAAACAGTCAAACTAGACACACAACATAGAATGCCCACCCAGCTCACGTCCTGACCAACACTAAAACAAGCAAAACACATAAGCACTATGGTCAGGACGTGACATAGCCAAACACACAACGCTATTTATCCACCGCATAGGTAGCTTTCAAAAAACCGACAAAATATAGATATAATTAGTCACTAACCAAGAAACAACTTCATCAGATGACAGTCTTATAACATGTTACACCAGGGGTGTCAAAGTCAAATGGACGGAGGGCCAAATAAAAAATTTAGCTACAAGCCGAGGGCCGGACTGTTCGAATGTTCATTGAAAAATTTTTAAATGACGCATATAGTCTAGTGAACCTAATTGAACCTACTGAAAACCTAACAAATATATTCCAATATGATCAGATAAATAAAGCAATATTTTCTTATGGCTCTGTCAGTAATCTTTAATTTTCAACAGACACAAAAGACAAATTTCCTTTATATAAAAATCCCCATAACATGAACATTAAATGAAAGAAACCGGTATTCAAGGCACCATCAGTAGCCTATATTTTCTATTTTAGCAAAAGTGGGCTAAATTTACTTCAAAGAAAAAAACAATAATAGCAATTTTCTATCATCCACTCAACTGAAATATTTTTAAAATATAATTGGATTGAAATACAATAAAATAAAGTGCAAAAATCTATTAATCAAAAACAACACTTTGTTTAAGGAGAAGTAACATGCAGTGAAAACAAATATTAAACTTTAACTTTTAAACTTGAACTGAGTAAAAACTCTAAATATGTGATTGCACAGTAATGTTCACTTGTTTGAGGTTGAGGGTGATACTTGGTGGTGTCCCATCTTTTCCACAAGTTCATCAATGTTCGGGGTAAGGCTCTGAGCTGAGGAAATCCTCAGAATTGAGTGGAGGTGTTCAGCAGTAAGTCGACTTCTGTGTGATGTTTTGTTCAGGTTCATCAAAGAAAACAGTTGTTCACACAGGTATGTGCTGCCAAACATAGACAACGTTTGAGCAGCCTGGATGCGCAGCTGGGGCATTGTGTCGGGGAGGAAACGGGCGAACTCCGCAGCACCCACTGCCGCATATTTTGCCCTCAGTGCATCATTGCATTGGAGGTCAATCAACTCCATTTGGAGGTTTGGTGGTGAGCTTTCCACGTCAACAGCAAATGGGTTACCGAGCAGTTCCAACCTGCTTTTTTGTGCTTCAAAGTCAGCAAATCGGCGTCGAAAGTCAGCGGCAAGCATACCTATTTTATCAGCCAACTGTGCGCTCGGGAACGCACTGGTAGAGAGCTTCTCTTTCATGGTCTGGCAGCTGGGAAAGTGGCTCAAATTTTCTTTCCGCATCTGCGTCTCCCACAGAGTCAGTTTGGTTTTAAATGCCTTCACTGTACTGTACATATCAGAGATGACATGATCCCGACCCTGCACCTGCAAGTTCATTGCATTCAGATGACTCGTAATGTCACACAGAAAAGCCATTTCACACAGAAACATTTCGTCTCGGAGTTGTGTTGTGTCTTTCCCTTTGCTGTCCAAGAACAGACAAATCTCCTCACGAAGCTCGAAACATCTTTGAAGCACCTTTCCCTGGCTTAGCCATCGCACCTCTGTGTGATAAGGCAAATCACCATGCTCCGTTTCTAACTCCGTCAGAAATGCCTTGAACTGGCGGTGATTCAAACCTTTGGCTCTGATAAAGTTAACTGTGCGCGTGATGATGCTCATTACATGCTCCATTTTCAAGGCTTTACTGCACAACGCTTCCTGGTGTATGATACAATGATAAGCTGTCAGCTCACCTGTCGCGTTTTCCTCTTGCATCTTTTCCCGTATCTTCGCCACCAGTCCGCTCCTGTGTCCACACATCGCAGGTGCTCCGTCGGTTGTCAAACCCACGAGTTTTTCCCAAGGCAGCTCCATCTCATTTACACATCTTGACACCTCTTCATACAAATCATGCCCCGTAGTTGTGCCATGCATAGGACGTAAAGCCAAAAACTCCTCTGTCACGCTTAGGCTGGAGTCCACTCCGCGGATGAAAATTGACAACTGGGCAATGTCAGAAATGTCGGTGCTCTCATCCACAGCCAAGGAATATGCAATGAAATCTTTTCCCTTTTTCACAAGCTGCTCTTTTAGATTGATGGACAACTGGTCTACTCTCTCGGCAATGGTGTTTCTGCTCAGACTCACATTTAAAAAGAGTTGCCTTTTTTCTGGGCAAACTTCGTCACAAACTTTAATCATGCAGTTTTTGATGAAATCCCCCTCCGTAAATGGCCGGGCTGATTTAGCGATCTCTTCTGCCAAAATAAAACTGGCCTTGACAGCAGCCTGGCCTTGTGATTTGGCTTTTTTGAACAGAGCCTGTCGAGATTTGAGGCCTCGTTTTAATTCCTCTGCCTTTTGTAGCCTTTGTTCCATGTCCATATTCTTGTTTTTGTCCGCGTGTTTCGTTTCATAATGTCGTCTCAGATTATACTCTTTCAGTACCGCCACACTTTCTCCACACAGAAGACACACAGGTTTTCCAGCTACCTCCGTGAACATATACTCCGACTCCCACCTTGTTTGAAACCCCCGGTTCTCAGTGTCCACCTTCCGTTTTGCCATTTTTGATGGGTATCTGAAAGTTAATTTTACTGTGATGCTGACGACTGCTGTGCCAATAAATATTGAAATGAAGCAGCCTACTGCACGGTGCGTCACCGTTGCATTGTGGGAAATGTAGTATTGGTGCGTGTAAAAGATCTGCGGGCTGCCGGCTTGCTGCGGTCTGCGGGCCGGTTCTAATAATAAATCAAGATCATCCCAGGGGCCGTAAAAAACCTTCTCGCGGGCCGGATGTGGCCCGCGGGCCTTGACTCTGACATATGTGTGTTACACAATACATTTATGTTTTGTTCGAAAAATGTGCATATTTGAGGTATAAATCATAGTTTTACATTGCAGCTACAATCACAAATAGCACCTAAGCAGCCAGAATAATTACAGAGAGCAACGTGAAATAACTAAATACTCATCATAAAATATTTATGAAAAAGACATGGTGTACAGCAAATGAAAGATAAACATCTTGTGAATCCAGCCAATATTTCCGATTTTTTAAGTGTTTTACAGCGAAAACACAATATAGAAATATATTAGCTTACCACAATAGCCAAACACACAAACACATTTATTCACCACAAAGATAGCTTTAGCAAAAACCAGCAATAAATATAAAATAAATCACTAACCTTTGGACAACTTCATCAGATGACAGTCTTATAACATCATGTTACACAAAACATTTATATTTTTATTTATGTTTTGTTCGAAAATGTGCATATTTAGAGCTGAAAACCGTGGTTATACATTGTGAAAATGTAGCAACTTTTTCCCAGAATGTCCAGATATATTTCTGACACTCACCTAATCTGACCAAATAACTCATCATAAACTTTACATAAAAATACTTGTTGTATGGCAAATGAAAGATACACTGGTTCTTAATGCAACCGCTGTGTTAGATCTTTAAAAATAACGACATACAGCTTGCGTTATTGTGAGACAGCGCCCGCTAAAAGGGCGGAGAATAGGACTAAACATTTCACACAAAAATACGAAATAACATCATAAATCGTTCTTACTTTTGCTGAGCTTCCATCAGAATCTTGTACAAGGAGTCCTTGGTCTAGAATAAATCGTTGTTTGGTTTTAGAATGTCCTTTTCTCCTGTCGAATTAGCAACCTTAGCTAGACAAGTGGCGCGAACATGTCCATCTTCTCTCGACGCAAACAACTGAAAACTCCAAACGTTGATTAATCTGATAAATATTATCACCTGTATCAAATAAAATCAGAGCCGGAGATATTAGCCGTGTATACCGAACGCTTTTCAGAAGGCAATCTGGGGTTCCTTCTCGCGCCTTTGAAGTCAATGGAATTTCCAGACCTGTCACTCAAAGCTCTTGTTCGACCTCAGATCAAGCTACAAACCCCATTTCACCTCCCACTGCCTGTTGACATCTAGTGGAAGGCGTATGAAGTGCATGTATATCGATATATATATGCCAGTTGAATAGGCAGGCCCTGGAACAGAGCCTCGATTTCAGATTTTTCACTTCCTGTCTGGAAGTTTGCTGCAAAATGAGTTCTGTTTTACTCACAGATATAATTCAAACAGTTTCAGAAACTTGAGAGTGTTTTCTATCCAATAGTAATAATACTATGCATATTGTACGATCTAGAACAGAGTACAAGGCCGTTTCATTTGGGCACGATTTTTTCCCAAAGTGAAAATAGCGCCCCCTACACACTAACAGGTTGACATTGCCGTCTCTCTAAAGTAAATTGGACAAGATCATAATATGGTAGTTGATTCCTACAAATAATTTTCCTACTTTAGCAATGACGTTTATTCTCACAGGTGGCCCCCAAAAACTATTGGAAAGCCAGGCCCCTACTAAGACACGCCTCCAGTCTTCTGATCTGGCCCGGTGGATTATAGAAAAATAACCCAATGTGTGTTTTGTCCACTCTTTACACTGAGTTGGGTTATTTTTAACCCAGGATTTTTTTGTGCGCAGGCTGCTTCCACAGTCCACTCCTAGCAAACAAACACTGGCCAAAAGACAAGCAGACAACAACACATGCTAACACTGGGGCTAATTTGAAAGCTGAATATTATCTTCTATGTTGTGGGCTGGGGCCAGGGTATTGTGTGTGTGCCTGGAGGCATGCTTGTGTGAGAGTGTGAGTTGAAGTTATGTGACAGTATTCCAAGCAACAGGACTGAAGGATTAGCCAAATTTGGTATTAGCAGGGAAATACCACTAATTCTCCTCACCCTCTCACCTACAAGACCAATAGTGGTCTTGGAGGTTGAAGATGACTGGATTAGAAGGCCACGACTGGGGTTGGCAGGGCCAGGATAACCTCTTCCCTGAGTGGCCCTTTCCCTGGGGGTGCAAATGAAAGTTTCAATCAGCAGGGAGTATGAGGATTTGTTTTTGAGTCACCACAGCCCAGTAGCAAATATAACCACGAAAAAGGCCCATTTGTGTTTTTTATTTTACCCCCTTTTCTCCCCAATTTTCGTGGTATCCAATTGCTAGTAATTACTATCTTGTCTCATCGCTACAACTCCCGTACGGGCTCGGGAGAGACGAAGGTCGAAAGCCATGCATCCTCCGAAACACAACCCAACCAAGCCGCTTCTTAACACAGCGCGCCTCCAACCCGGCCACCAGAGACTCTGGATGCGCGATGAGACAAGGATATCCCTACCGGCCAAACCCTCCCTAACCCGGATGACGCTAGGCCAATTGTGCGTTGCCCCACGGACCTCCCGGTCGCGGCCGGCTGCGACAGAGCCTTGGCGCAAACCCAGAGTCTGTGGTGGAGCAGCTAGCGCTACGATGCATTGCCCTGGACCACTGCGCCACCCGGGAGGCCCCATTTGTGTCTGTTAATTAGAATCCTGAATAGCTGATGACTGATTCTGAACAGAACCTACTGGTTTTCACTCAAGGACCGGGTTTTGTAGACATAAAAACACATATGCTGTAAGTAAAGAACAGAGCGTCGTTTGTTACTGGATGACTTCCAACATTCTCCAAATTCCCCAAAGTGTAGAAGTCGAGGCCTCGACGACAAGAGTAAGCAAGATGTCCTGGACCGAACGCTATGAGGCAGAGAGAGAAGAAGAGCAAAGAGATTCACAGCTTTATTAAGACAACGTTCCGATTGATTTCCTGTCTGTGTCCACACTGATGAGATCGATGGAGGGAGTGGGGAAGAGAAGAAGAAGTAGAGGATCCCAGCCCTCAGTGTCTGTGAAGCTGCCTCTGCTCGCCAATAAACCCAGACAACCCAGACAGACCAATGCCAACATAAGCAGTCTCATCCTTAAGTAATTAAGAAATTACTCCCAGGCCTCCCTATCCATATTTGATGAGGAGCCCAGTCACAATTAAGTAGACCCTTTATGTGGCTCCGGAACCTGATTTATAGTTCCCACACCGAGAGGATTGTGGGTCAGTTGACTGGTTTGTAAACCAGCTGAAGAAGGCTCTTTAACCTTTCGAAATGGCTGCCAAGTCCACAGTGGGACCATACCATGTGTGTATATAGACAAGCCATCGTTACTCATTGTATATTTATTATTACTTTTCCATTATTTCTCTATTTTCTTTACTGTGCATTGTTGGGAAGGGCCCGTAAGTAAACATTTCACTGTTAGTCTACACCTGTTGTTTACAAAGCATGTGATGAATAAAATTAGATTTTATTTGAAGCCCAAAAAGGATATAGATTGTCCACATTTGCTTCTTAGGCTGTGTTCACACAGGCAGCCCAATTCTGATAATTTTTTCACCATTTGGTCTTTTGACCAATCATATCAGCTCCCAAAAAGATCTGATGCGATTGGTCAAAAGACCAATTTAGTGGAAAAGGGATCAGTATTGGGCTGCCTTATGATTTTTTTATTTTTTTTATTGATATCTCCCCGTGGAAATAATTTAATCTCTTGAATGCTCATCCTGGTGAACCCGACTGGTATCGTGGTGTTTTATCATAATATATGCCACTAGGAAGCTTACTAACAACGACTCGGACTGGAAAGTGTTAGTTGTTAGAGAGGAAAGTGCCTGGGGCCAGTGTTGCTTTAATTCACTATGGTGTAACTCTCACCCACAAAGGCAAATTGGCACATTGCTTTGGCCCTTTGCCCTTCCATTTCTATTTTTTATGAGGGCTGACCAGATACATGTGGCGAGAGTATAAGTAATGTCCATAGAGGGTTGTTAAATTCAGGAAAATGTGTATGAACTATGATTTTGGTGGGTGGGTGGGCGAGGGAAAGAGATTGAGGGAAAGTGAGAGAAAGAGACTGAGGGAGACTGAGATTCAGACATTCTTCAAAATTTATATTTTATTCCAAACATCCTTCAACACAAGTATTTAATGTGGCGCTTGGGCTCTATGCTCCATCATACAGCAGAATCCATCTTTATACTGTAACTTCTGTCAGTGCATAAATACAGCAATATTATACAGTATTAGCTATATTATACACACAACATTCTGAATCTACCTGTGACGGGGGTTTACCTGCAATTTTCACAGTATCCATCCACCATTCTGCAAACTTGATTATCCGTAAATAAGTAAATGATAGTAAATCTATCTTAATACTGAACAACGGGTTTGAGTCCGTTGAGCCTGGAGTTTGAATTTGACAGTGCAGTTGGGTAAGTACTTTTGAGGGAATAGGGCTATATCTGTAGTCAAACACACTATCTAATTTGCATACGTATTCACATGTTAGAATCACCTTTGGCAGCGTTTACAGATGTGAGTGTTTCTGGGTAAGTCTCTAAGTGCTTTGCACACCTGAATTGTACAATATTTGCACATTGTTCTTTTAAAAGATTCTAGCTCTGCCAAATTGGTTGTTGAATATTGCTAGACAGCCATTGTCAAGTCTTGTCATAGATTTTCGAGCCGATTTAAGTTAGAACTGTAACTCGTCCACACAGGAACCCTCAATGGAGTAACTGCTTTCTGAAGGCACTGTAGATGCATTGATAAATGGGTTGGGGAAAAAACAGCATGCAGAGGGGCTTTTAGATGACACCACCATTCTCAAACTCTCTGTGAGGGCTGCTTTGACCTTCAATATTTCACAGGGTATCTCTGAAATGATCCATTCGCAATGCTTTGGCGAAGACGTTTCAAATTGCGTTATAGGCAATTCTCTAATAGAGATGAAAAAAATAACATTTTGGAGCGGGTAATCCATAAATCTTTGCAACACATTTAGAACCTCAGGCCTTGTTACATTTTGACGATAATGATAATCGAAAAATGGGAAGAGAAGAACTAAATTACATCTCTGGATTAGCAAATGCTTGCACTGATGCAAAGGCTGTGTAATTCCGCCTTGTTACACTTGTTCAATAGCATTCTCAGGGCTAGATTGCAGGTTTTAACAGCCAGACACTACTTATCAAATTCCTCCTCCACATTAAAAGAGAGTATTTAAATGTGTTTGGAACATTGAAAATAAATTAATTAATATTGTAATTTTATGACCCAGCCGGGTCATTACAATATTATTGGAGTAGCATGTCCGTCTGTCAACCTAGCTGTTTGGTTAATCTATCAAGCATATTTCTGAAATAGACATTCACTGTGTGCTTCATTTTGACCTTCTATGCAATTATTAATTACATTTTCATGTTCATCTCTATATCATAATTATTCACAAACAATATATTTATCAATCACCCAACATGCCATGTTGTATGCTGTGGTACACAACACAAGCCAATAGACAAAAAAGCATGTCAGCCTTTCGGTGTCAACCAATGTCATTTGTATGGGGCTAGATGCCACTGTGCCTCAGCAGGTATAACTGCCTACGACATCTGTCCCCTCATGCGTGTGACAGCATTAAGCGGATCTTGTGTAGAGTAGCTGTTAGTAAGTGTTACTCCTTTGTTTTCGGAGTTATTAACTCGGTGACCGGAGTTGTGGCGTCCTGGATTGAAGAAAGAGAACCACGGTTCAGCCCTGTCGAACGCCGGGGGCTGAAATCCAATAAAACCAGCACATGAAACAGGCCAATCACATGGTCTCCATTATTCCATCCACTTCAATGAAATAGGGGCTCCAATAACTACCATAATTATTCCATCTGAACGTTAAACATAAAAGGGGGACGGAGTCGATATGAAATCTGTTTAGTGTCTTCTAAATATACCCTGGAGTGTCAAAAATCATGAAGCATGAGTCCGGCTTGAACTTAACTAGACTTTGAGTAATGGCACAGAGAGAGAAATTGTGCAGCTTTTGAGAAATGAAACATTTGTTATTGTTGTGTTTTGTGAAAATGATTTATCTTCGGGGCTAAGTGGATGTAGCACATTCTCAGTGGATGAGTCAGTAGGATGAGTGTCCGTTACTTTGTCCGTATCTGCCAGTGACACAGCAGTGCAAAAACACAAGCATTACTGTACAATCACTTCCTGGGCCAACTTCCTTATACGAGCAAACTTACACTCACTTTCACATATTCCAAAAGATTTCCCATAATATACGTTTATGCATAGAAAAACTATACAGCTTTGGCCCTCTACTTTTTTCAGCCTTACACTGCCAAGTCTCTGTCTCTCACACGCAGGCATACACGCACAAACGCACAATCCCCATGGAGGTGCTCTGAAAAAATTAATAACCCAGGCCTCCAGCATGGACAGTAGAGATAACGTGTCCTCCCCTCTGTGTGTTTTGGTGCTTCTCGGGAAAGGGCTTGATTTATCAAGAGCTTTGCCTCAACTCTACAGAGAACAGGGCTGACTGATTGAGCTCTTTCAATCCGACAAGGGCCCCAAAGACTACTTAGATCACCGGACACCGAGGTGGAGAGACTAAGAGGGAGAAAAATGAGAGAAGTGGAGAGGGAAGCAGTGAGGTTTGAGGGGCCTATGATTTAAATCCCTAATATCAGCAGTTATTGCTACTCCCGTTCTCCAGTTTCCTCATTTCTGTAATGGAATCCTCACCTATCACTGAGCATGCTGATCGCCTGTTGAACCGAACCCCAAACAATCACGACAAAGCTCCTGGCTGTCAACTACCTATCAGATACAGTGCCTTTGTAATGTACTCAGACTCCTTGACTTTTTCCACGTTTTTTTACGTTACATCCTAATTCAAAACATCGATTAAATAAATAAAACGTCTTCAGCAATCTACACACAATACCCCATAATGACAAAGTGAAAAGTTTTAGCAAATGTATTACAAATTAAAAACAGAAATACCTTATATACATAAGCATTCAGACCCTTTGCTATGAGACTCAATTGAGCTCAGCTGTATCCTGTTTCCATTGATCATCCTTGATGTTTCTACAACTTGACTGGAGTCTGCCTGCGGTAGATTCAATTGATTGGACATGATTTGGAAAGGCACACACCTGTCTATATATGGTCCCACAGTTGACAGTTCATGTCAGAGCAAAACCCAAGCCATGAAGGTCAAACAAATTGTCCGTAGAGCGCCGAGATAGGATTGTGTCGAGGAAAAGATATGGGGAAGAGTACCAAATAATATCTGCAGCATAGAAGGTCCCAGGAACACAGTGGTCTCCTTCATTCTTAAATGGAAGAGGTTTGGAACCACAAGACACATCTAGAGCTGTCCACCCGGCCAAACTGAGTAATCGGGGGAGAAGGGCCTTGGTCAGGGAGGTGACCAAGAACCCGATGGTCACTCTGACAAAGCTCTAGCGTTCCTCTGTGGAGATGGAGAACCTTCCAGAAGGACAACCATCTCTGCAGCTCTCCACCAACCAGGCCCTTAGGCTAGTGTGACCAGATGAAAGCCACTCTTCAGTAAGAGGCACATGACAGCCCGCTTGGAGTTTGTCAAAAGGCACCTGAAGACTCTCAGATCATGAGAAAATCAAAATTGAACTCTTTGACCTGAATGTCAAGCATCACGTCTGGAGGAAACCTGGCGCCATCCCTACGGTGAAACACGGTGGTGGCAGCATCATGATATTGGGATGTGTTTTAGTGTCAGGGACTGGGAGACTAGTCAGGATCAAGGGAAAGATAAACGGAGCAAAGTACAGAGAGTTTATTGATGAAAACCTGCTCAGGACCTCAGACCGGGGAGGAGGTTCACTGTCCCTAAGCACACAGCCAAGACAGCACAGAAGTGGCTTCGGGACAAGTCTCTGAATGTCCTTGAGTGGCCCCGTCAGAGCCGGGACTTGAACCCTATCAAAAAACTTTGGAGAGACCTGAAAACAGCTGTGCAGCAACACTCCTCATCCAACCTGGCATGGCTTGAGAGGATCTGCAGAGAAGGGGAGAAACTCCCCAAATACAGGTGTGCCAAGCTTGTGGCGTCATACCCAAGAAGTTTCAAGGTTGAAATCACTGCCAAAGGTGCATCAACAAAGTACTGAATAAAGGGTCTGAATACGTAACTGTAACTGAGATATGTAACTGAGATATTTCATTTTTTTATACATTTTTGCTTCGTCATTATTGGGTGTTGTGTGTAGATTGATGAGGGGAAAAAAACAATACATTTTAGAATTAGGCTGTAACCTAACAAAATGTGGAAAAGGTCAAGCGGTCTGAATACTTTCCGAAGGCACTGTATAAAGAGACAGACTTTTTCTGCACGTGACAAAGTGAACTTGAGGTGAGTACAGCCTAGTTGATAGAACCTTTTCATTGTAGAGAGATAGAGACCAGTAGGAGTTGCCAATTCAATATAGCCACTACAATGACGTTGTACTAGCAAACTCTAGCCTTGGTGTCAAGGAGAACCGCCAGAACGGGACAGTTTCACTGTGGCTTTGAGGTTAACTTCTTTGGGCTGCAAGCCCGAAGCCGGGCACAATATGACAATATGACAGCCACTTCAAGTGCAGGGCGCGAAATTCAAAATATATTTTTTAGAAATATTTAACTTTCACACATTAACAAGTCCAATACAGCAAATGAAAGATAAACATCTTGTGAATCCAGCCAACATGTCCGATTATTAAAATGTTTTACAGCGAAAACACCACGTATATTTATGTTAGCTCACCACCAAATACAAAAAAGGACAGACATTTTTCACAGCAGAGGTAGCATGCACAAAACCAACCTAACTAACCAAGAACCAACCAAACTAACCAAGAAACAACTTCATCCAGCTCTGCTCTCCAGACCTCCAGTGTGTCTACATGGTCCAGTGATGATCCATGGCACGAAGCCTCCAGTGATGATCCATGGCACGAAGCCTCCAGTGATGATCCATGGCACGAAGCCTCCAGTGATGATCCATGGCACGAAGCCTCCAGTGATGATCCATGGCACGAAGCCGCCAACGACGTTCTCCGGTCCGGGGCCCACGACGAGGGTTGCACACCTGTATTTTATTAAACATGGGCACACCTACTCAATCAAGGGCTTTTCTTAATTTTTACTATTTTCTACATTGTAGAATAATAGTGAAGACATCAAAAATGCGCAATAATGTAGTAACCAGAAAAGTTTTAAACTTTTTGATATCACCCTGACCAACCTGCCCTCTAAATACACCTCAGCTGTCTTCAACCAGGATTTCAGCGATCATTGGCTGCGTGCGTAATGGGTCCGCGGTCAAACCACCACCCCTCATCACTGTCAAATGCTCCCTAAAACACTTCAGCGAGCAGGCCTTTCTAATCGACATGGCCCGGGTATGCTGGAAGGATATTGACCTCATCCCGCCAGTAGAGGATTCCCGGTTGCTCTTTAAAAGTTATTTCCTTTCCATCTTAAATAAGCATGCCCCATTTAAAACAAATGTAGAACTAAGAACAGCTATAGCCCTTGGTTCACCCCAGACTTGACTGTCCTCGACCAGCACAAATACATCCTGTGGCGTTCTGCATTAGCAGCGAATAGCCCCCGCGATATGCAACTTTTCAGGGAAGTCAGGAACCAATACACTCAGTGAGTTAGGAAAGCTAAGGCTAGCTTTTCCAAACAGAAATTTGCATCCTGTAGCACTAATTCCAAAAAGTTTTTGGACACTGTAAAGTCCATGGAGAATAAGAGCACCTATTCCCAGCTGCCCACTGCACTGAGGCTAGGAATCACTGACACCACTGATAAATCAATGATAATCGCTAAATTCAATAAGCATTTTTCTACAGCTGGCCATGGCTTTCACCTGGCTACGTTACCCCGGCCAATCTCAGCACCCGCTGCAGCAACTTGCCCAAGCCCCCCCCCCCCCCCCCCCCCCCCGCTTCTCCTTCACCCAAATCCAGACAGCTGATGTTCTGTAAGAGCTGAAAAATCTGGATCCCTACAAATCAGCAGGGATAGACAATCTGGACACTCTCTTTCTAAAAATTAAACGCTGAAATTGTTGCAACCCCTTGTTGCAACCCCTGAAATTGTTGCAACCTCTCTTTTGTATCGTCTGAGATCCCAAGAGATTGGAAAGCAGCCACGGTCATCCTCCTCTTTAAAGTGGAGATAATCTAGATCCTAACTGTTATAGACCTATATCCATCCTGCCCTGCCTTTCTAAAATCTTCAAAAGCCAAGTTAACAAACACATCACAGACCAGATCACCTTCTCCACTATGCAATCTAGTTTCAGAGCTGGTCATGGGTTCACCTCAGCCATGCTCAAGGTCCTAAATGATATCATAACCACCATTGATAAAAGACAGTACTGTGCAGCAGTCTTCATCAACCTGGCCAACACTTTAGAATCTGTCAATCACCACATTCTTATCGGCAGACTCAATAGCCTTGGCTTCTCAAATGACTGCCTCGCCTGGTTCAACAACTACTTCTCAGATAGGGTTCAGTGTGTCAAATCGGAGGGCCTGTTGTCCGGACCTCTGGCAGTCTATGAGGGTGCCACAGAGTTCAATTCTCAGGCCGACTCTTTTCTCGGTATATATCAATGATGTCGCTCTGGCTGCTGGTGATTCTCTGATCCACCTCTATGCAGACGACACCATTCTGTATACATCCGGCCCTTCTTTGGACACTGTGCTAACAAACCTCCAAACGAGCTTCAATGCCATACAACTCTCCTTCCGATGCCTCCAACGGCTTTTTACTGCAAGTAAAACTATGTGCATGCTTTTCAATCAATTTCTGCCCGCACCCTCCCGCCCGACTAGCATCACTACCCTGGATGTGTATTTGTGGACAAGTACAAATACCTAGGTGTCTGGTTAGACTGTAAACTCTCCTTACAGACTCACATTAAGCATCTCCAATCCAAAATGTATTTTAGAATCGGCTTCCTATTTCGCAACAAAGCCTCCTTCACCCATGCTGCCGAACATACTCTCATAAAACTAACCATCCTACCGATCCTTGACTTTGGCGATGTCATTTACAAAATAGCCTCCAACACTCTACTCAGCAAATTGGATGTAGTCTATCACAGTGCCATCCGTTTTGTCACCAAAGCCCCATATACTACCCACCACCGCAACCTGTATAGTCTCATTGGCTGACCCTCACTACATATTTGTCGCCAAACCCACTGGCTCCAGGTCATCTATAAGTCTTTGCTAGGTAGAGCCCTGCCTTATTTCCGCTCACTGGTCACCATAGAAACACCCACCTGTAGCGCGCACTCCAGCAGGTATATTTCACTGTTCACCCCGATAGCCAACACTTCCTTTGGCCGCATTTCCTTCCAGTTCTCTGCTGCCAATAACTGGAACGAATTAAAAAAAATCACTGAAGCTGGACTCTTATCTCCCTCTCTAACTTTAAGCATCATCTGTCAGAGCAGCTTACTGATGAAAGTACCTGTACACAGCCAATCTGTAAATAGCACACTCAACTACCTCATCCCCATATTGTTACTTATCCTCTTGCTCTTTTGCACCCCAGTATCTCTATTCTCTACTTACACATCATCTGACATCTGTCATTCCGGTGTTAATGCTAAATTGTAATTATTTGGCCTCCATGGCCTATTTATTGCCTTACCTCTCTAGTCTTCTATGTTTGCACACACTGTACATATATTTTTCTATTGTGTTATAGACTGTACGTTTGTTTATGTGTAACTCTGTGTTGTTGTTTTGTCTCACTGCTTTGCTTATCTTGGCCAGGTCTCAGTTGTAAATGAGAACTTGTTCTCAACTGGCCTACCTGGTTAACCTCTTGAGAATATAGGGGGTGCTGTTTCGACTTAGCGAAAATTGGTCTCCAAATTAAACTGCCTATTACTCAATTCTTGCTCGTACAATATGCATATTATTATCATTACTGGATAGAAAACACTCTCTAGTTTCTATAACCGTTGGAATTATGTCTCTGAGTGAAACAGAACTCATTCTACAGGACTTTTCCTGACAGGGAGTGAGATTTCAGAAATCTTGGCCCCTGTTCCCAGGTCAGTTTTAAGATCCCTGTGAATGCTATGGGGATACAAACACTGCCTACGCCTTCCTCTAGATGTCAGTAAGTGGTGACACTTTGAATGGAGTCGATTGCGCAATCAGGGCCTGTATAAAAGACCAAAGGGCGGAAGTACATTTCTTTTCCTCCCTGCGCCTGACGCACGATGGACGTCGGACTGGCCTCCTTCCAAGCTTTGGTTTAGCCAGTAATATATCTCCGGTCATGTTTTTACTCGTTATAGGTGTTAAAAACATCATAAGGTAGTTAATTTAAACCGTTTTATAGCAATTTATATCCGTTTAGTGCGATTTTCTGGCATTTCTTTGTGACGCACTCCCGAGAGCTGGGCACTTTTCCAATACATGCCGAACGTTAGTGGCCATTTCGACAGGACAAGAGGACATCTTTCGACCAAAAAAACGATTAGACCGGAGAAAGGATACATTGCCCAAGATTCTGATGGAAGTTCAGCTAATAGTAAGAACTATTTATGATGATAAATCGTTGTTCTGTTGAAAAATGTTAAACGCATATTCCGCCATTTTCTTTGGGGTAGCTTCGCTTTGGCGCACCCTGTATTGCACAGTAAGGATAATTTAAAAAATGTAATTCAGCGATTGCATTAAGAACTAATTTGTCTTTCAATTGCTGTCCACCCTGTATTTTTTAGTCAAGTTTATGATTCTTTATTCATTAGACTAGATCACTGTCCAAGATGGCGCCCGACATTTTCAGGCCAGTTTTGCTACTATTCTCATTGTATAACCACGTTTTTTTGTGGCTAAATATGCACATTTTCGAACAAACTCTATATGTATGTTGTAATATGATGTTACAGGAGTGTCATCGGAAGAATTCTGAGAAGGTTAGTGAAAAAATTAATATATTTTGGCGATGATTACGTTATCGCTCTCTTTGGCTTGAATCAATGCTCGGGTAACGTTTGCACATGTGGTATGCTAATATAACGATTCATTGTATTTTCGCTGTAAAACACTTAGAACATCTGAAATATTGTCTGAATTCACAAGATCTGTGTCTTTCCATTGCTGTGAGCTGTGTATTTTTAAGAAATGTTTTATGATTAGTAATTAGGTAATACACGTTGCTCTCTGTATTTATTCTAGTCGAGTTGTGATGGTGGGTGCAATTGTAAACTATGATTTCTACCTGAAATATGCACATTTTTTCGAAAAAAATATATGCTATACAATAAATATGTTATCAGACTGTCATCTGATGAGGTTGTTTCTTGGTTAGTGGCTATTTTTTTTTTTTTTTGGCCGAATTTGTGATAGCTACTGATGTAGTAAAAAACTGATGGAGTAATAAAAGTGGAGTCTTTTGCTAACGTGGTTAGCTAATAGATTTACATATTTTGTCTTCCCTGTAAAACATTTTAAAAATCGGACATGTTGGCTGGAATCACGAGATGTGTACCTTTCATGTGCTGTATTGGACTTGTTAATGTGTGAAAGTTAAATATTTAAAAAAATATATCTTTTGAATTTCGCGCCCTGCACTTGAAGTGGCTGTTGTCATAAGTGTATAGACAGTTGCCATTCAGAATGGCAACTTTCTCTCTCCATTTAGCAAGCGCGCTAGCCGGGTTGCACGGATCTCTCCATGTAAACAAACGGAAGAGAACGGAACACGGCAAAACCCTAGAGAGGAACCAGGCTATGAGGGGTGGCCAGTCCTCTTCTGGCTCTGCCGGGTGGAGATTATAACAGAACATGGCCAAGATGTTCAAATGTTCATAAATGACCAGCATGGTCAAATAATAATCAGGAGTACATGTCAGTTGGCTTTTCATAGCCGATCATTAAGAGCATCTCTACCGCTCCTGCGGTCTCTAGAGAGTTGAAAACAGCAGGTTTGGGACAGGTAGCACGTCCGGTGGACAGGTCAGGGTTCCATAGCCGCAGGCAGAACAGTTGAAACTGGAACAGCAGCAAGGCCAGGTGGACTGCGGACAGCAAGGAGTCATCATGCCCGGTAGTCCTGAGTACTGCAGCATATATACTGGAGGCTGAGACAGGAGGGGTCAGGAGACACTGTGGCCCTATCCGATGATACCCCCGGACAGGGCCAAACAGGAAGGATATAACCCCACCCACTTCGCCAAAGCACAGCCCCCACACCACTAGAGGGATATCTTCAACCACCAACTTACCATCCTGAGACAAGGCCGAGTATAGCCCACAAGGATCTCCACCACAGCACAAACCAAGGGGGGCGCCATGAGATATCTGTATGTCATTTTCAATCAATTTGCAAATATTTCTTAAAACATATTTTCACTTTGTCATTATGGGGTATTGTGTGTGAGTGTGTGTATATATGGGTGAGAATTATTACTTTTGTATTCATGTTGTTACACAACAAAATGTAGAATAAGTCCAGAGGTATGAAAACTTTCTGAAGGCACTGTATCAATGACACTAACAAAATGGTTGGATTGGTCAGCAACATGTGCAATGCATGCTAAGATGGCTTTGGTGATGAAAGGTACAGAACAGCCTCAATTTGTTGGGGCATGGACTCTACAAAGTGTTTCAAGAATTCCACAGGGATGCTGACCCATGTTGACTCTAATGCTTCCCACAGTTGTGTAAGTTGACTGGATGTCTTTTGGGTGGTGGACCATTCTTGATGCAGACAGGAAACTGTTGAGTGTGAAAAATCCATCAGCATAGCAGTTTTTGCCACTATACCCTGTTCAAAGGCACTTAACACTTTTGTTTTGCCCATTCACCCTCTGAATGGCACACACACACAATACATGTCTCAATTGCCTTAAATATGGCTGCAGTCCGGTAATGGGACCAATATGACAACAGCCAGTCCAAGTGCAGGGCGCCAAATTCAAAAACCAGAAATCTCATAATTAAAAATCCTCAGACATTCATGTGTCTTATATCATTTTAAAGGTAATCTTGTTGTTAATCCCACCAAAGTGTCCGATTTCAAATATGCTTTTCACCGAAAGCACTACAAACGATTATGGTAGGTCACCATAAAACCACAATAATCACATCCATTTTTCCCAGCTAAAGATAGCTTCACAAAAACCAGAATAGAGATAAAATGAATCACTAAACTTCAATTATTTTCATCAGATGACACTCATAGGACTTCATGTTACACAATACATGCATGTTTTGTTAAATTCATATTTATATAAAAAAATCTGAGTTTACATTGAGGCTACAAGATTCACTAAATGCAAAAACATCAAGTGACTTTGCATAGCCCATCGTTTCAACAGAAAAACTCATCATAAATATAGATGATAATACAAGTTATACACATTGAATTATAGATATACCTCTCAATGCAACCGCTATGTCAGATTTTAAAAAAACTTTACGGAAAAAGAATTGCACGCTATAATCTGAGACGGCGCTCAAAAACAGCATACCACAGCTGCAAAGATGGCGTCACTATAAACAACAAAATACATGATAAATATTCCATTACCTTTGATGATCTAGATCAGAAAGCACACCAGGAATCCCAGGTCCACAACAAATGTTTGTTTTGTTCGGAAAAATCCGTTATTTATGTATTTTGTTAGCGCGTCTGCTTTACATATCCAAACGCTAATTCTGGTCAGCGTTATATCGGACAAAAACTTGTGATATTACCGGTTGAAGAAACATTTCAAACTAAGTACTGAATCAATCATTAGGATGTTTTTAACATATATCTTCAATAAAGTTCCAACCGGAGTATTCGTTCTTGTCTGCGTGAGCAATGGAACGTCAGTGTCTTGCATGAAGAAAAGGCATTGTCTTGCATGAAGAAAAGGCATGATCAGGAAATGGCTTCTTGATGGACACCTGACTTATTCTGCTCTCATTCTCTCCCACAACATCATAGAAGTCTCATTGGAATTTCTATTGATGGTTGACATCTAGTGGAACCCCAAGGCAGTGCAACATCATTCATAACTCAATTGGATTTCTTAAGGGACTCTGGTGAATACAGACAAGCTCAGATTTCTGACTTCCTGTTTTGATTTCAACTCAGGATTTTGCCTGCCAATATGAGTTCTGTTAATCTCACAGACATAATTCAAATAGTTTTAGAAACTTACAAGTGTTTTCTATCCAATACTAATAATAATATGCAAATATTAGCAACTATGACTGAGGAGCAGGCTGTTTGATATGGGCACCTTTCATACAAGCTACTCAACACTGCCCCTTCAGCCATAAGAAGTTAAAAATCCTTTGTTAACATCTTTGGGCTGCAAGCCCGAAGCCGGGCACAATATGACAACAGCCACTTCAAGTGCAGGGCGCGAAATTCAAAATATATTTTTTAGAAATATTTAACTTTCACACATTAACAAGTCCAATACAGCATATGAAAGATAAACATCTTGCGAATCCAGCCAACATGTCCGATTTTTAAAATGTTTTAAAGTGAAAACACCACATATTTATGTTAGCTCACCACCAAATACAAAAAAGGACAGACATTTTTCACAGCACAGGTAGCATGCACAAAGCCAACCTAACTAACCAAGAACTAACCAAACTAACCAAGAAACAACTTCATCAGATGACAGTCCTATAACATGTTATACAATAAATCTATGTTTTGTTCGAAAAATGTGCATATTTGAGGTATAAATCAGTTTTACATTGCAGCTAACATCACAGCCACCGTCACAAATAGGACCGAAGCAGCCAGAGTAATTACAGACACCAACGTCAAATACTCATCATAAAACATTTCTGAAAAATCGATGGTGGATAGCAAATTAAAGACAAACATCTTGTGAATCCAGCCAATATTTCCGATTTTTTTAAGTGTTTTTTACAGCGAAAACACAATATAGCATTATATTAGCTTACTACAATAGCCTACCACACTACCGCATTCATTCATCAAGGCACGTTAGCGATAGCAATAGGCACGTTAGTGATAGCGAATAAACCAGCAAAAGATAAATAATTTTTGACTAACCTTGATAAGCTTCATCAGATGACAGTCCTATAACATCAGGTTATACATACACTTATGTTTTGTTCGAAAATGTGCAAATTTAGAGCTGAAATCAGTGGTTATACATTGTGCTAACGTAGCATCTTTTTCACACAACGTCCGGATATTTTTCTGACACTCACATATTCTGACCAAATAGCTATTCATAAACATAACTAAAAAATACATGTTGTATAGGAAAGGATAGATCCACTAGTTCTTAATGCAACCGCTGTGTTCGATTTTTTTAAATTAACGTTACTACGACATACAGCGTGCGTTAACTTCTTGAGAATACAGGGGGTGCTGTTTTCGCATTAGCATAATTTGCTCTACAGATTAAACTGCCTCTTATTCAATTATTGCTCTTACTATATGCATATAATTAATACCATTGGATAGAAAACAATCTCTAGTTTCAAAAACCGTTTCAATTTTGTCTCTGAGAGAAACACAAGTCATTTGACAGCACTTTCCCTGACCAAGAAGTAGAATGCAAGATGTCTATGCTCGCTTCAACGCTCTGCCTATATATGGTCACGCCACCTATGACCCGAAACACACTTCATTCGCCTTCCTCTGGGTGTCAAGAGGACGTCAGAGGAGAAATTTTTTGTTTATCTTGTTCTGACGTGAAATAAGACCTATTTCTTTGGCGTGACCGACAACTTCCGGTTCTCTGAATCGCGCGACTTGGAGGTGCGATTGTCTACTGTTTTGCTGCCGTTACGGATGAAAACTATCTCTGTCTCGAATTTTGTTTGATACATGTGACCATATCATCGTAATGTATGTTTTTTCAATATAGTTTAATCAGATTATTTGAATTTTTTCGGGAGTTTTGCGGTGTTCCGTTCTCTGATTTTATTTTTGTTTGAGAGATCCGTGCCACTCGACCAGTACCAATGCTAAATGAAGTGGGAAAGTTGCCATTCTGAATCGAAACAAGGACTCATCTGGACAAAGGACACCTTGATCAACATTCTGATGAAAGATCAGCAATAGTAAGACCCAATTTACGATGTTATTTCATATATCTGTCGTGCATGTGAACTGGTCGTGGGCGCCAAGCTGGTTCTGCCTGGCGTAGCTATGCTAATTTAGCGCTACATTTTGTTTTCGCTATAAAACATTTAATAAATCTGAAATATTGTTTGGATTCACCAGATGTTGGGCTTTCAATATCTGTACGCTGTGTATTTTTCTGAAATGTTTTAAGATGAGTAATTAGTTATATGACGTTGGTCTCTGTAATTGTTCTGGCTGCGTCGGCACTATTTCAGATTGCAGCTGCAATGTAGAACTGTGATTTATACCTGAAAAATGCACATTTAAAAAAAAAAACTATGCTATACCATACATATGTTATCAGACTGTCATCTTATGAAGTTGTTTCTTGGTTAGTGGCTATATATATTTTTATTTAGTCGAATTAGTGATAGCTACTGACGCAGGAAAAAACTGTTGGAGTAAAAAAATGGTGTCTTTTGCTAACGTGGTTAGCTAATAGATTTACATATTGTGTCTTCCCTGTAAAACATTTTAAAAATCTGAAATGGTGGCTTTATTCACAAGATCTGTATCTTTCATCTGGTGTCTTGGACTTGTGATTTAATGATATTTAGATGCTACTAATTAATTGCGATGCTAATCAGTGTGGGGGGTGCTCCCGGATCCGGGGTAGAGGCTCGTTAAAGCGAGACCGCACCGAAATTAACCTGTCTAGGATCAGCGTGGCGCTAGCGGCACACCCCCCCCCCCCCACTGAAAAACCAGTGCCGCGAAATTAAAAAAAAATATTTTTTTAAAATATTTAACTTTCACACATTAACCTGTTGGGGATGGGGGCGCTGTTTAGACTATTTATGCTAATTTGGCTAATTTTTTAAACGGCTTCCCACAAAATCCTTGATCGTACAATATGCATATTATTATTATTATTGGATAGAAAACAGTCTATAGTTTCTATAGGAGTTGAAATTTTGTCTCTAAGTGGAACAGAGCCCATTCTACAGCAATTTCCCTGACATGGAGTCAGATTTGAGAAATGTTGGCCACTTTTCTGAAGTCAGTTAAAAGGGCACTGTCGTTGCTATGACTATACGGACACTTCTTACGTCTTCCCCTGGATGCCTTTACGTGATGACGATTCCAACGGGGTCGATTGCGCGTTCACAGGCCCTACAAATGAAAAAACCCTGAAGCTAGTCATTCTTTGGGAGCTGCGTCATGAGCCTAGAGGACACCGGCGCGCACCTGTTCCAAGCGTTAGTTTAGCCTGTTATATTTCTCCGGTCATCTTTTCACTCGTTATAGGAGTTAAAAACATCATAAAGTAGTTAATTTAAAGCGTTTTATAGCAATTTATATCCGTTTAGTGCGATTTTGGGACATTTATTTTTGCAACGATGTGAAAAGTTGGGCACGCTTTTCAGTTCATCCCGAACGCAGTTGACATTTCCACATGGCAAGAGGACAGCTTTCCACCAAAAGACGATTTCTCCCAAGAAAGGATCCTTTGCCCAAGATACTGATGGAAGAACAGCTCAAGGTAGGACATTTTTATTATGATAAATCGTGTTTCTGTCGAAACATTTTAGTGGCTTAGGACGCCATGTTTTTTGACGTAGCTTCGCTTGGCGCAAACTGTATTGAAAAGTAAGGATAAATTAAAAAATGTAATAACGCAATTGTATTAAGAATTAAATTGTCTATCAATCCCTGTCCACCCTATATTTTTTAGTCACGTTTATGAGTATTTATGTATAAGAGTAGATCACTGTCTAAGTGGCGCAAGGACTTTTTCTTTACCAGCTTGTCTACATTTCACATTGTCTAACCATGATTTTGGTGGCTAAATATAAACATTTTCGATCAAACTGTATATGCATGTTGTAATGTGATGTTACAGGAGTGTCATCGGAAGAATTCTGAGAAGGTTAGTGAAAAAATTAATATCTTTTGGCGATGTTGACTTTTATCGCTCACTTTGGCTAGAATCAATGCTGGGCTGCTAATTGCTATGTGCTAAGCTAATATAACGATTTATTGTGTTTTCGCTGTAAGACACTTAGAAAATCTGAAATATTGTCTGTATTCACAGGATCTGTGTCTTTCGATTCGTGTATGCTGTGTATTTTTACGAAATGTTTGATGATTAGTAGTTAGGTAAACACGTTGCTCATTGTAATTATTCTAGTCCATTTGTGATGGTGGGTGCAATTGTAAACTATGCCATCTACCTGAAATATGCACTTTTTTCTAACAAAACCTATCCCATACCATAAATATGTTATCAGACTGTCATCTAATGAGTTTTTTTGTTGGTTAGGGGCTATAAATATCTTAGTTTAGCCGAATTGGTGATGGCTACTGGTGTTGGTGGACAAATAAAAGATGGTGGATTATGCTAATGTGTTTTTAGGTAATAGATGTACATCTTTACATATTGTGTCTGCCCTGTAAAACATTTTAAAAATCGGAAATGTTGACTGGATTCACAAGATCTGTGTCTTTCATTAGCTGTATTGGACTTTAATGGCGGAATAGTAGTTTTACATTTTTCAACAGAACAACAAATTAACATCATAAATACTTCTTACTTTTTGATGAGCTCCCATCAGAATCTTGGGCAAGTTGACCTTTGTCCAGGGGAATCGTTGCTCGGTTGTAGATTGTCTCCTTCAACTTTGGAATTAGCAGTAAACATTAGCCATGTGGCGAAGACGTGTCCAACTCACTATAACGCAGCACTAAGAAATATCCGAAAATCGCAATATACTGATATAAACTGATATAACTCGGTTTAAAATAACAACATTATGATGTCTTTAACACCTATATCGAATAAAATTAAAGCCGGATATATCTAAGGCCTATAACGGGAGCTTTCCAGAACGCCATCCTGAGGTCTGTCTTGCGTCATAGCGAATGTTGAAAAGACTGCACCCCATGTTCCAAGACCATTTATATGGCCTCAGATCTGCCGAGCAACTCCATTCCAATTCTCACTATTTGCTGACATCTAGGGGAAGGCGTATGCAGTGCATCTCGACCAATAGAAGACATGCAAATTAATAAACTGACCCCAGAACAGCCTGCCTGATTTCAGATTTCTCACTTCCTCATGGGAAGTTTGCTCCAACTTGAGTTCTGTTTTACTCACAGATATAATTCAAACAGTTTTAGAAACTAGAGAGTGTTTTCTATCCAATAGTAATAATAATATGCATATTGTACAAGCAAGAATTGAGTACAAGGCAGTTTAATTTGGGAACAAAATTTTTACAAAGTGAAAACAGCTATTGAGAAAAGGTTATTACCATAAATCTTCAATAATGTTTCAACCGGAGAATTCCTTTGTCTTCAGAAATGCGATGGAAAGCAGGTCGATCTCACGTGAGGACGCATGTTCAGCTTGTGACAGACACCTGACTCAAAGAGCTCTCCTACACTCATTCTTCACAGTAGAAGCATCACACAAGGTCCTAAAGACTGTTGACATCTAGTGGAAGCCTTAGGAAGTGAAAAATGACCAATTTCCCACTGTATATTGGATAGGCAAACCTACAAACCTCAGAATTCCCACTTCCTGGTTGGATTTTTTCTCAGGTTTTTGCCTGCCATATGTTCTGTTATACTCAGACATCATTCAAACAGTTTTAGAAACTTCAGAGGGTTTTCTATCCAAATCTACTAATAATATGCATATCTTAGCTTCTGAGCCTGAGTAGCAGGCAGTTTACTCTGGGCACCTTTTCATCCAAGCTACTCAATACTGCCACCCAGCCATAAGAAGTTAACAGGTATTCTTTTTCCTATTACATTTAAAATTACCATTAACATGGTTCAATTAATATTACAAATTACAAGGTATGGAATTTAACTGATGAGACTGGGCTTTATACTTTAGTATAAAGCTTTTCTAAGGATAAAGCCAAGATCTTCTAAATTGAAAGCAGATGCGGAAGAACAGGTATTGCCAAAGATCCATTATAAAGACTGATAACCTGATTCTTTAATCTTGCGTCCCACAAAATGCTTTGCAAAATACATCAGACATAATAGCAGCAACAATAGTTCACAGGTTGCTAAAGAAGCGAAACCATGTTATTGCCTCACTCCATTCCAAGCACTCACAGAAATAGCCCACAAAAGTGGCCAAACGCATTTCGATAAATTATCTGTGACAGTTTGGTCATGCATTGAGGGCATTAAATCCAAATTAGCCCGAATGAAGAATTCAAAGTACCCCCACAAAGATAACAATTACCAGAGCTATTTACATTTAGACTAGCATTCTGCTGCGATTTTCACGCATTTCCACAGGTAGCAGAGAGCTTGATGAAGTCTCAGAGTTAGCGATAATAATAATAACCGTGAGTGGGCTCCAAAATCCAATATTGAAGTGCAAAAACAGAGCCAATGGAGGTCTAATAAGCCAATAAGAAGAAATAAGAAATTGGTGATGGAGTGATGGGAGACGCCCAATATTTTATGTATTGGGCGTCTCTGTAGAAATGTTTCTGGTGCCAAGAAAAGGCATGGGGCATTAGTGACTCTCTCAATTTCGGAGTTGCCTTACCTGCATTAACCCCCAACCCACACATACTATGACATTTTCTATATAAGTTTTTACCGTTAATATTAAACTCAAAAGGTCTTTGAAGTAAGACGCCTGGACTTTCTTAACCTGTGGCACAATTCAAAACATAACAAATAGAATACAATGAAGACCTCCCCCCTCCTCCCACCCATATATCGTTTTACCCCTCCTTTTCCTACTGTAATTTATTTTGTTCCATTTGTGAATCTGCTATTATTTTTAGATGGGATCAGAGGGCAATGTTCCCTTTGTGTCTTTGGGATCGTATGTTTGTCAGGAGAGAAGGAAGGAAGGAGGCATTTTCGTGTTTAAGGAGGTGCACCTGCTTGCTTTGGTGTTTCAGTTTCGAGATTTGTTTAGCCCCAATGGGGTTTCCGATCTGATCTACCTCAGCTTTCTAACTGGCATGTCCACATCTTGGGGCGGCAGGTAGCCTAGCGGTTAGAGCATTGGGCCAGGGATCAAATCCCTGAGCTGACAAGGTAAAAATCTGTCTTTCCATCCCTGAACAAGGCAGTTAACCCACTGTCCTAGGCCGTCATTGTAAATAAGAGTTTGTTCTTAACTGGCTTGCCTATTTAAACAAAAAAACATATTATTTTTTCCTCAGAAAGATAGATGGGGAAAGCCAAACCGCATTGATCAAAGGATACCTTCAACTCATTGTTTCCCCAGGAAATAACATTCAGATCCACATTTATTTACTGGACAGAACACATCTCCTTTACCCCCCTTTCTCAATATCTCAGGATGTCTGATTTGGTCTGTAATGTCAAACACAAACACATGCGCATGAGCACACACAAAAAAACACACACAAAGAGATGTATTACTGTGGCGAGTGCATTGTTTGTACTTTTTTGGCCAGGTCAGTGGAAGCTATTTTGCAAATCTGAAAGCCAGATGGTCTTTTGCATTTTTGGCATGAACAGAATTTTATTTTGCATTGCTAGAGTGGAAGGGAAGTGGAAAATCATTCAACCTGAACACTAAACTGCTCGGTCCTTCAGGTAAACAACTGTTAAAGTGCATAAAGACCTACTCTACCTGCTTTAAATTGCATAAAGACCTCCTTTACCATATAGGGATCCTTTTGGTTTTATTGTGATGTAGATGGCATTTTCTCCTCTCCTTCACATGGCATTGTCTGCCACCATTCCCAGCATCGGAGACGAACTTGGACACAAACACACCCTTCTCTTTCCTATCTCGTCTTCCTCCTCGCACGCACGCATGCACGCGCGCACACACACACCTACTGCTCCCCCTCATACTAACTAGGCCTGGATTAAATGATAATTTGCTCTTTGTTCCGTCTTTGGAAACGCATAAGGGGCTGTCTTCCACTCCTGCATGTCTGATCCTCTTAGGCTATCACTCTTGGTGACATCTTTTCAAAAATCCTCTCCTCTCCGGGCTGCTGAAGCAAACATTGTTTTCAAACCAGAATTTTTTTTGATTAAATCCAACGCGTTGTAAACATGGTAATTGGGAAAGAACGGGAAAATAGAAAGAGGGATTTTTTTGTTGGACTAAATCTTTGACAAAGCTGGTGCAAGACTGCTGATCTGCGACCTGAAAGTGAAAGGGTGCTTGGCTGCTTGTTTTCTCTCCCCTTTTCTGTCCCCCTTTCTCTCTCGGAGACCCGCGCCATCTCTTTGCCAGCAATTATGCTAAGTGCCAAATGCATTGTTATCTGTGAATAACCAAGGAAAATGCATCTCCCCTATGTTAAAACTAAATAAAATGAAATCGGCCCCGCATATCAAACATGGGGTCTCATGTCAGTGCACACATCTGATTTCAACACAGAACAAAAGGGAGAAAGAGACAGATATCCAGACTAATGCAATGCTGTCCAATACTCAGCAGCCTGAGCCTCCATAGCAATACGAAGAGCTTAATGGATTCACACACTTCCATAGCCCATTTTCTTTCTCTCTCTTTCTCTCTTCTAAGCACATGCCCTCCGTCATTTAAACCATCGGAACAACAGGATGCTTAATCTCTGAGAAAGTGATTCTCGCCCCATCATAATTTGCAAAAGCGGTCGGTTGCGGGCGATATTGGTCAGTAGGGGCAATATTACGAATCACAGGAACACATTGAAGGACAGATCAATAGGAAAGTCCTGCGGTCCATCTTCTTTATTACCATTTTGCAATTTCAGAATTCAGATTGGGGGAGGGAGCCAGAGATGAATATGTGGAAGCTGCGAGGGGCGAAGACCACAGATTATAGCAGCGAGATAGCAGAGGTGGCAAATAGCAGGGAGGGAGTTGCCATGAGACGTATGCTAATCCAAAGGATTCTGGGATGTTTTAGACCCCCATGGTTAGTTTACGGTTGTACATTGCCAACCTACTGGCACAAGGTTGTGTTTAGGGGGGGGGGGGAGTGCAGGCCACACAAACAGAGACATGCCTCTTGCTCTCGTGGGAAAGGCAACAGCACAAACAGTATAAGAAGTCAGGTCTGTGAGAGCTTATCAAATGCTAACATTGATGTAAACACTTGACATGAGTTTCCACTGCTATGTGCATGCATATGTAGAATGTGGCTGGCTTATGCACACATACTGTACACACACAGATAGAGAGAATAGACATGGTAAGAGTACTGTGACAGATAATTGGATAAGAAAGGAGATAGAGTGGGCGTATTGTTACATCCACTCTGAATCACAGCCCGAATCAATCAGAAAGAGAGAGAGAGACAGAAAGAGAAGAGAAAAAGAGTGACAGGAGCGATAAAGGGAGTTGCTCTGTGTGCATCAGAAAACAAAGTGATGGTGCAACTGGGTTTCCAGGGCTCAGCCAAAGAGATAGAATGAGTGCACATCTACAATATGTGTTTGCACACGTGCGCTAACTGTGTTCATTAATATTTTGTCCAGCTATGTTTTTATTCCTAATGTGTTTCAGCTCTGCAGAGCAAGACAGCCCTCTAAATCCAATCAGGCGTGACCATGCCTAAAATATTGGCGATGAGGTGGTCCTGCCTCACCTTCACCAATTAGAATGCACTCACCTGGAACACAAATAATAGTAACAAATGAGGGTAAAATATGAGAAATGTGCTAAGGCTAAAACTTGAATACGAGGCATGACTCCTGACTGCAGAATAATTTAAATTAGTGTTAGTACGGTGATCTGAAGCAGCGTGGGATTTGGGGTTAATAAGATGTGTTTTGGAGGTTACGGGAGTTGTTGAGGTGGGATTGCTGCAAGTGTTTTTGGCCAGTCTGTGGCAAATTGATTTGGAGCAGACATTATTTTGCAAATTTTTGGTCTGTAATACCTTGCTGTCTTTGAATGTGCTTTAAGGGTGGAAAAAGGAAACATGCTTCCTGTTTTGTGTGGTTGGTATGAAAAACCTTACAATTCCTTTGTTGCCTAATTGTTGTTGCCTAATTGTGTCTGTCAAGTGCAAATTAGTGTAGGTGAGTGAACTGGTATGCATACAGTGGGGTCCGAAATTATTTACCCTCTTGATAAAAATGAGCAAAAAAGACTGTATAAAAAAATAACTGAAATACTGAGCTACAGTGCCTTCAGAAATGATTGACTATTCCACATGTTGTTGTGTTATAGCCTAAATTCAAAATTGATTAACTTCTTATGGCTGCAGCCCGACACCGGTACACTTATGACAACAACCAGCTCAAAGTGCAGGGCGCGAAATTCAAAAGATATTTTTGGTACACAACATGTCCGATTTTTAAAATGTTTTACAGGGAAGACACTATGTAAATCTATTAGCTAACCACGTTAGCAAAAGACACCACTTTTTTACTCCACCAGTTTTTTACTCCATCAGTAGCTATCAAAAATTCGTCCAAATAAAGATATAAATAGCCACTAACCAAGAAACAACTTCATCAGATGACAGTCTGATAACATATTTATTGTATAGCATATGTTTTGTTAGAAAAATGTGCATATTTCAGGTATAAATCATAGTTTACATTGCAGCTACAATCAGAAATTGCACCGAAAGCAGACAGAATAATTACAGACACCAAAGCCAAATAACTAAATACTCATCATAAAACATTTCTGAAAAATACATAGTGTACAGCAATTGAAAGACAGGCATCTTGTGATTACAGACAATATTTCCGATTTATCAAGTGTTTTACAGCGATAACACAATAGAGCGTTATATTAGCTTACCACAATAGCCAAAAACACAAGCAATTTCCCAGTAGCAAAAGTTAGCGATCGTAACAAACAAGCAAAAGATATATAATTTTTGACTAACCTTGATTTTCTTCATCAGATGACAGTCCTATAACATCAGGTTATACATACACTTATGTTTTGTTCGAAAATGTGCATATTTAGAGCTGAAATCAGTGGTTACACATTGTGCTAACGTAGCATCTTTTTCCCACAACGTCTAAACAGCAACGATATTTTTCTGACACGTTTTCTGACACACATATTCTGACCAAATAGCTATTCATAAACATAAGTAAAAAATACATGTTGTATAGGAAATGATAGATCCATTAGTTCTTAATGAAATCGCAGTGTTAGAATTCTAAAAAATAACTTCATTACGACATCCAGCTTCGGTATAGCTGAGTACCCCAAAGTTGGGCGCCCACGACTAATTCACATGCACGACAGATATATGAATTAGCATCATAAAATGTTTCTTACTTTTGGTGATCTTTCATCAGAATGTTGTAGAAGGTGTCCTTTGTCAAGAGCAGTCGTTGTTTGGATTCAGAACGTTCATTTTCCCTCTCGATTTAGCACGCGCACTTGCCAAGTGGCACAAAGCTCTCCAAGTCAACAAACGGAAGAGAACGGAACACGGCAAAACTCCCGAAAAATGTTCAATAATCTGATGAAACTATATTGAAAAAACATACTTTACGATGGTATGGTCACATGTATCAAATAAAATCATAGCCGGAGATATTAGTCGTCCATAACGACAGCTAAACAGAAGGCAAATCCATGTCCCTTTCGCGCGCTCCAGAAAACAGAAAATGGACGGTCACGTCATACAAAGAGCTTTTATTCCACCTCAGACCAAGATAAACACGAAATTTCTTCTCTCACCGCCTCTTGACATCCAGGGGAAGGTGTATGAAGTGCACGTAGACTCTTACGTATCATGCCCATGTATAGGCAGGAGGTAGAACAGAGCATCGATTTCAGTCTTTCCACTTCCTGGTCAGGAAATGTGCTGCAGAATGAGTTCTGTTTCACTCAGAGAAATAATTCAAACGGTTTTAGAAACTAGATAGTGTTTTCTATCCAATAGTAATAATAATATGCATATTGTACGAGCAAGAATTGAGTACGAGGCCGTTTGAAATGGGCACCTTTTATCTGGCTACTCAATACTCCCCCTGCAGCCCAAACAGGTTAAATCAGGTTTGTTTCTCACCCATCTACACACAATTTTCCATAATGACAAATTGAAAACATGTTTTTAGAAATGTTTGTAGATGTATTGAAAATGTAATATCTAATTTACATGAGTATTCACACCCCTTTCCTATGACACTCCAAATTGAGCTCAGGTGCATCCAACTTAATTTGATCATCATTGAGACATTGCTACAACTTGATTGGAGTACACCTGTGGCCAATTCAATTGTTTGGATATGATTTAGAAAGAAACACAGAGTACCACAGTTGACAGTGTATGTCAGAGCAGAAACTATACCAAGAAGTCCAAGGAACTCAGAGATATAATTGTGATGAGGCATTTTTCTGGAAAGGCTATAAAACAATTTCTAAAGGGTTGAAAGTTTCCAAGAGCAAAGTGGGCTCCATCATTGGGATATGGAAAAAATATGGAAATACCCAGACTCTGCCTAGAGCTGGCCGTCCGACCAAACTGAGCAAGTGGGCAAGAAGGACCTTGGTCAGGGAGGTGACCAAGAACCCTATGGCCAGTCTGACAGAACTACAGTTCCTTGGTTGAGATGGGAGAACATGCCAGATGGACAACAGTCTCTACAGCACTTCACCAATCTGGGCTTTATGGGAGTGGCGAGACGTGACAGCATGCCTGGAGTTTGGAAAAAGGCATGTGAAAGACTCAGAGAATAATGCAAAATATTTTGTGGTCTGATGAGACAAAAATGATACTCTTTGGCCTGAATGCAATGCACTATGTCTGGAGAAAACCAGGAACAGCTTATCACCCGTCTAACACCATCCCTACCGTGAAGTATGGTGGTGGGAGCATCATGCTATGGGGAAGCGTTTCAGTGGCAGTGACTAGGAGACTGGTAAGGACAGAGGGAACAATGAATGAAGACAAATACAGGCAAATCCTTGATGAGAACCTGCTTCAGAGGGCAAAGGACCTTAGACTGGGGCAAAGAATTATGTTCCAACGGGACAAAAAAATATATATATAATTTATGCTGTAACACAACATTTGGAATAAGTAAAAGGGTATGAGTACTTTCCCCAAAACATTTTGGGGAAATTATATTATTTTATTCTAATACAATTGCTCATAGAGAACAGCATTATGAACTTTACCCAGTACCAGGATATTTTTTACAAAAGTTGGTTGCCTCTGCCAGGAGGCTGAAACATGGCAGTAAGTGTATCTTCCAGCAAAACTATAACCCCAAGCACGCATCAAAATCCACAAAGAAATGGTTATGTAACGGTCATCGTTGCATGAAGAAGGATCGGACCAAAGCGCAGCGTGGTAAGTGTTCATGATTTTTATTAACACTGAATACTAGAACAAAAATAACAAAACAAGAAACGACAACAAACAGTTCTGTCAGGTGCAGAAAACACTAAACAGAAAATGACTACCCATAAAACACAGGTGGGAAAATGCTACCTAAGTATGGTTCCCAATCAGAGACAACGACAGACGGCTGTACCTGATTGAGAACCATACCCGGCCAAAACAAAGAAATACAACACATAGAAAAATTAACATAGAATGCCCACCCAAATCACACCCTGACCACTTAGTTACTTAGAGATTGACGCACAGTTGTGTCAATAGACTCTTAAATAACAAAACATCTAATACAATTATACATAAACATTCAAAATCAAATAGCTAAATGATCCATGGTATGGCCATCTTAACTTTTTCACATGGAAGTTCCAAATATCTCGAACGGTCAGCCCAGTGTGGGTCTTTTTATGCGTGTGATGTCAAAATGCACTCACTGTTACAAAATGTGATTGTTATGCAACAGGACAGTTAACCGACACTGACCTCAAACCAAAGCACGCTGCCTGCTGATTATCTATAGGCTATGTTTCAACTTGTCAATTTCTAATAATTTTCTAACAAGTTACATTTTTCAAACAACAGTTTGAATAGGTGTATTCCACCTCCTCATAAATTCACATTGAAGTGCCCCATTTGATGTTAATTTACATTTGAGGCATTACTGAGCCTGACAAACTTCTCTCATCCATGAGAGCCCATGCACTTCCCCAGTGTTTCCCCAGATCAAGTATGCAGACATTTGTGCATCTCCAGTCGTAACAGAACTTCAGAACTTGCGCAGCGTTTTCCCCCGGCACATATTCAGGCTTGCACCCTTATTCCCTTCATAGTTTTTTTCCTTACTAATAATACATTTGGATATGTGTGCGTTCCTATCAAAGTAAGTGCCTCATTATGTTATAATGATAGTTTCTGTATATCGTGTTGTCGTTTCTACTGTAGCACACTGTGTGTATAGAGCATGATGTATTGACTGTTTTATTCACATGTTTTCAAGTACTTGTGACAGATCATGCATTCCAATTCTTGCTTAGAATCTAACGGACAGAAATGATGTGTGTAAAATACTTTTTTGAAGGTTGTAGTGATTATGATGAGCTAATGTTAAGCCGACTGGAGGTCATTTTGCAGGGCTCTGGCAGTGCTCCTCCTTGCACAAAGGCGGAGGTAGCGGTCCTGCTGGGTTGTTGCCCTCCTACGGCCTCCTCCACGTCTCCTGATGTATTGGCCTGTCTCCTGGTAGCGCCTCCATGCTCTGGACACTACGCTGACAGACACAGCAAACCTTCTTGCCACAGCTCGCATTGATGTGCCATCCTGGATGAGCTGCACTACCTGAGCCACTTGTGTGGGTTGTAGACTCCGTCTCATGCTACCACTAGAGTGAAAGCACCGCCAGCATTCAAAAGTGACCAAAACATCAGCCAGGAAGCATAGGAACTGAGAAGTGGTCTGTGGTCACCACCTGCAGAACCACTCCTTTATTGGGGATGTCTTGCTAATTGCCTGTAATTTCCACCTTTTGTCTATCCCATTTGCACAACAGCATGTGAAATTTATTGTCAATCAGTGTTGCTTCCTAAGTGGACAGTTTGATTTCACAGAAGTGTGATTGACTTGGAGTTACTTTGTGTTGTTTAAGTGTTCCCTTTATTTTTTTGAGCAGTGTGTATATATATATATATATATACATATATATATAAATGACGTTTTTTATATTCGAACGGAAACCAAACTGACCTCGAAAAGCCCTAATCACTCAGCATTAGCTACTTCCCACAACTAATTGATGATACATTTATAATTGCCTAGGTGTAAAACCAGATTCATTATAGAGTGATTCATTATAGAGTGTCTATGGTATTACATTTTCCACAAGCTATACACTTGACCTGAGACCAGGGCAGTGTTGCTTGAAGCATGACATCTTTAATGTCATTCGGGTTAACAGTGACTTTTGCCCACTGTTATTGATTATGGGAAGTGTCAGCCTAATAATATTATAAGCAAATACTGATTGAATTCAGACGATTCAGTGGACAAGTTTTGAATATGATTGGCAAAGTGAATATACTGTACACTGAGTATACACAACATGCTCTTTCCATGACATAGACTATCCAGGTGAAAGCTATGATCCCTTATTAATATCACGTAATTAAAATCTCCTTAAATCATTGTATATGAAGGGGTGGAGACAGGTTAAAGAATGATTTTTAAGCATTGAGACAATTGAGACATGGATTGTTTATAATGTGTGTGCCCTTCAGAGGTTGAATGGGCAAGACAAAAAATTGAAGTGCCTTTGAACGGGGTAGTAGTTGCCAGGTGCACATGTTTGTGTCAGGAACTGCAACACTGATGGGTTTTTCACGCTCAACAGTTTCCCGTGTGTATCAAGAATGGTCCAGCACCCAAAGGACATCCAGCCAACTTGACACAGCTGTGGGAAGCATTGCAGTCAACATGGTTCAGAATCCCTGTGGAACGCTTTCGACACCATTCCCTAACGAATTGAGGATGTTCTGAGGGCAAAAGGGAGGGTATAGTCAGTATGAATGGGCCAACTGTTTTCAGCCACAGATGGGGTTCAGACACCAAAGTTATCTTATGTCAATAGGCATATATTAAATGTATAAAGAGAATGTTTGTGCTTGAGCCAACTCCTCTCTGTGTTTGTTCGGTGTCATGGCAAACGTCATGGCTTGACAACGATAGAAAAGTTGCCTACAGCACGTAGTATCGGACCATGCATGGGTTATGTGGTTTTATTTCTGGGTTATATTTCTCTCTTAACCAGTCTGATGGCATACTCACAAGTCTCAAGAGGAAACAAATACTCTAAGGGCCCGATTCAGAATTTAATCTAATTAAAGTGTGAATCCTTCATTGGTTTCAATGGGAGAATGTGACTGGAAGTTTGGTATTGTAGTTGTGGATCAGTCAGATATTGTAGTTATTGTAACGAGATCAACTGACTGTTGGTGCTACACTGCTGCAAGCTATGAATTAGAATTTCTAATATGTTTAGCAATATTTCACCTGTATGACATTTATAGTAGTTGCTTTGAATAAAATCATAAGCAAACAAATCCAGCCCTACCCTACCTCTAACATCATGTAACAGTACTCCAACCTTCTCATATCCTGCTATCTCTTTATATGTCAATCCAACATGGATGACATCCATTCCAGTGTTTGATGTTGTGAACTTAGTACTATTCTCCAGAACGGCAGTGGTGTGTGTACCAGGTGTTTGGTGTTGCCTGGCAGAGGTGGCACCCAGGGTTGCCACAGCTGGGCAGAGCGGCTGCAGTGCACCGTGTGTGCCAATCCTGATAAGGCTGCATCATAGCAGAGTTGAGCGGTGGCTAGCAGTGCCAATGCCCCCTGGCTGCTCTGTGTGCCTCCCTGTCTCCTGAATACGGGTCCTACCACTGTTCTGTCATGTTTGGCGCAAAACTTTCTCGTGCTAAAGTTGGTGAGGAGCAGGAATCCACAGTGTTTCAGAGAAGGCAGCTTGAGAGGATCAAGGAAATATTGTCCAACGCTGATCCCATTGGAGGACATTTGTGGATTTGTGGATTTGTGGATGAAATGTGCTCCTCTGCTCCCCACATGGCAAAAGATTTAAGTCAAGCTCCAATGATGACCTTTGACCACACTCCTTCCTTGAGAGGTCGCACAGTATCCCAAGAGGGATAAACTTGAGATGGGGCTAAGAGCTTTATCATACTGTATGTCTGTCTGCCTCCCATATGGACACAATGTAGTTTCAAATGGGCCATGGATTCCTGCTGGGCAGCCAATGGCATTTCATTTCCCCATGAAAACACAGAAACCATTTAGGAACTTGTCCCGCAATTTACTCCATTACTCCCGCGAGGAAGGCCCATGAAATATCTAACTCACAGCGCCCGGCAACCTCATTGAGTGTGTGTGTGTGAGCATACACGTGTGTTGAATAGCTAACAAAACATGGACAGTGCAGTGTTTTCATGGGATTTAAGAGGGGAGTAATTGCAGATTGACATCAGAGTAATTGTGTGGTGATGGGAGCACTTTGGCGGTGGTTAATGGGCAGTTAAAGGCCTGTTAATCAGAAGCGAAGCACGCCACGAGCTTATTTGTTCCAATTTGTTGATCCAAGGCTTTTTAGAACCCAGACAAGACCTTCCACAGCTAGCAGGCAATAATTCATCAAAGTGTGCACATGCAGCCACTCACAGCGAGCTGAGATAAGGGGGGACTTTACCTAGCAGGGTCTTGTAGATGACCTGGAGCCAGTGGGTTTGGCGACGAGTATGAAGCGAGGGCCAGCCAACGAGAGCGTACAGGTCACAGTGGTGGGTAGTATATTGGGCTTTGGTGACAAAACAGATGGCACTGTGATAGACTGCATCCAATTTATTGAGTATGGTATTGGAGGCTATTTTGTAAATGACATCGCCGAAGTCGAGGATCAGTAGGATGGTCAGTTTTACGAGGGTATGTTTGGCAGCATGAGTGAAGGATGCTTTGTTGCAAAATAGGAAGCAAATTCTAGATTTAAATTTAGATTGGAGATGTTTGATGTGAGTCTGGAAGGAGAGTTTACAGTCTTACCAGACACCTAGGTATTTGTAGTTGTCCACATATTCTAAGTCAGAACCGTCCAGAGTAGTGATGCTGGACGGGCGGGCAGTTGCAGGCAGCGATCGGTTGAAGAGCATGCATTTAGTTTAACTTGTATTTAAGAGCAGTTGGAGGCCACGGAAGGAGAGTTGTATGGCATTGAAGCTCGTCTGGAGGGTTGTTAACATAGTGTCTTAAGAATGGCCAGAAGTATACAGAATAATGTTGTCCGCGTAGAGGTGGATCAGAGACTCACCAGCAGCAAGAGTGACATCATTGATGTATACAGAGAAGAGATTCGGCCCAAGACTTGAACCCTGTGGCACCCCCATAGAGACTGCCAGAGGTCTGGACAACAGGCCCTCCGATTTGACACAATGAACTCTAACTCTACTTCTATAGAAGTAGTTGGTGAACCAGGCGAGGCAATCATTTGAGAAACCAAGGCTATCGAGTCTGCCGAGGAGGATGTGGTGATTGACAGAGTCGAAAGCATTGGCCAGGTCAATGAATACGGCTGCACAGTATTGTTTCTTTTCGATGGCGGTTAAGATATCGTTTAGGACCTTGGGCGTGGCTGAGGTGCACCCATGACCATCTCTGAAACCAGATTGCATAGCGGAGAAGGTGCAGTGGGATTCGAAATGGTCGGTAATCTGTTTGTTGACTTGGCTTTCGAAGACCTTAGAAAGGCAGGGTAGGATAGATATAGGTCTGTAGCAGTTTGGGTCAAGAGTGTCCCCCCCTTTGAAGAGGGGGATGACCGCAGCTGCTTTCCAATCTTTGGCAGTCTCAGACGACAAGAGAGAGAGGTTGAACAGGCTAGTAATAGGGTTGCAACAATTTCGGCAGATCATTTTAGAAAGAAAGGGTCCAGATTGTCTAGCCCGGCTGATTTGTAGAGGTCCAGATTTTGCAGCTCTTTCAGATCATCAGCTGACTGGTTTTTGGAGAAGGAGAAATGGGAAAGGCTTGAGCGAGTTGCTGTGAGGGGTGCTTTGCTGCTGACCGGGGTAGGGGTAGCCAGGTGGAAAGCATGGCCAGCCATAGAAAAATGCTTATTGAAATTCTCAATTATAGTGGATTAACCTGATGAGGACAGAGGGCGCTGTTGTCACTTTGGGGGAAAAACGTGCCCAATTTAAACGGCCTCGTACTCAATTCTTGCTCGTACAATATGCATATTATTATTATTACTATTGGATAGAAAACACTCTCTAGTTTCTAAAACCGTTTGCATTATATCTGTGAGTAAAACAGAACTCATTTGGCACAAACTTCCTGACCAGGAAGTGGAAAATCTGAAATCGATGCTCTCTTCTGGGTCCTGCCTATAAATGGGCATGATACCTATTAGTATACATGCATGTCATACACCTTCCCCTGGATGTCAAGATGCAGTGAGAGAAGAAATTGAGTGTTTATCTTGGTCTGAGATGGAAAACGTCCTCTTGGAATGACGTGTCACCCATTTTCTGTTTTCAGGAAGGCGCGAAGTTGGACCTGGATTTACCTTCTGAATAGCTGTCGCTACTATCTCCGGCTTTGATTTTATTTGATACATGTGACAATATCATCGTGAAGTATGTTTTTTCAATATAGTTTTATTCGATTTTTGAAATTTATTCGGGACGTTAGGCGTGTTGCGTTGTGTGCCTTTGTTCAGGAAGGAGAGCTTCGCGCCACTTGGCTAGTGCGCTTGCTAATTCAAGAGGGAAAATGGACGTTCTAAATCCAAACAACGATTGTTCTTGACAAAGGACACCTTGTACAACATAATGATGAAAGATCATCAAAAGTAGGACCCATTTTATGATGCTATTTCATATATCTGTCGAACATGTGAAATAGTCGTTTGCGGCCAGGTTTTGGGCACGCTCTCGCCATAACGTAAACTGCATATCGTAATGAAGTTACACGGCGATTGCATTAACCTGTTTGGGCTGCAGGGGCAGTATTGAGTAGCCAGATAAAAGGTGCCCATTTCAAAAGGCCTCGTACTCAATTCTTCCTCGTACAATATGCATATTATTATTACTATTGGATAGAAAACACTCTCTAGTTTCTAAAACCGTTTGAATTATATCTGTGAGTCAAACAGAACTCATTTGGCACAAACTTCCTGACCAGGAAGTGGAAAGTCTGAAATCGAGGCTCTGTTCTTCTTCCTGCCTATACATGGGCATGATACGTAAGAGTCTACGTGCACTTCATAGACCCTCCCTGGATGTCAAGAGGCGGTGAGAGAAGAAATTTCGTGTTTATCTTGGTCTGAAGTGGAATACAGGCTCTTTGTATGACGTGTCCGCCCATTTTCTGTTTTCTGGAGGCGCGAAAGGGGACATGGATTTTCCTTCTGTTTAGCTTCCGTTATAGGCGACTAATATCTCCAGCTTTGATTTTATTTGATACATGTGACCATATCATCGTAAAGTATGTTTGTTCAATATAGTTTCATCAGATTATTGAACATTTTTCGGGAGTTTTGCAGCGTTCTGTTCTCTTACGAGGCAGTTTAATTTGGGAACTAATTTTTACAAAGTCGAAATGGCGCCCCCCTATTGAGAAAAGGTTTTAACAGAATATTAACTTTTAAAAGTGAGAATTTCAAAAGACAGTTACTTTAACACCGATATCAGCTTCAGGGAGCAGTAATAAAAACATTTATGACCACAAAATGGCTTCCCTCTTCCTGACACACCCACTTCCTATTTCATTCAAACCTGGAAACCTGGAAGTGACTATGAGTGTGGCTAACATGCTGACCACACCGCTGCACCAGCAAAATACATTTAGTACATGTTAATCTATAATTTCATCCAAACTGCTCGCATGCTTTAACGAGCATCTGTGTAGCCAGTCTCTCCCATCTCCTCATTGGTTTTTAGGTGTTTATCGTCTTAAGGCTAGGGGGCACTTTTTTCACATTCGGATGAAAAGTGTGCCCAAAGTAAACTGCCTGCTACTCAGGCTCAGAAGCTAGGATATACATATAATTGGTAGATTTGGATAGAAAACACTCTAAAGTTACTGTTAAAATGATGTCTGTCAGTATAACAGAACTTATTTGGCAGGTGAAACACCGAGGACAAACCATCCAGGAATTATTTTTGAGGTCACTCCATTTTCAATTACTTTCTATGGGGAACTAGATTTCCAAGGTGCTTGCAGTTCCTATCGCTTCCACTAGATGTCAACAGTCTTTAGAAATTGGTTGATGTTTTTCCTTTGAGAAATGAAGAAGTAGCCATTTCCTTTCTGGGAGTCGAGCCAAGTGTACTGTTGTGGCGACCTGAAAGCTCGCTCCACTTTTTTTTCGTCCGGTATTGAACACAGTTTATTCCGTCTTAAATTTAATTGATTATTTACGTTTAAAAATACCTAAAGTTGGATTAGGAAAGTTGTTTGAAATGTTTGGATCAAGTTTACAGGTAACTTATTCGATACTTTGTAGTCATGTTGCCCGAGTTGGAACCGGTGTATTTTCTGAATCAAAAGCACCAAATAAATGGACATTTTGGGGATATAACGCTGGAATTTATCGAACAAAAGGACCATTTGTGATGTTTAATGGACATATTGGAGTGCCAACAGAAGAAGATCTTCAAAGGTAAGGCATGAATTATATCGTTATTTCTGACTTTTGTGTCCCGCGTGGCGGGTTGAAACATGATTTTCATGTGTTAGTTTGATGGGGTGCTGTCCTCAGATAATAGCTTGGTTTGCTTTCGCCGTAAAGCCTTTTTGAAATCTGACATTGTGGCTGGATTAACAAGAAGTTAATCTTGAAACCTATGTATAACACTTGATTTATGAATTATTATTATGAGTATTTCTGTTTTTGAATTTCGCACGCTGCTATTTCACTGGGTGTTGTCAAATCAATCCCGTTAACGGGATTGGCGCGCGAAGGGATCACTAAGAATACCCATGTGTGTGATTAAAAGCTGAACTAAGGTCCAGACTCCAGACCAGTTGATGGTGGGAATGTACCTTAAAGTTGGTTGCCAACTGCCAGATAACAAAACATTAATTTGGTTTTTTCCCTTTTTACCTGTGGATTAATTGTCAGAGTAGAGAACACACAATTTTGTGTGACTCAATATGGTTCCAAATTCTACAAAGATCCAGGAAAAAAAGGACCTTATGCATTTCAGGTACCATAACAACTCAATGTTTAATTATATCCAAGGACAAATTAGCTAGCAACAGCAAGTTAGCTAGCTAAATATTCATGAATGTTTCATGTGTTTCGACCTGTCGGCAAAGTAATAAAGTTGGTTCAGGGTTCGTTTTGATATTTCAACCTGCCAGTCTTGATTTTGTCTGGTGTGAATGGACAAAATCAACATGCATATAATGGCGGACGCACACGCATGCTCTGTGTAGTCAGCATGTAAGGTGTGATCAGAGCCCAAAGCCAGCACACAGAACTCAGTGGAAGGCACAATGGAACCTTATGGGTTACAAACAGTATTATTTATCTCTGGCCCCTATACGTCATACATACACTTTACTGATTCAATGCTGAATTATACATCCTATTCCTTTGTGTAACAGTGAGCAGAATGATACGTAGAATCAGGTATGCTATATGAGGGGGAGTGAAAGCCCAGTATTTGAAAGAAAAAACAATTGTACTTGAACCAAGGTCCGCCCTTCATGTTCTTTCTATCTGTCATTCTTTCTTTCCATATCTACTTTGCGAGACCCGGTGGAAGTGCATACGCTTATTTGCCAGACTACACTGAAAGAATAGAATTGATTTGTAAAAAGGGGGAAAGGTAAGGTGCTGGTGCATGTTTTTTATAGAATGGATTGTCCAGCATCTTTGAATGCTGTTAGATTTCTCCTGGCCCTACACATCTCAGTAATGGAAAACAAGCCAATCAATTTCAAGGACTGTGAAGTGGGAGAGGTGTGTGTTTGTGTCTGCGTGTACAGTACATGCTTGCATGTGTATATGTGCATCTGGGCACGTATGCAAGCAGAGGGGGAATGGATGACTCAGGGAGGCATGATGTGTCACTCTTTAAAATAAATGCACCCGGGGCGCCTGTTCCGAAGGCCATCCTTTACGCTGTGATTGAATTCATAGACTCTGGTGAATCCGAGCTCGCTGACACTGGGAACTACTGACTATTTACTCCCCGGGCTTCGCCCTAATGGAGTCAAATTGAGAGGATATTGAGACGACCAACCACCTAAATAAACCGAGAGATATTAAAGCAGTAGATTAACTTTATACGCACACTATCCAGACTTTTATTTCTATTTAATACGTGTGTTATATTGTAAGATGTGTGGAGGGCGCATTGGAATCCTTTAGGCGAGAGCTAGAATAAAGAGTTTGTTATAAAGAGGTTTTAATGGGGTTTAATTCTTGGGATTTCATTGATTTTCACTCAGTTTTTCAGATGATGTAGGAATGTTACCCGTGAGAAGAAAGTCTGCATTGATGCTTGTCTTGAGGAGAATGAGGACAGAGATAGAGATGTTCACATGTCCATGTTAGGATAGTTTAGAGTTACCAACTCTTGTGACTCTGAGACTGTCCTAATATAGACACTGTACATGTGAGAGGCTGGAGTCGTGCCAGACCATTAGAGAATGCGACTTCTGTGAGGTTTGCTGGTCTGCGTGTCAGCACTACAGCCAGATGTTATAGCTACGCAGGAATCGCTTGCTGATTTACCACTTAACATGCTTAATATGGGCTAAACGAAATAGTGCCGTGAAAAAGTATTTTCCTCCTGTCCTATTTTCTGCCTTTTTGCATATTTGACACTGAATGTTATTATATATTTAACCAAAACCTGATATTATAGAAAAGTGACATTGAGTGAACAAATAACACAAATGTATACATATTTAATTTATTAAAGAAAGTTATGCAGCACCTACTGCCCCCTTGCTTCTACACCTGCATTGCTTGCTATTTGGGGTTTTAGGCTGGGTTTCTGTACAGCAATTTGAGATATCAGCTGATGTAAGAAGGGCTATATAAATACATTTGATTTGATTTGAGAAAAAGTAATCTTGCCCCTAGACACTATCTGGTTATGCCACATTTAGCTGCAATAACTGCAACCAAATGCTTCCTGTAGTTATTAGTTAGTCCCTCACAGCACAGGGAGGAATTTTGACCCACTCCTCCATACAGAACTGTTTCAACTCAGTGACATTTGTGGGTTTTCGAGCATGAAGTGTTCGTTTCAAGTCCTGCCACAACATCTAAATGGGGCTGGATTTTGACTAGGCCATTCCAAAACTTGAAATGTCTTATTCTTCAACCTTTCTGATGTAGACTTGCTTGTTTTGACTCATGTCTTCCTGCATAACCCAGCTACGCTTCAGCTTCAGCTTCACAGACGGATTGCCTGTGAAATGCAGTGTTTAGTTTTCGCCAGACATAACTATGGCCCATGTCGGCCAGCAAATTCCACTTTTGACTCATCTGTCCATAGAACATTGTTCCAGAACTCTTGAGGATCATCCAGGTGCTTTTTGGAAAACATACATGTTCTTCATAGTGATCAATGGTTTCAGCCTTGCTACTCTGCGACAAATCCCATTTTTGACCAGTGTCTTTCATTCTAGGGTTCTTTGTGACTTCCTGGATGATATTACACCTAGCTCTTGGAGAAATTTTGGTAGGACGGCCACTCCTGTGAAAATTCACTACTGCCCACACTGTCTCATTTGGACAATATGGCTCTGACGGTGGTTCAATGGAGCCTCAGAGCCTTAGAAATTAATTTGAAACCTTTTCCCGATTGATAGGCACAAAAACAAAGGTCTTTAGAAATGTATTTTGATTGTGGCATGATGTGCCTTTAGAAACTGTGTGTTGACAATGGTAACAATGGTTTTACTGATGGTAAGGGCCAAAGTTAGTCAGATTTATATTGGGCAGGGCTGGCCCAAATCAGGGCTGGCCCAAACAGCTGACTCTAATTGGGCTGAGTTAACCTTTTCACACCTGACCATGTTTGGTTACATTGCGCACCAAACAAATGAAAGAAGCACCAAACTTTGGTGTCATTTTTTTCTTCTCTCAGACTCCCTCTATATACTACTCTAACCCACAAAAGGATCTGATGCAAATTCAATCTGAAAATGTGAAATAAAGCAGAAAATCAGACAGGGAGCAAATACCTCTTCATAGAACTGTATGTTTCACAAGTTTGGACATAAAATTACAGCTCAGGAGCATACAGTAGAGTACAACACAGTATAGTGCAGTAGAGTACAGTAAAGTGATATTATACATTTTGCACTGTAGATATGTATTGGTGTAATGTGTTGACTTACACTACTATTTTTATTTGAAAGAATTGTGATGTAATTGCCTTAACTTCTACTTCATCACAATCCCGGATCCGGGAGCACCCCCATCAGTAAAAAAGCTGACTAGCATAGCGTCACAAGTAAATACTAGCATCTAAATATCATTAAATCACAAGTCCAAGACACAAGATGAAAGATACACATCTTGTGAATCCAGCCATCATTTCAGATTTTTAAAATGTTTTACAGCGAGGGTTTCAACTTCCTTCAACTGAGTTCTAAACCTCCTCTTGGAAGTAAATGAGGAAATTACATGTCTAATTTTAAGATATATATTTTTTTAAATGGATTTTGGCACATTGAATTCACTGCAGAGCTCTTGAAAGGATTTCAGTGTAGTGGTTCTCTGATGAAATAGGTCTGAAAAGGTCCTGATTCCTAGAGTATGCCAAAGATTAAAGTTGGCTTCCCTCAGGGCTTTTGGTAAGTCTGGGTTGCCTACTATAGGCGAGTGTGAACATATTTGGGAGGAAATGCCCAGGTAATTCTTACAGTCCCCCCACGCTAGTAGGGTGCTGTAAATCACAAAAGGTTTTTGGCTATGTTGCCCACTTCACTAAAGTTATTAATAAATATAATTGAGCTTAGGGGCAATGAACCACAGGATTGGGCTTCTATCTGAATCCAAGTTGACTCTTGTCTATTTGTGAACCATGTTAGCATGTTGCGGATTTGGGCAGACCAGTAGTACAATTGAAGGGAAGGAAGGGCAAGACCACCCTTAGATTCAAGTTTCAATAGAGTGGAGAACTTTATCCTAGGTTTTTTATTGCCTCATATAAATTTGGTGATGCTTTGGTTAGTTGTTTTGAAAAAGGAAACTGGGAGATAGCATGGGAGCATCTGAAATAAATAGTTCAGTCTAGGGAGGATGTTCATACGGATGGCATTAATTCTTCCTACTAAGCTAATTGGGAGGGAGATCCAGGTTTGGAGATCGTTCTTGATTTGATCCAGAAGTGGAAGATAATTTTCCTTGAAAAGGCTATTCAGATCTGCTGTTTTGAAGATCCCAAGGCATTGAAAACCCTGTGTCTTCCATTGGAATGGACATAGTGTCTTCATAGAGCTGGTGAGTGTAAAATTGAGAGGGCAGACAGTGGATTTGTTCAAATTGATCTTATAACCTGAACACTTGCCATACTGAGCAATTGTGTCTAAAATGGGAAGGATTTCTCAGATTGGATATGTAGAGCAAGACATCATCGGCGTAAAGCGAAATCTTGTGCTGCAGGCCACCTGCAGAAACACCCATAATACTTGGATTGCTCCTTATCAACTCTGCCAGAGGCTCCGCCGACCAACAAGTAGAGCAGGAGGGACAGCGAGCACCCTTGTTTTGTGCCCCGTCCCAAAGGGAATCTGTCAGAGTTCAGTCCGTTAGTAGTCACCATGGCATTTGGATGAGAGTATAGTGATTTGATCCATTGAATAAAGTTTGGGCACATATTGAACTTTTCTAAGACTGAAAACAGAAAGCTCCACTCCATCCTGTCGAACGCCTTCTCAGCATCCAGTGAAGCCAACAGGACAGGGGTCTTCTGTGCGTTTACTTGATCAATTATATCAAAAAGACGGCGAATGTTATCTGAAGAGTATCTGTCTCTAATAAATCCAGTTTGGTCCGCTTTTATTATTTTGGGAAGAAGAGTGTTTAGTCTTTTGGCGAGCAATTTGGTAATTATTTTGTAGTCGAAATCCAACAAGCTTATGGGCCGGAAGGATGAGCAGGATAGAGGGTCCTTGTCTTTTCTGAGCTACACTGTAATGCGAGCTGTGTGCATTGAGTCTGGGAGAACTCAATTTTTGCAAAAATCCTCCAGCATTGGTATGAAAATAGGGCTAAGCTGGGGCAAAAAAGCTTTGTAGAACTGTCTGGGGAATCCATCTGGGCCTGGGGACTTATTAGGTGGCATGGAGGTAATTGCCTCCAGGATCTCCTCAGAAGTGAAGGGGGAGTTGAAACCTTCTTGGTCGGTCTCTGATAGTTTAGGTAGTAAGATTCCCTCTAGGAAGGAGTGGAGTTCTGCCTCCGTGTGTTTTCTCTCACAGGTATATAGTTTGCAGTAAAAATCATGGGTTAAATTTATATTTTTTGGGTCATGTGACCTCGTCCTCTGCTGTTCGGATAGCCATGATTGTACGCTCTGACTGCTCTTTTTTTAATTGGTAAGCAAGCAATCTACTCTGCCTATTGCTATACCCATGGTATTTCTGTTTAGTAAAGACAACTTTTTTTTATCTCCCAGCTATAGTCCAAATTCAGTTTGGCTTTGGCTGCTTTAAGTTGACTCCAGGAGGTGCTGTCTGGGGATGGTTTATGTACTTTTTCACAGCGTTCCAGCTCCCTCTCAAGATCTAGCCTGTGTGCTTCCATTTCTTTTTTCTTAGAGGAAGCATATGCAATTAGATGACCTCTTAGTGGGGCTTTAGCAGCGTCCCACATTGTGGCCGGAGAAACAGGATAATCTTTGTTGTCTTGTGTGTAGTTTTCTATCCATGTAGTTACCAATGTATGGAACGCTTCGGTTGATAACATGGAGCTGTTGAATTTCCAGCTCTTTGACCTCGGGATGTTTTTGCAGACGTCAAAGCGGAGGTGGACAAAGGCGTGATCTGAAAGTGCTATCGGTCCGATTGTACACGTGGCTGAATTTATGAAACTCTTTGGGATAAAAATGTAATCTATACAGGAGTAGGTGTTATGGACATTAGAGTAGTATGTATAGTCCATAGATGAGCTCTTAGTCTCTCTCCAGATATCTATCAGTCCCATCTCTTTGGTAAGAGAGTTAAACATCTTTGCATATCTAGGATTTGTGGTGGGGACTTGAGATGATTTCTCTAGGGTTGGGTTAAGGGCTCAATTAAAATCTCCGGCCACCACGCCAAAGGAAACACAATGCTCATTGAACAGGGTTATCATTTTTGACATGAAAGCAGGAGTATCTGTGTTAGGGGTGTATATGTTTTAGATAGTAATTGGTTGTCCATACAGTGACCCAGTTATCAAAATAAATCTCCCCTCCGGATCAGATGTGTTTTTGTCAATTATGAATGAAACATTCTTATGGATAAGTATGGCTGTACCTCTATTGTTTGATTTGAAAGATGAGAAATACACCTGTCCCACCCAAGCTTTGCGGAGTTTGGCATGTTCGGCATCACAGAGGTGTGTCTCTTGTAATAACGCGATGTCTGCTTTTTCCTTTTTTAGAGCACATAGTATCTTTTTCCGTTTTATTGGATGACCTAGACCATGGCAGTACCATGTCAATAGATTTAAGGTACTAGTCATCGTCATCGAACAGTAATCGAACATTAGTGCAAGTCATCTCTGGGTAAAGGTGGATAATAGTTATAGCTGCGTTCACATAAAAGGAAAATAAATGGTGTACATAAAATAATAATCTCTGAACACCCCAGCCGAGTTCCCAAACAACTCGACGTATCCCGTTGGATCTATTACCCCGCTCATTCTCAATTCTGTGTTCCGAAAAAAAACAAAAAACGGGAACAGTTAGCAAAGCAAAACGTCTCCCCCTCCCCACCAAAGAAATGCCACATCCTCTCCACTCCGCCTCGCATTGAGTAAATGACAACGTAGCCCCAGTCCAGACCACATTAAAAGAGGGAGAAAATAAAATCAATAGCCCAGCCTACATATACCTCCCCCAAGGGACATAGGGAATCACAAGTAATAATAGCAACAAAAAAAAGGGAAATAAAACTAGGCTGAAACGTTAGTAGGCCTAGGTTAGGCTATAGAGCCTATGCCTCTCAGCTAAAGGAAAATAAATATAGATTAGACGGCTATAATAACATTTAGCGTGGCGGGTGGGTCTTTGGATATTGGCTATATGTTGTCTTACCTCCTTTAGTAATAACAGTAATCGCATTTAGTCATTGGTCCATTTCTCATTGACCAGGATTGTCTTTCAAAAACGTTTTGCCTCTTCGGGAGTTTTGAAGTGTCGCAGGGCTCCTTGGTGAAGAATCCTGAGCTCGTTTAGGTATTTGAATCCCCTGATGATGCCTCGGTCAATGGTGTATTTCTTCACCTCGTCAAACTCTCTGCTCTTTCGGCGTATTCCAGCTGACAGGTCCTGGTGTAAAGTGAGTTTGGCGTTTCCCACAGTAATGGTGTTGATTTTTGCCGCCTGTAGGCCTCGTTCCTTGTCGGTGAATCTCAGGAAACGTATGGTGATTGGGCGCGGTGGTTGTCTGGCTGCTGGTGGGGGCCTCAGTGCTCGGTGAACTCTCTCTCTCAATGGGCCTGTCGGTGGACAGGTGGAGCCATTCGGGAAGTTTTTCTTGCAGGTAGCGGATCAGTGGCATGTTTCCTTCTTTTTCGCCCAGATTTAATAGAACACAATTATTCCTTCGCCCCCTGTTTTCCAGGTCCTCTGTTTTCTCTTCCAGATGCTCTATTTTCTTTTTAGCATATGCTATTGTTTCCATGGCGTCTGTCAATACGTTTTTCATGGATAGGATTCGCCCCTCTGCCTCATCCAGGCGCCCCGCGTTTATGGTTATCTTGTTGTTGATGTCAGGCAAAGCATTTTCTAGGATTGTCACCTTGCCCCCTATCGCACTGAGCTGAGAGTTAATGGCATCTAATTTAATGTTGAGCTCTGTAAGTTGGGATCTCAACTCAGGAAGGATGTCTTCGACAGAGTGTGAGGTTGGCATTTGTTGGGCCTCGGAGGGGAATGGGTCCTCTTGATCCTGGCTAATGGCGCTAGCTTTTTCTAAAGCTAGCTGCTTCTTGGAGGCTTTTTCCATCGCTAATGCTCGCTAATGCTTGTCCGGGTAAAAATGTCGCCTTTTGTAGCCGCCATGACTTTTTGACTAGTGCTAAAGGGGATTAAACTTGAAGTGGAGGTAAGATTAGGAATTAGAAACTACTTGTGCGGAGCTCTTAGTTCATGCGGCCATCTCGTTCAAGGGTCACGTGATCCCCCCTGGGAGTGCATTCTGATGAAGATCATCAAAGGTAAGTGAATATTTATAATGCAATTTTGACATCTGTTGACTCCACAACATGGCGGATATCTTCATGGCTTGTTTGGGCTCTGAGCGCTGTACTCAATTATAGGATGGTGTTGTTTAAAAAAAAATCTGACACAGCGGTTGCATTAACCTCTAACAAGCACCTACCCCGGATTCGGGAGCACCCCCCACCCCAACCACACTGATTAGCATCGCTAGCATAGCGTCACAATTAAATAGTAGCATCTAAATATCATTAAATCACAAGTCCAAGACACCTAATGAAAGACACAGATCTTGTGAATAAAGCCACCATTTCAGATTTTTTAAATGTTTTACAGGGAAGACACAATATGTAAATCTATTAGCTAAACACGTTAGCAAAAGACACAATTTTTTTACTCCAACATTTTTTTCCTGCGTCAGTAGCTATCACTAATTCGACTAAATGAAAATATATATAGCCACTAACCAAGAAACAAATTCATAAGATGACAGTCTGATAACATATTTTTGGTATAGCATAGTTTTTTTTTGAAAAATGTGCATTTTTCAGGTATAAATCACAGTTCTACATTGCAGCTGCAATCTGAAATAGTGCCGATGCAGTCAGAACAATTACAGAGACCAACGTCATATAACTAATTACTTGTCTTAAAACATTTCAGAAAAAATACACAGCGTACAGATATTGAAAGCCCAACATCTGGTGAATCCAAACAATATTTCAGATTTATTAAATGTTTTATAGCGAAAACAAAATTTATCGCTAAATTAGCATAGCCACGCCAGCCAGAACCAGCTGGGCGCGCCCGACCAGTTCACATGCACGACAGATATATGAAATAACATCGTAAATTGGGTCTTACTATTGCTGATCTTTCATCAGAATGTTGATCAACGTGTCCTTAGTCCTGATGAGTCTTTCAATCCATTCACAATGGCAACTTTCCCTCTTCATTTAGCATAGGTACCGGTCGACTGGCACGGTTCTGTCCAAAGTTAAAAAACTCACAGAACGGAACACGGCAAAACTCCCGAAAAAATTCAAATAATCTGATTAAACTATATTGAAAAAACATACATTAAGATGATATGGTCACATGTATCAAACAAACTTCGAGACGGAGATAGTTTTCATCCGTAACGGCAGCAAAACAGTATACAATTGCACCTGCAAATCCCGCGAATCAGAGAACCGGAAGTTGTCGGTCACGCCAAAGAAATAGGTCTTATTTCACGTCAGTACAAGATAAACAAAAAAATTCTCCTCTGACGTCCTCTTGACACCCAGAGGAAGACGAATGTAGTGTGTTTCGGGTCATAGGTGGCGTGACCATATATAGGCAGAGCGTTGAAGCGAGCATACACATCTTGCATTCTTCTTCTTGATCAGGGAAAGTGCTGTCAAATGACTTGTGTTTCACTTAGAGACAAAATTGAAACGGTTTTTAGAAACTATAGATTGTTTTCTATCCAATGGTATTAATTTATGCATATAGTAGGAGCAATAATTGAATAAGAGGCAGTTTAAACTGTAGAGGAAATTATGCTAATGGAAAAACAGCACCCCCTGTATTCTCAAGAGGTTAAGGAGAGGTTTATCTAAAGTTCCATGTATAATACTTGTATCTTTTGTAAATGTTTATTATGAGTATTTCTGTAAATTTATGTGGCTCTCTGCAAAATCACCGGATGTTTTGGAGGCAAAACATTACTGAACATAACGCGCCAATGTAAACTGAGATTTTTGGATATAAATATGAACTTTATCAAACAAAACATACATGTATTGTGTAAATTGAAGTCCTATGAGTGTCATCTGATGAAGATCATCAAAGGTTAGTGATTCATTTTATCTCTATCTGCTTTTTGTGACTCCTCTCTTTGGCTGGAAAAAATGGCTGTGTTTTTCTGTGAATAGGTGATGACCTAACATAATGATATGTTGTGCTTTCGTCGTAAAGCCTTTTTGAAATCGGATACTGTGGTGGGATTAACAACAAGTTTATCTTTAAAATGGTGTAAAATACTTGTATGTCTGAGGAATTTTAATTATGAGATTTCTGTTGTTTTGAATTTGGTGCCCTGCACTTTCACTGACTGTTGTCATATTGATCCCGTTATAGGGATCCCAGCCAAAAGGAAGCCAGTGTAGGAAGGCTAGCACTGGAGTAAAATGATACATTTGTTTGGTTCTAGTCAGGATTCTAGCAGCCGTATTTAGCACTAACTGAAGTTTATTTAGTGCTTTATCTGGGTAGCCGGAAAGTAGAGCATTGCAGTAGTCTAACCTAGAAGTAAAAAAAGCATGGATACATTTTTCTGCATAATTTTTGGACAGAAAGATTTAGATTTTTGCAATGTTACGTAGATGGAAAAAAGCTGTCCTTGAAACAGTCTTGATATGTTCGTCAAAAGAGAGATCAGGGTCCAGAGTAACACCGAGGTCCTTCACAGTTTTATTTGAGACGACTATACAACCATCAAGATTAATTTCAGATTCAACAGAAGATCTCTTTGTTTCTTGGGACCTAGAACAAGCATCTCTGTTTTGTCCGAGTTTAAAATTAGAAAGTTTGCAGCCATCCACTTCCTTATGTCTGAAACATAGGCTTCTAGGGAGGGCAATTTTGGGGCTTCACCATGTTTCATTGAAATGTACAGCTGTGTGTCATCCGCATAGCAGTGAAAGTTAACATTATGTTTTCGAATGACATCCCCAAGAGGTAAAATATATAATGAAAACAATAGTGGTCCTAAAACGGAACCTTGAGGAACACTGAAATGTACAGTTGATTTGTCAGAGGACAAACCATTCACAGAGACAAATTGATATCTTTCCGACAGATACGATCTAAACCAGGCCAGAACTTGTCCGTGTAGACCAATTTGGGTTTCCAATCTCTCCAAAAGAATGTGGTGATCGATGGTGTCAAAAGCAGCACTAAGGTCTGTCTAGGAGCACGAGGACAGATGCAGAGCCTCGGTCTGACGCCATTAAAAGGTAATTTACCACCTTCACAAGTGCAGTCTCAGTGCTATCATGGGGTCTAAAACCAGACTGAAGCATTTCATATACATTGTTTGTCTTCAGGAAGGCAGTGAGTTGCTGTGCAACAGCTTTTTCTACAATTATTGAGAGGAATGGAAGATTCGATATAGGCCGATAGTTTTTTATATTTTCTGGGTCAAGGTTTGGCTTTTTCAAGAGAGGCTTTATTACTGCCACTTTTAGTGAGTTTGGTACACATCCGGTGGATAGAGAGCTGTTTATTATATTCAACATAGGAGGGCCAAGCACAGGAAGCAGCTCTTTCACTAGTTTAGTTGGAATAAGGTTTGCAGCTTGAAGGTTTAGAGGCCATGATTATGTTCATCATGGTGTCAAGAGATATAGTACTAAAACACTTGAGTGTCTCCCTTGATCCTAGGTCCTGGCAGAGTTGTGCAGACTCAGGACAACTGAGCTTTGGAGGAATATGCAGATTTAAAGAGGAGTCTGTAATTTGCTTTCTAATGATCATGATCCTTTCCTCAAAGAAGTTCATGAATTAATACTGCTGAAGTGAAAGCAATCCTCTCTTGGGGAATGCTGCTTTTTAGTTAGCTTTGTGACAGTATCAAAAATACATTTTGGATTGTTCTTATTTTCCTCAATTAAGATGGAAAAATAGGATGATCGAGCAGCAGAGAGGGCTCTTCGATACTGCACGGTACTGTCTTTCCAAGCTAGTCGGAAGACTTCCAGTTTGGTGTGGCGCCATTTCCGTTCTAATTTTCTGGAAGCTTGCTTCAGAGCTCGGGTATTTTCTGTATACTAGGGAGCTAGTTTCTTATGACAAATGTTTTTAGCTTTTAGGGATGCAACTGCATCTAGGGTATTGCGCAAGGTTATATTTAGTTCCTCAGTTAGGTGGTTAACTGATTTTTGTCCTCTGACGTCCTTGGGAAGGCAGAGGGAGTCTGGAAGGGCATCAAGGAATCTTTGGGTTGTCTGAGAATTTATAGCATGACTTTTGATGCTCCTTGGTTGGGGTCTGAGCAGATTATTTGTTGCGGTTGCAAATTTAATAAAATGGTGGTCCGATAGTCCAGGGTTATGAGGAAAAACATTAACCTCTCTAGGGTATGTGAGACGTTAGCGTCCCACCTCTTCAACAGCCAGTGAAACTGCAGGGCGCCAAATTCAAAGCAACAGAAATCCCATAATTAAAATTCCTCAAACATACATGTATTTTACACCATTTTAAAGATACACTAGTTGTAAATCCAGCCACAGTGTCCGATTTCAAAAAGGCTTTACGACGAAAGCAAACCAAACGATTATGTTAGGTGAGTGCCTATTCACAGAATAACACTGCCATTTTTCCAGCCAGAGAGGATTCACAAAAAGCAGAAATATAGATAAAATGAATCACTAACCTTTGATGATCTTCATCAGATGACACTCATAGGACTTCATGTTACACAATACATGTATGTTTTGTTCGGTAAAGTTCATATTTATATACAAAAATGTGAGTTTACATTGGCGCCTTACGTTCAGAAGTTCCAAAACATCCTTTGATTTTGCAGAGAGCCACATCAATTTACAGGAATATTCATAATAAACATTGCTAAAAGATACAACTGTTAAGCATGGAATTTTAGATGCATACAGTGGGGAGTATGCATCTCCCCACTGTATCTCCTTAATGCAACCGCTGTGTCAGAATTCAAAAAAGCTTTACGAAAAAAGCAAACCATGCAATAATCTGAGTCGGCGCTGAAAGCCCAATCAAGACACAAATATATCCGCCATATATGCAGTCAACAGAAGTCAGAAGTAACATTATAAACATTCACTTACCTTTGACGATCTTCATCAGAATGCACTCCCAGGAATCCCAGTTCCACAATAAATGTTTGTTTTGTTCGATAATGTCTGTCATTTATGTCCAAATTCCTCCTTGTTGTTCTAGCGTTCAGTACACTTTCCAAACTCACGACGCTCGGGCAGGTCCAGCGGAAAGTACGGACGAAAAGTTAAAAAAGTTATATTACAGTCCGTAAAAAGATGACAAACAAAGTATTTAATCAATCTTTAGGATGTTTTTAACAGAATTTTCAATAATGTTCCAACCAGAGTAGTCTTCAGAATTGCGATGGAACAGAGGTCGCTCTCACGTGAACGCGCATGGTCAGAGCATGGTCACCTCATCGCAGACCTGACTCATTCTTCTCTCCTTCGGTCCCACTAAACAGTAGAGGCATCAGATAGGGTTCTAACGATTGTTGACGTCTAGTGGAAGCCTTAGGAAGTGCAACATTACCAATATCCCACTGTATCTTCAATAGGAGCAGAGTTGAAAATCGACCAACCTCAGATTTCCCACTTTCTAGTTGGATTTTTCTTCAGGTTTTTGCCTCCTTGATGAGTTCTGTTATACTCACAGACATCATACTATCATACTAATACTAAGCATATTCTAGCTTTTATGGCTTTGTAGCTGGCCGTTTACTTTTGGCATGCTTTTCATCCGGACGTGAAAATACTGCCCCCTACCCCAAATAAGTTAAAAGAAAACAGGATATAATTTTGTATACGTTTTATTATGTTACTAGTCTTTGCTTTGTAGCCAGAGCAATGAAGCTGTGCGAGTGGTCATGTACTGAACATATGGTAATAGAGCTGCACCTCTTGAATTTTGAGAGTTTATTGACGAAGGTAAGTGTCATAGAAACTGTAGAATATGCTCTTTCTGGTACTATATAGAAATAAAAATGTTTTATCTGCGTGTGACTGAAGGAGGATTTGATCAACTGCATCTGTCAATTACAGGCTGCACCCATCTCTTCATGTACAGTTTGACAACTAATAATATTGTCACTCATCATAATATTGTCAATTTAATCTTGTCTTAGGGTCACTCGAAATATGTGTGCAATTAGTTTCGGTGTAGTTTTGATGGCCGGCTGCGCAGGCAGACTGGCATCGTTTCTTTCCCCTCGCTCATCAACTTGGAGAGAGTCAAGGATGTGTTTTGCATTATTCTATGGGCCTACTGCAACATGTAGGCGCAACGCTTATAAATTGTCATAACAGAAACTCATCATTACATTATTGTTGTTCTGAATTAAATCAACCTCTTCACCCTCCTTATAGTTCAGTTATGCCTTATTTAAATTTGATTGTGAAGTAATGTGCAGAATTATCTCCTATTCATCCATTTGTCATTCATTCAGTGGGCTGGCATCAATTGATTCCCCTCGCTCATCAACGCGGATAGTCAAGGATAATCAAATCAAATGTGTTTATATAGCCCTTCGCACATCAGCTGATATCTCAAAGTGCTGTACAGAAACCCAGCCTAAATCCCCAAACAGCAAGCAATGCAGGTGTAGAAGAACGTTTGCATTATTCTAAAGGCCTACTGTAACATGTAGCGTGCTTTCGTTTTCCCTTACAATAAATTAGATTAGGAAGAGAGTTATAGTAAATAAAACAGTCCCGTAACAGCTTATTTTTACAAAATAAAATGTCAAATAAAATGATATCAACCCTCATGGTGCACAGTCAAATTACACTGACCAAAAATATAAACGCAACATGCAACATATTCAAAGATTTTACTGAGTTACAGTTCATATACGGAACTCAGTCAATTGAAATGAGTTCACTAGGCCCTAATCTATGGATTTCATATGACTGGGAATACACATATGCATCTGTTGGTCACAGATACCTTAAAAAATGTAGGGGTGTGGATCAGAAAACCAGTCATTATCTGGTGTGATCACCATATGCCTCATGCAGCACGACTAATCACCTTCGCATAGAATATTGTCTTTCTCGTTTTCAAAGGGTGTGCAAAGTTGCTGAATATTGGTGGGAAGTGGAACTCGCTATCGTCTATCCAGAGCATCCCGAAACAATTGGTGACATGTCTGGTGAGTATGCAGGCCAAGGAAGAACTTTTTCTGCTTCCAAAGAATAAGGATCAGATTCTTGCAACATTATCATGCTGAAACACAAGGTGTTCGCGACAGATGAATGGCACGACAATGGGCCTCAGGATCTCGTCACGGTAAAATACAATTGGGTTGGTTGTCCGTAGCTTATGCCTGCTCATACCATAACCCCACCGCCACCATGGGGCACTCTGTTCGCAATGTTGACATCAGCAAACGGCTCACCCACACAACGCCATACATGCTGTTTTCCATCTGCCCGATACAGTTGAAACTGGGATTCATCCTTGAAGAGCAAACTTCTCCAGCATGCTAGTAGCCATCGAAGGTACGCATTTGCACAATGAAGTCGGTTACGACGCCAAACTGTAGTCAGGTCAAGACCCTGACGTGCACACAGACGAGCTTCCCTGAGACGGTTTTTGACAGTTTGTTTCTTCGGTTGTGCAAACCCACAGTTTCATCAGCTGTCCGGGTGGCTTGTCTCAGACCATCCAGTAGGTGAAGAAGCCAGATGGGGAAGTCCTGGTCTGGCCGTGGTTACACGTGATCTGCGGTTGTGAGGCCGGTTGTAATTAACATTACATTCCCTGGCAAAATCTCTGGTGGACATTCCTGCAGTCAGCATGCCAATTGCACACTCCCTCAACTTGAGACATCTGTGGCATTGTGTTGTGTGACAAAACTGCACATTTTAGAGTGGCCTTTTATTGTCTCCAACACCTGTGTAATGATCATATTGTTTAATAAACTTCTTTATAGGCCACACCTGTCAGGTGGATGGATTATCTTGGCAAAGGAGAAATGCTCACTAACTTGGTTGTAACCAAATTTATGCACAAGATTAGAGAGAAAGAAGCTTTTTGTGCATATGGAACATTTCTGGGATCTTTTATTTCATCACATGTTTAATGGAACCAACACTTTACATGTTGCGTGTATATTTTTGTTAAGTATATTTGCTATAAACATGAGCGCCAATCCTGATGAATAGAAATAACACAAAGTCATCATTACTCTTGTCTTTCTAAATTAAATGAACCTCTTCACCCTCCTTATTATTCAGTTTGGTCTTTTAAATTAAATTGTGAAGTAACGTACAAAATTATTGCCCATTCATCCATTTGTCATTCATCCAGTGAGGAGAGTGAGAAGCATTAACGCATGGCTGGGTACAAATGTCATACAGCACCTTTTCTAGGCGGGTTAAGTTGGGAATAGGTGTGGGAAAAAAACTGATAAAAGGTTCTAAATACTGTTCTGTTTGTGATTTCAAAATTATGACAAATTAGCAATTTAAAATACAAACATTTAGAAAAAGTGAGGAAAGGAGGTTGCTTTAATTTTTGGGTTGATTTTTATTTATTTACAAAATCAAATGTCAGTGGCCGTTCGCATATGGCAGTTCTAGTGTTAACCTGTTAGTGTGTAGGGGGCGCTATTTTCACTTTGGGAAAAAATCGTGCCCAAATGAAACGGCCTTGAACTCTATTCTTGGTCGTACAATATCCATATTATTATTACTATTGGATAGAAAACACTCAAGTTTCTAAAACTGTTTGAATTATATCTGTGAGTAAAACGGAACTCATTTTGCAGCAAACTTCGACAGGAAGTGAAAAATCTGAAATCGAGGCTCTGTTCCAGGGCCTGCCTATTCAACTGGCTTATATCTATCGATATACATGCACTTCATACGCCTTCCACTAGATGTTAACAGGCAGTGGGAGGTGGAATGGGGTATCTAGCTTGATCTGAGGTCGAACAAGAGCTTTTGGAGTGACAGGTCTGGAAATTTCATTGTCTTCGATGGCACGAGAAGGAACCCCAGATTGCCTTCTGAAAAGCGTTCGGTATACACGGCTAATATCTCCGGCTCTGATTTTATTTGAAACATGTGATAATATCATCGTAAAGTATGTTTTTTCAACCAAGTTTTATCAGATTATTCAACGTTTATCGGGACTTTTGGAGTTTTCCGTTGGTTGCGTCGAGAGAAGATGGACATGTTCGCGCCACTTGGCTAGCTAAGGTTGCTAATTCGACAGGAGAAAAGTACATTCTAAAACCAAACAACGATTTATTCTAGACCAAGGACTCCTTGTACAAGATTCTGATGGAAGCTCTGCAAAAGTAAGAACAATTTATGATGTTATTTCGTATTTTTGTGTGAAATGTTAAGTCCTATTCTCCGCCCTTTTAGCTGCCGCTGTCTCGCAATAACGCAAGCTGTATGTTGTACTAAAGTTATTTTAAAAATTTAACACAGCAGTTGCATTAAGAACCAGTGTATCGTTCATTTGCCAAACAACAAGTATTTTTATGTAAAGTTTATGATGAGTTATTTGGTCAGATTAGGTGAGTGTCAGAAATATATCTGCACATTCTGGGAAAAAGTTGCTACATTTACACAATGTATAACCACGGTTTTCAGCTCTAAATATGCACATTTTCGAACAAAACATAAATGTTTTGTGTAACATGATGTTATAAGACTGTCATCTGATGAAGTTGTCCAAAGGTTAGTGATTTATTTTATATTTATTGCTGGATTTGCTAAAGCTATCTTGGCGGTGAATAAATGTGTTTGTGTGTTTGGCTATTGTGGTAAGCTAATATATTTCTATATTGTGTTTTCGCTGTAAAACACTTAAAAAATCGGAAGTATTGGCTGGATTCACAAGATGTTTATCTTTCATTTGCTTACACCATGTATTTTTAATAGATGTTTTATGATTTAGTATTTAAGTATTTCACGTTGCTCTCTGTAATTATTCTGGCTGCTTCGGTGCTATTTGTGATTGTAGCTGCAATGTAAAACTATGATTTATACCTCAAATATGCACATTTTTCGAACAAAACATAAATGTATTGTGTAACATGTTATAAGACTGTCATCTGATGAAGTTGTTTCTTGGTTGGTGACTAATTATATCTATATTTTGTCGGTTTTTTGAAAGCTACCTATGCGGTGGATAAATAGCGTTGTGTGTTTGGCTACTGTGGTGAGCTAACATAAATATATATTGTGTTTTCGCTGTAAAACATTAAAAAAATCGGACATGTTGGCTGGATTCGCAAGATGTTTATCTTTCATTTGCTGTATTGGACTTGTTAATGTGTGGAAGTTAAATATTAAAAAAATATATTTCTTGAATTTCGCGCTCTGCGAAGGCAGTGTAATGTTGTGGGTGTTCCGCTAGCGGATCCCCGGGGCGAGAAAGGTTAATAAAATAAAGATAAATATACATTTTTTATGTATTTATACAGGTTGTCTCAATGTCAAGAAAGACTTGTTCAAGACAGCAGCAATCATCCACTTACTACACTAAATAGGCTGAATTATAATTTAGTTGAAACCACTCCAATGTAGCCTGTCAGTGAATTGAAATTAATGCACATCTGCCTTAAAAATTCTCAAATGCATTTATAGTTTTGACAGCATTAGACAAGATTTACAATTCCCGATCCAGAGGCCTGCATATTGCCCCTTTAATGCTGTAGAAAACATTATCTTAAATATTTTATCATAAATATTGTCATGGCCCCTCTGTTCATGTCCCTTTCCTCTCTGCATTTGACTGTATTCCTACTTCATCACCAGCGCTGCATGCTGAGCTCTAGCTCTCAGCTCCGTAGCTCCAATGCCATCTATGGACAAAAACTCAGGGGACTGCAAATCACTTCAAACATCTGACATTTCTCCTTGTCCTCCACCTGACCTCCTGTGCTCACCCAATCGTCCTCGTTCCAACCAACTCTTCGGCCTGTTCCTGCTTTCCCTCTTCTCTATTTACTTTCTTTATGTCTTCCTCCTTCTTTCTATCGTTCCCCCTCTTTTTCCAATTAAGACTCAGTGCACCGGGGCATCCATGCTGTTCTAAGACTTCTTGCTCTGATAAACCTTTACTGCAGTTCAGTGACCTGAGACTGGAGCAGTGGACCTAGATACTGAGAGAGAGCAGCTTCATGTGCAAGTGGACTTGGCGTCTTATCCCTTTCAGTGCTCATATCTCTTTTGCCCTGCTACTGCTGCCTACCCACCATGCTTCGGACTTCACGATAGAACTCACAGCCCATGGGCAACACAGGCTGTGGCGTGAGGTGGGTGACCTTTGTTGGAAGCATGGAGTCTTGGCCTTGCTTCCCTGTACCACTTTTTTTCATGTAACACTGCCTCGCCGTGATTGTAATCTTGCCTGGCAGTGACCCTAGGGCTCGTAGTTCATTAGGTCTGCTAGCTAAGAAGCAATTACATTTATGATAAGATCTTGCAATGAGCTCATCAGGACTGTGTAGGAATCCTAATAAACTGGGCAGGACATGGCTGAGTGGCTTAGAAGAAAGGTTAGAGAAGAAAAAGACAATGAGAACAAGCGCACAAAGAATGTTTCCTCTGTGTGGTTGTCCACTTAAAGCACGTTGAATGATCATTAACATGCCACCTGTTCTCTCTCCCACACATCCCAGGTTAACGTTAAATAGAACGTGGCCCAAGGCAACAAGTACATAGGAAAACCCCGGAATTAAGAGACTGGGTAAATATTTGCTATGCACAGTAGCCAAACTTTCACAAAAAAACAGATTGCACACTCAAACTGTTGCTCAATTCTAGCGGTCATTGGGACTGAGCAAACAAGCGATTCAGCCCCGATATCAAATCAAGTGTTATGTGTCACATACACGTGTTTAGCAGATGTTATTGCCTGTGCCTGTGTCCCGGTAAAGTGCACGCTAAAGCATGACCTGCGTGGCTTTGTAACGAGATTACCTAGAGCTCCAGAAGGGGAGAGTGAGAAGGAGAGGGAAAGAAGGGGTAGAGGTCAGAAGCATCAGTGAAGCTTGTCAGGCCAAGAAGATATTGATACTTGTCAATGAAGAGGATTGGCAGTAGAGAGCTAGGTGTTTGTGTGTTAGTTTGTGCAAGCATATGTGTGTTTTATTTGTTATGTAAGTGTAATAGTATGTGTGTGTGTGTGTGTCAAAGTCCATTTTATTTAAAGATAGTGTTCCATATTCATGTATAGGTTTATTATGCGTAGGCCTAAATAAAATATTGATATGAAAATGATCACATACTTCGTAGACAACCGGTGGAGACTAACAGTGAAATACTTAATTGCGGGTCCATTTCCAACAATGCAGAGTTGAAGATAAGATAACACATTTAATAAAATTAGAAATAGTGAAATGAGTAATAAACACAGTGAATAACGAATAAAAATAAAGAGTAAAAATAACATGGCTATACTGTACAGTGCATTTGAAAAGTATTCAGACCCCTTGACTTTTTCCACATTTAGTTTTTCAGTGGCAGGAACTGGGAGACTATGGATCGAGGGAAAGATGAATGGAGCAAAGTACAGAGAGATCTTGATGAAAACCTTCTCCCTAGTGCTCAGAACCTCAGACTGTGGCATAGGTTCACCTTCAAACAGGGCAATGACACTAAGCACACAGCCAAGACAATGCAGGAGTGGCTTCGGGACAACTCTCTGAATGTCCTTGAGTGGCCCAGCCAGAGCCCGGACTTGAACCCGATCAAACATCTCTGGAGAGACCTGAAAATAGCTGTGCAGCGACACTCCACATCCAACCTGACAGAGCTTGAGAGGATCTGTAGTGAAGAATGGGAAAAACTCCCCAAATACAGGTGTTCCAAGCTTGTAGCATCATACCCAACAGGAGTCGAGCCTGTAATTGCTGCTTAAGATGCTTCAACAAAGTGTTGAGTAAAGGGTCTGAATACTTATGTAAATGTGATAGTTATTAATGTGAATATATTTGCAAAAACTTGTAAAAACCTGTTTTTGCTTTGTCATTACGTGGTATTGTGTGTAGATTGATTAGGGAAAGAATATTGAATCCATTTTAGAATAAGGCTGTAACGTAACAAAATATGTAAAAAGTTGAGGGGTCTGAATACACTGTATAGGTAGGGGTAAAGTGACTAGGCAACAGGATAGATAATAAACAGTATCAGCAACATATGTGGTGAGTCTCAAAGTGTGTGTATGTGCGTGTGTGGCATCAGTATGCATGTGTGTGCATGTTGTTTGTGTGTGTGTATGTGTTGGGGTGTAAGTGTAACGTGTGCTGGGAGTCGGGAAGCAAGTTCAGGGAGTGCATAATTTAATAAACAAATGAACAAAACAAGAAACACAAACAACGTACAGACAGGAAACTGAAACAGAAACACCTGGGTAAGGAACTAAAGGGAGTGAAATACACTGCTCAAAAAAATAAAGGGAACACTTAAATAACACAATGTAACTCCAAGTCAATCACACTTCTGTGAAATCAAACTGTCCACTTAGGAAGCAACACTGATTGACAATAAATTTCACATGCTGTTGTGCAAATGGAATAGACAAAAGGTGGAAATTATAGGCAATTAGCAAGACACCCCCCAAAACAGGAGTGATACTGCAGGTGGTGACCACAGACCACTTCTCAGTTCCTATGCTTCCTGGCTGATGTTTTGGTCACTTTTGAATGCTGGCGGTGCTCTCACTCTAGTGGTAGCATGAGACGGAGTCTACAACCCACACAAGTGGCTCAGGTAGTGCAGTTCATCCAGGATGGCACATCAATGCGAACTGTGGCAAAAAGGTTTGCTGTGTCTGTCAGCGTAGTGTCCAGAGCATGCAGGCGCTACCAGGAGACAGGCCAGTACATCAGGAGACGTGGAGGAGAACGTAGGAGGGCAACAACCCAGCAGCAGGACCGGTACCTCCGCCTTAGTGCAAGGAGGTGCACTGCCAGAGCCCTGCAAAATGACCTCCAGCAGGCCACAAGTTTGCATGTGTCTGCTCAAACGGTCAGAAACAGACTCCATGAGGGTGGTATGAGGGCCCGACGTCCACAGTTGGGGGTTGTGCTTACAACCCAACACCGTGCAGGACGTTTGGCATTTGCCAGAGAACACCAAGATTGGCAAATTCGCCACTGTGCTCTTCACAGATGAAAGCAGGTTCACACTGAGCACATGAGCACATGTGACAGACGTGACAGAGTCTGGAGACACCGTGGAGAACGTTCTGCTGCCTGCAACATCCTCCAGCATGGCCGGTTTGGCGAAGGGTCAGTCATGGTGTGGGGTGGCATTTCTTTGTGGGGCCGCACAGCCCTCCATGTGCTCGCCAGAGGTAGCCTGACTGCCATTAGGTACCGAGATGAGATCCTCAGACCCCTTGTGAGACCATATGCTGACACATGCACATTTGTGGCCTGCTGGAGGTCATTTTGCAGGGCTCTGGCAGTGCACCTCCTTGCACTAAGGCGGAGGTAGCGGTCCTGCTGCTGGATTGTTGCCCTCCTACGGCCTCCTCCACGTCTCCTGATGTACTGGCCTGTCTCCTGGTAGGGCCTCCATGCTCTGGACACTACGCTGACAGACACAGCAAACCTTTTTGCCACAGTTCGCATTGATGTGCCATCCTGGATGAACTGCACTACCTGAGCCACTTGTGTGGGTTGTAGACTCCGTCTCACACTACCACTAGAGTGAGAGTACCGCCAGCATTCAAAAGTGACCAAAACATCAGCCAGGAAGCATAGGAACTGAGAAGTGGTCTGTGGTCACCACCTGCAGAATCACTCCTGTTTTGGGGGGTGTCTTGCTAATTGCCTATAATTTCCACCTTTTGTCTATTCCATTTGCACAACAGCATGTGAAATTTATTGTCAATCAGTGTTGCTTCCTAAGTTGACAGTTTGATTTCACAGAAGTGTGATTGACTTGGAGTTACATTGTGTTGTTTAAGTGTTCCCTTTATTTTTTTGAGCAGTGTATATAGGGCAGGTAATCAAGGAGGTGATGGATTCCAGGTGAGTCTTACGCACAGGTGCGCGTAATGATGGTGACAGGTGTGCGCCATAATGAGCAACCTGGTGACCTAGATGCCGGAGGGGGAGCACATTTGACAGAAAGCATGTGTGAGTGTATGCATAGAGTCAGTGCAAGGTGCAAGAGAGTTAATACAAAATAAGGTCAATATAGGTAGTCCGGGGAGCAATTTGATTAGCTATTTAGCGGTCTTGCTTAGAAGTCATTCGGTTTGGGGCTAGAAGCTGTTAAGGGTCCTGTTGGTTCCAAACTTGGTGAATCGGTACAGCTTACCATGCGGTAGCAAAGAGAACAGTCTGTGGCTTGGGTGGCTGGAGTCTTTGACAATTTGTTGGGCCTTCCTCTGACACCACCTGATATAGAGGTCCTGAATGGCAGGGAGTTTTGCTCCAGTGATGTACTGGGCCGAACGCAGTACCCTCTGTGGCGCCTTGCAGACGGATGAAAAGCAGTTGCCATACCCATAGCTGATGTAGCCCGTCAAGATGCTCTCGTTTGCAGCTGTATATCTTTTTGAGGATCTAAGGGGTCATGCCAAATCTTTTCATCCTCCTGAGAGGGAACAGGAGTTGTCGTGCCCACTTCACGACTGTGTTGGTGTGTCTAGACCATGGTAGATCCTTAGTGATGTGGAGAACGAGGAACTTGCTCCACTACAGCCCCGTCGATGTGATTGTGGGCACATTGTGCCAGCTCTACACTCCAGATCTCCAGTGCGCCTCCACAGTCCAGTAAATACTCTGCCCTCTGTTTCCTGTAGTCCACGATCGGCTCCTTTTGTCTTACTGACGTTTAGGGAGAGGTTGTTGTCCTGGCACCACACTGCCAGGTCTCTGACCTCCTCCCTATATATAGGCTGTTACATACAAGTTAAATATCAATTTTAACCATTCTGCATCTCAAGGGCAGACGTGTGGGAACTGGACTGGTTAGAGACAACCACTCTGTCACACACACACACACACACACACACACACACACACACACACACACACACACACACACACACACACACACACACACACACACACACACACACACACACACACACACACACACAAAGCAACCTGCTGCTCCCTGCAGGCAGAGTTGTGTGATTATTAATCAGGGAACACCGAAAGCTTCAACCCCACAGCCCCTTAGCCTACCACTACAGGAACACATTAGGCATTCACCAGAGCTCTCCTACACTCCAGCCTTACTCTCTCACCTGTCTCATAACTTCACCTGTTCTATCTATCCAGATCAGTATTCAGACCACACTCCTGTTCAGTCTGCTGTGAGAGGGAGTGAAAAAAACGAAAGAGCAAGCTTGTTTACAGCTCTCCTCTGGGCTCGGTTAAAAAGGGAATTTGCCTCCAAATCTAATCTCCATCTAAAACCGCCGGTGGCTATTTGCCTAAATAATGTTCCATATCTCAGTTGCCCATATGCCCCGAGGAGACGGCTCATTGTTTTATTACAGTTAAAGCAATCTGGCCCCGTCCTCTGTTTCTTATTGCAGGCCTTCTCATTCATCCTCCTCCAATCAGGACAGAATGGAACTCTACTTCCTACAATGGGAAAATAGGAAAATGTGGAGGTAGCTTCTTGATCCTTTCCACTGATCTAGTGTCCATAGTTCGTTTTTCTTGGCCCAAGAAACTCTTATTATTGGTTACCTTTTAGTAGTGGTTTCTTTGAATTAGTTCGACCATGAAGGCCTGATTCACGCAGTCTCCTCTGAACAGACTATGTTGAGATGTGTCTGTTACTTGAATTATGTGAAGCATTATTTGGGCTGCAATCTGATGTGCAGTTAATTGCTGATTTCTGAGGCTGGTAACTCTAATGAACTTATCCTCTGCAGCAGAGGTAACTCTGTGTCCTCCTTTCCTGTGGCGGTCGTTATGAGAGCCAGTTTCATCATAGCGCTAGATGGTTTACCTAATAGGGTTATCTTCTGTATACCACCCCAACCTTGTCACAACACAACTGATTGGCTCAAACACATGTTACGAAGGAAAGAAATTCCACAAATCAACTTTTAAGAAGGCACACCTGTTACTTGAAATGCATTCCAGGAGTCTACCTCAGGAAGCTGGTTGAGAGAATGCCAAGAGTGTGCAAATCTGTCATCAAGGGAAAAAGGGTGGCTACTTTGAAGAATCTCAATCAGTTTTAGATTAAGACTGTAAACGTAACAAAATGTGGAAAAAGTAAAGGGGTCTGAATACTTCAGTATTCTATTTTACTGTATTTTAGTCAATGCCACTCGGACATTGCTCGTCCTAATGTTTAAATATTTCTTAAATACATTATTTATTTTTTTAGATTTGTGAGTATTGTTGTGAACTGTTAGGTACTACTGCACAGTTGGAGCAAGGAACACAAACATTTTGCTACACCCGCAATAACATGGGCTAAATATGTGTATGTGACCAATAACGTTTGATTTTATTTTATTTAGTAGCCACACTGGGTCAGGATTCAAGAACAAACAATGCTGCTTTCCTGTTTCCCCACCTTTTTTGTTCCTTTTCCAAAATAAGGCAATCAAATACCGTGGCTAACACTAGAACTGCTACAATGGTCAAACTGACAATTTTCATTTTTTTTTATTAAACTTAATTTTAATATCTTGAACCCACCCGTCCCTGACTTTTCCTATATATGTGTATTTTAAAGTCTAGGAGTACTTTGAGACCAATATCCTAAAAGACAAACATTTTGTTTTTCCCACCATCTATTTCCCCACGTAGGATGTTTCTAAGTAGCTATTGTTTACTTTCTTTCAAGTTGCCCAACTTAGCTTTTAGGTTAGAATATTGAACACATAGAATTTTGAATAAATAGACAGAATATAATAGATGATAAAAATATTGAATATAATAGAACGGAATAGAAAAACATCAGAAAATAACAATTAAAACATATCATAAAAAAAAGTCTGCTAAAAATGAAGTAGCTTGCTATCTAGTTGGCTATGTCAGGAAAAAGTACCTTGACCGCGTCATGTCTCGTGCGGGTGCGAGAGCTCTTCCGATGACCCTGACTCTGACAATGAGACACAGAGATGCCCCAGCGCAAAAGGCACTGTTTGGACACATCCACTACAAAAGCTGTTGGTCCAGATAAGGCCTCCACCTCAGCTGATGGCCCACGTACAGTGGTTGCTCCACTAAAAGTGTTGCGATTATGCTATGGGACTTAGAGGTAATTTGTGGTTTAGTACGGTACCCTGCGTCACCACTTCATTGCTCCAGACCAGAACAAGGGGGAGTTAGAGCACTAAATATGCTTTTGGGTCCTACTGTGTCTCGAACTGACAATGAATTGGGCGACATGAACCTAAATATAAACTGATAATTGTGCACGACTTCAGTATTACTTACTAAAACTGTTGTTACATGTAGGTTTTTATTATTTTATTTTGTTAGGATTATTTTGCTCTTACAGTAGTACTGTAGGCCAGTCGCGACTGGTGACGTAATACAGCGCCTGAGTGGCGCAACGGTCTAAGACACTGCAGATGCTGGTTAAATACCCGTGCTGCCCTCGACTGAGAGACTCATGAGATGATTGTAGGTTTTTGGTTTCTCTCCCTCTAAAAACAGATATAACAAACTGGCTTTATTTACAAATTAGTAACAATGTCTCACCCCATGTTCAACAATGGCCTTTTTCTTGCTCATTTTACATTATTTGAAAACAAAATAATCTCCATGTCACGGCCATTGCAACGTGGTATGCGTACATTCTATTTATTAAAATAATTAAACACTGAACAAACTAACAAAACGAAACGTGAAGCTATACACACGAGTGCTGACAGGCAACTACACATAGACAAGAACCCACGAACACCAAAAGGGAAATGGCTACCTAAATATGTTCTCCAATCAGAGACAACGATAAACAGCTGCCTCTGATTGGGAACCATATCAGGCCACCATAGACATACAAATCACCTAGACCTCCAAAACCCTAGACATACAAAAAACCCAAGACAATACAAAAACTAGCATATCCACCCTCGTCACACCCTGACCTAACCAAAATATAAAGAAAACATAGATATCTAAGGTCAGGGCGTGACAGTACCCCATGCAAAGGTGCGGACTCCCGGCCGCAAACCTGAACCTATATGGGAGGGTCCGGGTGGGCATCTACCCTCGGTGGCGGCTCCGGTTCTAGAAGCAGCCCCCCTTCCTTACGCTGATCCCTCCGCCTTTGTAGAACCGGACCGTGGATCATCGCCGGAGTCCCCGGACTGGGAACCGTCGCTGGAAACCCCGGACTGGGAACCGTCGCTGGAAACCCCGGGTTGGGGACCGTCGCTGTAGACCCCGGGCTGGGGTCCGTCGCTGGAGACCCCGGGCTGGAGAGGTTCCGGACTGTGGCTCGTCGTTGGAGGTTCCGGACTGTGGCTCGTCGTTGGAAGTTCCGGACTGTGGCCCGTCGTTGGAGGTTCCGGACTGTGGCCCGCCGTTGGAGGTTCCGGACTGTGGCCCGCCGTTGGAGGTTCCGGACTGTGGCCCGCCGTTGGAGGTTCCGGACTGTGGCCCGCCGTTGGAGGTTCCGGACTGTGGCCCGCCGTTGGAGGTTCCGGACTGTGGCCCGCTGTTGGAGGTTCCGGACTGTGGCCCGCCGTTGGAGGTTCCGGACTGTGGCCCGCCGTTGGAGGTTCCGGACTGTGGCCCGCCGTTGGAGGTTCCGGACTGTGGCCCGTCGTTGGAGGTTCCGGACTGTGGCCCGTCGTTGGAGGTTCCGGACTGTGAAACGTCGTTGGAGGTTCCGGACTGTGAAACGTTGCCAGAAGCTCTAGTCTGGGTACTGTCACCGGTACTGGGTACTGTCGCCGGAAGCTCTGGACTGGGAACTGTCGTCGTAAGCTCTGGACTGTGGAAGCGCACTTGAAGCCTGATGCGTGGTGCCGGACCTGGTGGTACCGGGCTGAGGACACGCACCTCAGGGTGAGTGCGGGGAAGATGCACAGTCCATACTGGACTGTGGAAGCGCACTGGAGGCCTGATGCGTGGTGCCGGAACTGGTGGTACCGGGCTGATGACACGCATCTCAGGGCAAGTGCGAGGAACAGGCACAGGCCATACTGGACTGTGGAGGCGCACTGGAGGTCTGATACCTGGGATGGAGGTCTGATACCTGATACCGGGCTGATTACACGCACCTCAGAGCGAGTGCGGAGAGGAGGCACAGGACGTACTGAACTGTGGAGGCGCACTGGAGATCTGGAGCGTAGAGCTGGTACAATGTGTCCTGGCTGGATGCTCACTTGAGCCCGGCAAGTGCGGGGCGCTAGCACAGGACGCACTGGGCTGTGCAGACGCACCATAGACACAGTACGCAGAGCCGGCGCAGGATATCCTGGTCCAAGGAGATATACTGGAGACCAGGAGCGCTGAGCCAGCACCATCCGTCCTGGCTGGATGCCCATTCTAGCCCAGCAAATGCGAGGAGCTGGAATAGAGCGCACCGGGCTATTAATGCGAACTGGAGACACCGTGCGCATCACTGCGTAACACGGTGTCTGACCAGTCACACGCTCCCCACGGTAAGCACGAGGAGTTGGCTCAGGTGTCCAACCTGACTCAGCCAATCTCCTCGTGTGCCCGCCCCCAAAAAAGAATTATTGGGGTTGCCTCTCGTGCTTGCCTCGTTTTTATTTCTCCTCGTAATATCACCGTTCCGCTTTCACTGCCTCTTTTTCTTCCTTCGGAAGGCGATACTCCCCCGCCTGCGTCCAGTGTCCTGCTCCATCCAGAATCTCTTCCCATGTCCATTCCTCCTGAACAAGCTGCTTGGTCCTTTTGTGGTGGGTTCTTCTGTCACGGCCGTTGTAAGGAGGGGACCAAGGTGCAGCGTGGTATGCATACATTCTTATTCATTAAAATAATGAAACACTGAACAAAATAACAAAACGAAACGTGAAGCTATACACACGAGTGCTGACAGGCAACTACACATAGACAAGAACCCACGAACACCAAAAGGGAAATGGCTACCTAAATATGATCCCCAATCAGAGACAACGATAAACAGCTGCCTCTGATTGGGAACCATATCAGGCCACCATAGACATACAAATCACCTAGACCTACAAAAACCATAGACATACAAAAAACCCTAGACAATACAAAAACTAACATACCCACCCTCGTCACACCCTGACCTAACCAAAATATAAAGAAAACATAGATACCTAAGGTCAGAGCGTGACACTCCAAAATATTGTTATTTTTCAAACAAAGCGATTGTTATTATTATTATTACTAATTTGGATTTATATTAACCTCTACTGCCTCAGAAACCCGGATCCGGGAGCACCCCCCACCCCCCACACACTGTTTAGCATAGCTAGCATAGCTTCACAAGTAGATAGTAGCATCTAAATATCATTAAATCACAAGTCCAAGACACCAGATGAAAGATACAGATCTTGTGAATAAAGCCACCATTTCAGATTTTTAAAATGTTTTACAGGGAAGACACAATATGTAAAGATGTAAATCTATTAGCTAAAAACACATTAGCATAATCCACCATCTTTTATTTGTCCACCAACACCAGTAGCTATCACCAATTCGGCTAAACTAAGATATTTATAGCCCCTAACCAAGAAAAAAACTCATCAGATGACAGTCTGATAACATATTTATGGTATGGGATAGGTTTTGTTAGAAAAATGTGCATATTTCAGGTAGCTGCCATAGGTTACAATTGCACCCACCATCACAAATGGACTAGAATAATTACAATGAGCAACGTGTTTACCTAACTACTAATCATCAAACATTTCGTAAAAATACACAGCATACACTAATCGAAAGACACAGATCCTGTGAATACAGACAATATTTCAGATTTTCTAAGTGTCTTACAGCGAAAACACAATAAATCGTTATATTAGCATAGCACATAGCACATAGCAGCCCAGCATTGATTCTAGCCAAAGTGAGCGATAAAAGTCAACATCGCCAAAAGATATTAATTTTTTCACTAACCTTCTCAGAATTCTTCCGATGACACTCCTGTAACATCATTTTACAATATACATATACAGTTTGTTCGAAAAGGTGCATATTTAGCCATACAAAACCGTGGTTACACAATGAAAATAGTAGCAAAACAAGCCTGAAAATGTCGGTCGCCATCTTTCAGAGTGATCTAGTTTAATTAATAGCTAATCATATACTTGACTAAAAAATACAGGGTTTACAGGAATCGAAAGACAAATTAGTTCTTAATGCAACCGCTGATTTACATTTTTAAAATTATCCTTACTTTTCAATACAGGGTTCGCCAAGTGAAGCTATACCAAACAAAATGGCGAAATATGCGTTTAAAATATTTCGACAGAAACACGATTTATCATATTAAATATTGCTTACTTTGAGCTGTTCTTCCATCAGATTCTTGGGCAATGTATCCTTTCTATGTTATAAACGTCTTTTGGTCGATAGATGTCCTCTGTCCTTCGAAATGTCCACCACCAACGACCGACACCCCAAAACGTGTCCAAAGTTTCAGAGTGCACAACAAATAAATTCCTCAAAATCGCACTAAACGGATATAAATTGCTATAAAACGGTTCAAATTAACTACATTATGATGTTTTTAACACCTAAAACGAGTAAAAACATGACCGGAGAAATATTGCTGGTTAGAAAACGATTTGGAACGAGGCAGGTCCGATGCCCTTCACGCTTCAGGCGCACGACGAGAAAGGGCGGTCTCTATACATTTTGGTCTTTTATACTGGCTGTGAATATCCCATCGATTCCATTGAAAGCGTGATGACGTACAGACACCCAGAGGAAGACGTAGGCAGTGTCGGTTTCTTCATAGCATTCACTGTCGCCTTAAAAACAGACCCCAGATCAGAGGTAAAAAATTTTGAAATCTGAACCCTGTCATGAAAAGTGCTGTAGAAATTGTTCTGTACCACTCAGAGACAAAATTTCAACTTCTATAGAAACTAGAAGGTGTTTTCTATCCAATAATAACAATAATATGCATATTGTACGATCAAGAATTTAGCACGAGGCAGTTTAATTTGGAGACACAAATATGCTAATGCGGAACAGCACCCCCTATAGTTCCAAGAAGTTAAAGCCCATTGGATATTCTCACAGATATATAATTAACCCTGTTAATAGCAGGACAGTATATATTGGTCATATTGGTCATGGCTCCCGAGTCGCGCACAATAGGATTGGCTTGCAGTTCTCCAGCTGTATCCGCTGAAAGCGTGCAAGGTTCAAGGCAAGGAGGGCAGGGGGCATGGGATGGGCTGCAGAGCCGTACACAGAAGACCGATCTAGCCCATGGGGAAGAAAGGGGGAGTGCCTGCCACACTGGCAACACTTTAAGGGGCAAAAACACTCTTTCAAAATGTCAATATTTATTTAGTTATGGATCTATAAGGAATTAATATGGGAATAAATATCACTGAATTACAGAAATATCCTCCAATATGTAATTATAGCCGGAGAGTCACATCATATTTTTTGATATACTGTAGGCCTACCATAGGCGACATGAGTCTCACTAGTGTTGAGTAAGGTGCTGTTAAAAGTGGTGGTGGTTTATTTATTTCAAGAGCAGATTGAAGTTAGAAGCAACAGGATTTGAATCAATAGCCTCAACTATTTTAGCACCATTTCGCACTGCTCTGAGACAAGCATGGGGACTGGTTTTGATAAATCAATGAGATTTTAATTTTCACTGAATATACTTTTGGGTATTGTTTAGACTAGAATTAGAAAATTAGGGTATAGAAATGTTATGCTCTTAGTGTAACCTTTATTTAACGTGGAAAGTCAGTTAAGAACAAATTCTTATTTACAAAGACGTGCTCGCACGACACGGGTATTCTTTAGCTAAATAGCCCAGTACTGTACTCCCGACCATCACATTGTACGTTGCCATATTTTCCATTCCATCCTGATGGAAACCCAGAGTGTTTTTCGTTTTTCATAGATTAGAAACACCATAATATTAATCAAATATATCCCAAACTCTAAAATTAATTGGAAGGGTAGATACAAATGGTTTGTGACATTGTGGTTACAATAAAGAATGTAAACAAGATGCGGTGTTTTTATGTACAGTAGTGATGGACAGCTGGTGGCATTTTGAAAACAGGGTTTCAAACACTTGTAGCTGTCACGTTCCTGACCTATTTATGTTAGTTATTATGTGTGTTAGTTGGTCAGGACGTGAGGTTGGGTGGGCATTCTATGTTTTCTGTTTCTGTGTTGGTTTTGGGTTACCTGGTATGGCTCTTAATTAGAGGCAGGTGTTTGGCGTTCCTCTAATTAAGAGTCATATTTAGGTAGGCGTTGTCACAGTGTTCGTTGTGGGTGATTGTCTCCTGTGTCAGTATGTATGTTCGTGCCACACGGGACTGTAGCGTTTGTTTGTTTCGTTTCGTTTCGATGTCGTCTGTTTCCTGTACGTGAGTTTATGTTTAGTTATGTAAGTTTATGTTCAGGTTTCGTTCTACGTCGTTTTCTTATTTTGTAAGTTTGTTATAGTGTTTGTTTTCGTATTGCCATCTTCATCAGTTTTTCGTTTATAAATAAAAAGATGGCTTATTTCCCACAAGCTGCATTTTGGTCTGAAGATCCTTCTCTCCTCACCTCGTCCGAGGATGAGGAGAGCGACAGTCGTTACAGTAGCCTGATTAGCAGGACAATAGACTCTTCATAGCCCGGCTACTGTAGGTGTGAACATCCCCCTACCTGCAATGTATTCGATGCTTAACTTCTTGTCAATAGGGGGAGCTGTTAGCACTTTGTAATAATGACGTTCCCAAATTAAACTGCCTCGTACTCAATTCTTGCTCGTACAATATGCATATTATTATTACTATTGGATAGAAAACACTCTCTAGTTTCTAAAACCGTTTGAATTATATCTGTGAGTGAAACAGAACTGGACTTAGAGCAATTTTCCTATGTGGATGTGAGAATGCAAAATTTTGCTGGCTGTTCTGAGACCTGTGTATAAATCTGCCTGTCTTCTATTGGTTGAGATGCACTGCATACGCCTTCCCCTGGATGTTAGCGAATAAGGAGACTTGAAGTGGAGTCTCTACGTAGATCTGAAATGTTATAAATCACTTGGCAAGGACGTGTCTGTTCTTTTCCCTCTTCGCTCTGACACACTGAGGACCTTGGCTATTGTACTAGAACCATCGGTTATAGCTCTTAGAAATTTCCGGCTGTGTTTTTATTCGATATAGGCTTTAAAGACATCATAATGTTGTTATATTAAACCGAGTTATATCAGTTTATATCGGTATATTGCGATTTTCGGATATTTATTTGCACTGCGTTTTAGTGAGTCGGACACGTCTTTGCCACATGGCTAATGTTTACTGCTAATTGCAACGTTGAAGAGGACGTTCTACAACCTAGCAACGATTATTTTGGACAAAGGACACCTTTCCCAAGATTCTGATGAGAGTTCATCAAAAAGTAAGAACTATTTATGCTGATAATTCGTTGTTCTGTTGAAAAATATCAAATGCATAAGCCGCCATTAATTGCAGTGCAGCCTCGCTTTAGCGCACGCTGTATGCTGAAGTAACGTTAATTTTAAAAATGTAACACAACGATTGCATTAAGAACTAATTTGTCTTTCAATTGCTGTCCAACCTGTATTTTCTAGTCAAGTTTTGGATTAGTTACTGTTTAGAATAGGTGCCTCTCCAAAGACTTCTCCTGACATCTTCTGGGCAACTTTGCTCCTTTTCTCATTGTATAACCACGATTTGTGCCGCTAAATATGCACATTTTCGAACAAACTCTATATGCATTGTGTAATATGATGTTATAGGACTGTCATCTGAAGAATTCTGAGAAGGTTAGTGAAAAAATTAATATATTTTGGTGGTTTATACGTTATTGCTATTTTTGGCTTGAATCAATGCTGTTGTGATGTTTGCTATTGTGGTAAGCTAATATAACGCTATATTGTGTTTTCGCTGTAAAACACTTAGAAAATCTGAAATATTGGCTGGATTCACAAGATCTGTGTCTTTCATCTGCTGGACGCTGTGTATTTTTAAGAAATGTTTTATGATGAGTAATTAGGTAATACACGATGGTCTCTGTAGTTATTCTAGTTGCTTTGGTGAGAGTTGTGATGGTGGCTGCAATGGTAAACTATGATTTATACCTGAAATATGCACATTTTTCTAACAAAACATATTTATTGTATAGCATATGTTATCAGACTGTCATCTGATGAAATTGTTTCTTGGTTAGTGGCTATTTATATCTTTATTTGGTCGAATTTGTGATAGCTACTGATGCCCTAAGAAAAGGGTGGAGTAAAAAAAGTGGTGTCTTTTGCTAACGTGGTTAGCTAATAGATTTACATATTGTGTCTTCCCTGTAAAACATTTTAAAAATCAGAAATGATGGCTGGATTCACAAGATGTGTATCTTTCATTTGGTGTCTTGGACTTGTGATTTCATGAACATTTTATTATATGATATCCCTGTGGCTTTAGGCTAGGCTATGCTATGCTAGTCATCCGGGTTTGTGACTCGTTAGAGGTTAAGTACTCTAAAGTGTTACATTTCTAACTCAAAACAGCAGTACAGTATTTCTTCATCAACATCTTCTTTCTATGGTGCTATCCATTCCAGGGTTAGGACCACCACGAGAGGACTTGAAAATGAGCTGGAGCTGAGATGATCACCAAAAATAAAAGGTATTTTGGTTTCAGTGCATTTTCTTTAAAATATATATTTTTATATAGCCTATCAATGTGGCATACTGTGTAATAAAATCGAAAATTAAATAAAGGTTAAATAAACATTTTAAATTAAAAAAATGGTTGGGTACTAAAAACATGACTGTGTTTTTACAGAGCATACAAACATGCCGACAACCATCCGTGGAGATCAGTGGACAAAGGGCTGGACAATGGGCCACAACGAAAAAATGTATGGTTGCCAAGAAATGTGTTAGTTTTGCTAGATTCTGAAAATGTGTATGCAGCACTTGTATGTTGGAGTCACTTTTAATTCTTAATTGATCTACCGTTTCTATCATAGGACAGGGTGGCTCAGGGTGGTACCATTCTGCTCATCTGATGAAGGTGCACATGGATCAGATTGAAACTTTGAAGTCCGAGATCAAGTCGTTGAAGGCAGACCAGCTGAAAGACAAAAATTATATGAGGGCAGAGATACGGGCAACAGCTAATGCAATGGTTCAGAGCCAGGCGGTATTGGCAGAGAGTCACTGGTCATTGGCAGAGAGTCAGGTGGCATTGGCGGAGAGTCAGGCGGAGAATGAAGCATTGAAGAGGGCGGGGAACAAGATTGAGTCACAATCCATGCCAGGCTCACCTGTGAGCTCTGGAACTCCACCTCCGACAGGCAGAGTCAACATACCTGGCGGGTTCGTCAGGTTGTCGTTTCACCCTGACATTTCCATTCCTCTTCTGACAACAGAACTTGACCAACTGCTCACCAGGAACAGCAAGGGCCGTCCGGACCGTTATGCTGTTCTGCAATTCCAAGAATGTGTAACCGAAGAGAGATACCACGAGTGGGCACAGAATAACAACTGGGATGGATCCTGAGGCAAATGTTGCTTACCAATGTACATCAATAATTCTGTGTTTCAGAAGTTTCTGTCCATGACTGATGCTACCCGAAAAAGCATTAAAGAAGAGTGAAACTCCTTATGGATCAAATCCCTTTAGCGGCATCAATTTGACAACATCCGGTGAAATGGAAGAGCGCAAAATTCTAATTCAATTACTATAAATATGAAACTTTCATGAAATCACACATGCAATACACCAAATTTAAGCTACACTTGTTGTTAATCCAGCCAACGTGTCAGATTTCAAAAAGGCTTTACGGCAAAAGCAAACCGTGCTATTATCTGAGGACAACACCCCATCAAACAAACGATCATAATTCAACCCGCCAGGCGCAACACAAAACTCAGAAATAAAGATATAATTCATGCCTTACCTTTTACGAGCTTCTTCTGTTGGCACTCCAATATGTCCCATATACATCACAAATGGTCCTTTTTTTCGATTAATTCCATCGATATATATCCAAAATGTCAATTTTTTTGGCGTGTTTGATCCAGAAAATCACTGGTTCCAACAAGCGCAACATGACTCCAAAATATTTCATAAGTTACCTGTAATCTTTATCCAAACATTTCAACCAACTTTCTTAATACAAATTTAGGCATTATTTTCCCGTAAATAATCAATAAAATTTAAGACGGGATAAACTGCGTTCAATACCGGAGGAAAACAAAGTGGAGCGTGCTTTTCGGGTCACGCGCCTCTATCAAATAGTACACTTCCCTCGACCCTCGTTCTCAACAGGGCTGCATTTCTCAAAGGAAAAATGTCAACCAATTTCTAAAGACTGTTGACATCCAGTGGAAGCGATAGGAACTGCAAGCAACTGCCTTACAATTCTAGATTTCCATTGAAACCTCATTGAAAAGAGAGTGACCTCAAAAAAAAATATCCTGGACTGTTTGTCCTCAGGGTTTCGCCTGCCAAATAAGTTCTGTCATACTCACAGACGTCATTCAAACAATTTTAGAAACGTCAGTGTTTTCTATCCAAATCTACAAATAATATGCATATCCTAGCTTCTGGGCCTGAGTAGCAGGCAGTTTAGCTTTGGCACGCTTTTCATCCGGACGTGAAAATACCGCCCCCTAGCCTTAAGAAGTTTTAACAAAACATTTTCAGGTGGCCTCGTAAGACGTCACTCGCACTCTAGTCCCTTGCTCTACATCTACACATTAACCTCACCAGTCCTACTGTGATCAACCCAGTACCACGGATCTGGGCATTTGGTTGCCGCAACTGGCTAATTAACAAATATGTCCAAGGATACGTCACTTAAGGACACTCTTATCAACTCAACTCAGTCCTGCTAGTTACCTCAGCTGTGGCCCTCTTAACCTGTCTAGGATGAGGGTGCCGCTAGCGGCACTCCCCCCCCACCCCCACTGAAAAACCAGTGCCGCGAAATTCAAAAAAAATATTTTTTTAAAATATTTAACTTTCACACATTAAAGTCCAATACAGCTAATGAAAGACACAGATCTTGTGAATCCAGCCAACATGTCCGATTTTTAAAATGTTTTACAGGGAAGACACAATATGTAAAGATGTACATCTATTACCTAAAAACACATTAGCATAATCCACCATCTTTTATTTGTCCACCAACACCAGTAGCTATCACCAATTCGGCTAAACTAAGATATTTATAGCCCCTAACCAACAAAAAAACTCATCAGATGACAGTCTGATAACATATTTATGGTATGGGATAGGTTTTGTTAGAAAAAAGTGCATATTTCAGGTAGATGGCATAGGTTACAATTGCACCCACCGTCACAAATGGACTAGAATAACTACATAGAGCAACGTGTTTACCTACTTACTAATCATCAAACATTTCGTAAAAATACACAGCATACACTAATCGAAAGACACAGATCCTGTGAATACAGACAATATTTCAGATTTTCTAAGTGTCTTACAGCGAAAACACAATAAATCGTTATATTAGCATAGCACATAGCACATAGCAGCCCAGCATTGATTCTAGCCAAAGTGAGCGATAACGTCAACATCGCCAAAAGATATTAATTTTTTCACTAACCTTCTCAGAATTCTTCAGATGACACTCCTGTAACATCATATTACACAATCCATATAGAGTTTGATCGAAAATGTTTATATTTAGCCACCAAAATCATGGTTAGACAATGAGAAATGTAGCCCAGCTGGTGAGAAAATGTCCGTGCGCCATATTAGACAGTGATCTACTCTTATACATAAATACTCATAAACGTGACTAAAAAATATAGGGTGGAAAGGGATTGATAGACAATTTAATTCTTAATACAATCGCGGAATTACATTTTTTAAATTATCCTTACTTTTCAATACAGTTTGCGCCAAGCGAAGCTACGTCAAAAAACATGGCGTCCTAAGCCACTAACATTTTTCAACAGAAACACGATTTATCATAATAAAAATATCCTACTTTGAGCTGTTCTTCCATCAGTATCTTGGGCAAAGGATCCTTTCTTGGGTCTAATCGTCTTTTGGTGGAAAGCTGTCCTCTTGCCATGTGGAAATGCCAACTGCGTTCGGGATGAACTGGAACCGTGCCCAGCTATTCACAGCGTTTCAAAAATAAATGTCCCAAAATCGCACTAAACGGATATAAATTGCTATAAAACGCTTTAAATTAACTACCTTATGATGTTTTTAACTCCTATAACGAGTAAAAAGATGACCGGAGAAATATAACAGGCTAAACTAACGCTTGGAAAAATAGCAGGTCGATGTCCTCCACGCGCATTACGCAGCTGCAAAGGAGCTCCTACCTACAGGGTTTTTTAATTTGTAGTGCCTGTGAACGCGCAATCGACCCCATTGAAATCGTCATCACGTAAAGGCATCCAGGGGAAGACGTAAGCAGTGTCCGTATAGTCATAGCAATAACAGTGCCCTTTTAACTGACTCCAGAACAGTGGCCAAAATTTCTGAAATCTGACTCCATGTCAGGGAAATTGCTGTAGAATGGGCTCTGTTCCACTTAGAGACAAAATTTCAACTCCTATAGAAACTATAGACTGCTTTCTATCCAATAATAATAATAATATGCATATTGTACGATCAAGAACTTTGTGGGAAGCCGTTTCAAAAATTACACGATTAGCATAAATAGTCACAACAGCGCCCCCATCCTCAACAGGTTAAGTATTTAAACAAATCTAGTAAATTCGTAATTTTCACTCACATATGATCGATGGAAACAGCATATACCTGAGTTCAATTTCCAGTCTCATAGCGTATAAATAAAACCTATATTTTTTTATTAAATTTGCAAAAATGGCTAACAACCTGTTTTCGCTTTGTCATTATGGAGTATTGTATGAAGATTGATGAGGAACATTTTTTATTTAATCCAATTTAGAATAAGGCTGTAACCTAACAAAATGTGAAAAATGTCAAGTGGTCTGAATACTTTCCGAATGCACTATATGTACCTCTATCACTCATGTATCCGTGCATATATTGAAATATGTTATTGGAACTGAACCTGAATATAGCTTCTTACTATCTTGTGTTCTTCTTATTTTCGGAGGCTGAGAAGTTGCCATACCAGGCAGTGATGCAACCAGTCAGGATGCTCTCGATGGTGCAGCTGTAGAACCTTTTGAGGATCTGAGGACCCATGCCAGGTATTTTCAGTCTCCTGAGGGCGAATGGGTTTTGTCGTTCCCTCTTCACGACTGTCTTGGTGTGTTTGAACCATGATAGTTTGTTGGTTACCAAGGAACTTGAAGCTCTCAACCTGCTCCACTAAAGCGTCGTCGATGAGAATGGGGGCGTGCTCGGTCCTCTTTTTCCTGTAGTCCACAATTATCTCATTTGTCTTGATCATGTTGAGGGAGAGGTTGTTGTCCTTGCACGACACGGTCAGGTCTCTGACCTTCTCTCTATAGGCTGTCTCACTGTTGTTGGTGATCAGGCCTACCACTGTTTTGTCATCTGCAAACTTAATGATGGTGTTGGAGTCATGACTGGCCATGCAGTCATGAGTGAACGGGGAGTACAGGAGGGGACTGAGCACGCACCCCTGAGGGGCCCCCGTGTTGAGGATCAGTGTGGCATATGTATTGTTACCTACCCTTACCACCTGGGGTCCAGGATTCAGTTTCAGAGGGATGTGTTTAGTCCCAGGGTCCTTAGCTTAGTGATGAGCTTTGAGGGCACTGTGGTATTGAACACTGAGCTGTAGTCAATGAATGGCATTCTCACATAGGTGTTTTGTCCAGATGGGAAAGGGAAGTGTGGAGTGCAATAGAGATTGCGTCGTCTTTGGATCTGTTGGAGCGGTATGCAAATTGGATTGGGTTTAGGGTTTTTGGGATTATGGTGTTGATGTGAGCCATGACCAGCCTTTCAAAGCACTTCATGACTACAGACGTGAGTGCTACGGGTTGGTAGTCATTTAGGCAGGTTACCTTAGTGATCTTGAGCACAGGGACTATGGTGGTCTGCTTGAAACATGTTGGTAATACAGAGTCAGTCAGTGACAGGTTGTAAATGTCAGTGAAGATACTTGCCAGTAGGTCAGCGCATGATCGGAGTACACGTCCTGGTAATCCGTTTGGCCCTGCGGCCTTGTGAATGTTTACCTGTTTAAAGGTTTTACTCACATTGCCTATGGAGCGCATGATCACACAGTCATCCGGAACAGCTGATGATCTAATGTGTGTTTCAGTGTTACTTGCCTTGAAGCGAGCGTAGAAGTAATTTAACTTCTCTAGGGTAGGGGGCAGCATTTTCACTTTTGGATGAAAAGCATAGACAAAATTAAACTGCCAGCTACTCATCAGCAGAAAATAAGATATGCATATTATTAGTAGATTTGGATAGAAAACACTCGTAAGTTTCTAAAACTGTTTGAATCATGTCTGTGAGTATAACATAACCTATTTAGCAGGCGAAACCCCGAGGACAAACCATTCAGATTCTTTTTTTTTTGTTGAGGTCACTCTCTTTTCAATGAAATTTCATTGGGAATACAGATTTCTAAGCGACTTGCTTGCAGTTCCTACGGCTTCCACTGGATGTCAACAGTCCTGAGAAATTGTTGAGGTTATTCCTTTGTGTGATGAAGAAATACGGCCATCTTGAAGTTGAGTCACTCTAGGTGTCCTGTTTGATCTAAGCGCGTGAGCAGAAGGCATGCTACGGTTGGTTTTATTCCTGTATTGAACACAGATCATCCCGTCTTCAATTTTATCGATTATTAACGTTAAAAAATACCTAAAGTTGTATTACAAAAGTAGTTTGACATCTTTTGGCAAACTTTACAGGTAACCTTTGAGATATTTTGTCGTCACATTTGAGCAAGTTGGAACCTGTGTTTTTCTGGATCAAACGCGACAAATAAATGGACATTTTGGATATATATCGACGGAATTAATCGAACAAAAGGACCATTTGTGATGTTTATGGGACATATCGGAGTGTCAACAACAGAAGCTCATCAAAGGTAAGGCATGAATTATATTTTTATTTCTGCGTTTTATGTCGTGCCTGCAGGGTTGGAATGTTTTCTCTTTTGTTTACTATGGTGCTATGCTCAGATAATAGCATTGTATGCTTTCGCCGAAAAGCCTATTTGAATTCTGACATGTTGGCTGGATTCACAACCAGTGTAGCTTTAATTTGGTATATTTCATGTGTGATTTAATGAAAGTTTGATTTTATAGTAATTTTCTTAGTAATTAATTTGAATATGGCGCTCTGCATTGTCTCAGGCTTTTTGCCAAGTGAGACAGCAGCGTCCCGCCTAAACTCAGATTTTTGGAAATAAATATTAACTTTACCGAACAAAACATACATGTATTGTGTAACATGAAGTCCTATGAGTGTCATCTGATGAAGATCATCCAAGGTTAGTGTATCTCTATTTCTGCTTTTTGTTACTGCTCTCTTTGGCTGGAAAATGGCTATCTTTTTCTGTGACTTGGCTCATACCGAACATAATCGTTTGGTGTGCTTTCGTCGTAAAACCTTTTTGAAGTCAGACACTTTGGCTGGATTCACAACAAGCGTAGCTTTAAAATTGTGTAAAATACTTGTACATTTGAGGAATTTAAATTATGGGATTTCTGTTGTTTTGAATTTGTCGCCCTGCAGTTTCACTGGCTGTTGACGAGGTGGTACGCTACCGTCCCGCATACCCTAGAGAAGTTAACACGTCTTGTAGGCTCGTGGCACTGGGCTGCGGCTGCGGCTGTGCTTCCCTTTGTAGTCTGTAATAGTTCGCAAGCTCTGCCACATCCGACGAGCGTCGGAGTTGGTGTAGTACAATTCAATCTTAGTCCTGTATTGATGCTTTGCCTGTTTGATGGTTGGTCGGAGAACATAATGGGATTTCTTATAAGCCTCCGCATTAGAGTCCTGCTCCTTGAAAGTGGCAGCATTACCCTTTAGTTCAGTGCGGCTGTTGCCTGTAATCCATGGCTTCTGGTTGGGGTATGTACGTACAGTCACTGTGGGGACGACGTCATCAATGCACTTATTGATGAAGCCAGTGACTGATGTGGTGTACTCCTTAATGCCATCGGAAGAATCACGGAACATATTCCAGTCTGTGCTAGCAAAATAGTCCTGTAGCTTAGCATCTGCTTCATCTGACAACTTTTTTATTGACCGAGTCACACGTGCTTCCTGCTTTAGTTTTTGCTTATAAGCAGGAATCAGGAGGATATAATTATGTTTCCTTCCTGTCCTGCAACTCAGTTAGGAACGACACTTGTATCTTTGTAGTGACTTGGTCTTTTAGAACACCATCCAAAGTGTAATTAATACCTTTTCCATGCTCAAAGGGATATTCAATGTCTGTTTTTTTACCCATCTGCTAATAGGTGCTCTTCTTTGCAAGGCATTGGAAAACCTCCCTGGTCTTTGTGGTTGTATATGTGTTTGAATTTCACTGCTCCACTGAGGGACCTTACAGATAATTGTATGTGTGGGCTACAGAGATGAGGTAGTCATAAAAAAATCATGTTAAACACTATTATTGCACAGTCCATGCAACGTATTATGTGACTTGTTAAGCACATGTGTACCCCCAAACGTATTTAGGCTTGCCACAACAAAGGGGTTGAATACTTATTGACTGAAGAGATTTCAGATTTTCCTGTTTTATTAATTTGTAAACATTTCTAAAAACACAATTCCACTTTGATATTATGGGATTGTCACATCTGCTCCTGCTCCTTCCCTTCGGCATACGACGTCGCCAGAGTACTAACCACTGGTCCTGGGATTCATCATTACGCACACCTGTTAGTCATTATGATTCACACCTGGACTCCATTACCTTCATCATTTCCTCCCCTTTACATGTCACTCTCATGTTCATTCACCAGTTGGTATTGTTCTTATGTTTCAGCGGTCTGCCTTATATTAGTGTCATATTCTTGGTTTGCTTGTTTTATTAAAACGTTTCACCTGCACATACTTCCGTCTCACCATTACAGAATACTCATCATTACAGAATACGAACTCGAAATATGGAAGCAGCAGGACAACCAGACATCTTCCAGACGATCGATGAACAAGGTCACCTTCTTCATCAACACCATGATCAGCTGGCTCAACTGGGGACGGCCATGGAAGATGTTCTCCGCAGTCTACAACGTCTCAACAGGGGAGGATATTTTATAGCCAGTCTACCCAACGAGTCAGCACACCAGTGCCATTGACTGTGCCATTGACCTGTTTTTCCTGTGCTACACCTCCGCGCAGATGCATCTACCCTCTGTCAGTGGCTGAGACCCAAGGCATGGAGGACTATATTCAAGAGGCATCAGCTGGTTTCTTCTTCATGGCCAGGAAGGAGGGACAATTACGCCCTTGTATCGATTACCGTGGACTAAATGACATCACCACGAAGTATTGGTACCCTCTCCCGCTGGTGCCATCAACCATCGAGCAGCTCCGCGGGGCCCGGTTCTTCACCAAACTGGACCTGCGGAGTGCCTACAATCTCATTCTCATCCGGGAGGGGGATGAGTGGAAGATGGCGTTCAGCATGATGCCTGGTTACTACGAGTACTTGGTTATGCCCTTTGGCTTAGCCAATGCTTCGTCAGTGTTCCAGGAATCTGTCAACGAGATTTTCAGGGACATGCTCAGACATCAGGTGATAATGTACATTGCTGACATCCTGATCTTCTCGACCAACCTGGAAGATCACATCACTCATGTTCGAGCAGTCCTGGAACGCCTCTTGGCCAACCACCTATTCGTCAAGGCAGAGAAGTGCCAATTCCACCAGAGGGCTGTCTCCTTCTTGGGCTACCAAATCAGCCTGCAGGGAGTGAGGATGGAGGACAAGAAGGTAGATGTGGTAAGGTGATGGCCAGTCCCAACCACCATCAAGGGGTTACAAAGGTTTTGGGGTTCGCTAACTTTTACCACCGCTTCATCAGGAACTTCAGCGCCGTCGCCGTCCCTATCATCTCCCTCCTCAAGGGTGAGCCTCGTAGGTTGGTTTGGTCTCCAGCAGCCGACGATGCCTTTCGACTCCTCAAGGGGAGATTCACGTCCGCATCCTTGCTAAAGCATCCAGATCCCACGCTACCTTTTGTGGTTGAGGTAGATGTATTGGAGGTCAGTTTTGTATCCTTGTGTCTTCTCCAAGAAACTGTTCCCCACAAAGAGGAATCTTGACTTCGGCGATCGGGAGGTCTTGGCGGTGAAGTTGGCATTAGAGGAGTGTAGAGACTGGCTGGAGGCCGCCAAGGAACGATTCATCTTCCTCACCGACAATCGGAACCTTGAGTACATATGGACAGCAAGGAGACTGAATCCGCGCCAAGCCAGGTGGGCCCTCTTCTTCACCAGGTTCGACTTCACGCTGACCTATCACCCAGATTCTAAGAACTTCAAGGCCGATGCCCTATCCCGAGTCCAGTGGTTTGTGATGTGGACATTCGCCAGGCTCTAGAGAGGGAGCCCGTACCCCGGAATTGTCGTTCCACGCCCCTCAACGTTCCCACAGGGATAAGGGATTGGCTGCATACACAGCTGCCGTCACTGGACATCCAAGCCTTTCTCGCACCATTGATTCCCTCACTGAGAAATACTGGTGACCTACTTTGGTGCAGGATGTTACGCGGTGTATCAACTCCTGTTACTTGTGTGCTCAAATCAAGTCCCCCCAGAATGCTCCTGCAGGGAAGCTCCTGCCACTTTCTGTGCTTCAGCGACCTTGGTCCCATCTATCCATTGACTTTGATACTGATCTTCCCCCTTCTGATGGTTTCACCACCATTCTGGTGGTAGCGGATAGATTTTCCAAGTCATGTCGATTAATTAATAATCCCTCTTCCTGGTCTTCCCACTGCTCTACAGGTCGCTGAGGCACTCTTCCAGCAGGACTTCCGGCATTATGGCCTTCTGGAGGACATCGTCTTGGACCGTGGCCTCAAATTCACCTCCCAAGTATGGAGGCCATCTTGGAGAAGCTTGGGGTCAAGGTTAGCCTCACATCTGGGGCAGGTGGAGAGGAGGAATCAAGGGCTGGAGAGGTTCCTGAGGAGTCACTGTCTGGACTGGCAGGGTGAGTGGGAATGTTTCCTTCCTTGGGTAGAGTACACCCAGAAATCTCTACATCACTCCTCCACTGGGTTGACCCCCTTCCAGTGTGTTTTGGGTTTCCAGCCGGCCCTGGCTCCATGGACCCCGGCCAGACCACGGCTCTTGTGGTAGATGAGTTGTTATGGTGTGCAGAGGAGGTGTGGAACAATGCAGACGTGAGACTCCAGCGCGCCATCCATCGTCAGAAGGAACAGGCAGACTGTCACCGCAGTGAGACCCCTGTGTTCCATCTTGGGGATCGCATCTGGCTCTCTACCAGGAACCTCCCACTCCGCCTGCCCTGCAAGAAACTGAGCCCCCGGTTTGTGGGGCCGTGCAAGGTTCCCCCCCCCTTGGTCGGCGCCGTTCTGCGGCTGGAGCCACACATCAGAGTGGGGGTACTGTCATGTCTGCTCCTCCCCTCTGGCATACGACATCACCAGAGTACTAACCACCGGTCCTGGGATTCATCATTACGCACAACTTTTAGTCATGATTCACAACTGGACTTCGTTAGCTTCATCATTTCATTCTCCCATGTTCATTCACCAGTTGGTATTGTGCTTGTGTGTCGGTGTTCTTGTCACGCCCTGACCATAAGAGAGCTTGGAAGGAGATCCTGTCCGGAAAGGATCGCCTTCCATGGGAGCAGACGAGGCAGCGAGGGAACAACAACGACGACACCGGGGTTTGCGGCCACGACGGAAGCCCGAGAGGCAGCCTCAAAAATGTTTTTGGGGGGGGGTACATGGGGTGGTTGGCGGAGCCAGGTTTTGAACCAGAGCCAACTCCCCGTACTCACCGCGGGGCGCGAATGACCGGTCAGGCACCATGTTTTGCAGTGATATGCACTGTGTCTCATCCACAGTCCGGTGGGTTCTGTGCCAGCTCCTCGCACCTGTCGTGCTAAAGTGGGTGTCTGTCCAGGACGGGTTGTGCCGGCTCAGCGCTCCCGGTCTCCAGTACGCCTCCAGGGTCCAGTACATCCTGCGCCGGCTCTACGCACTGTGTCCCCTGTCCGCCTTCACAGCTCAGTGCGTCCTGTGCCAGCTTCCCGCACTTGCCATGCGAAGGTTTTTTGTCCAGGACGCGTTGTGCCAGCTCTACGCATCAGGCCTACAGTGCTCCTTCACAGTCCAGGACGTCCTGTGCCTGCTCCTCACGCTCGCCCTGAGGTGCGTGTCACCAGCCCGGTACCACCAGTGCCGGCCCCACACACCAGGCTTCCAGCGACGATCCCCAGTCCAGAGCTTCCGGTGACAGTTCCCAGTCCAGAGCTTCCGGCGACAGTTCCAAGTCCAGAGCTTCTGGCGACAGTTCCAAGTCCAGAGCTTCCGGCGACAGTTCCAAGTCCAGAGCTTCCGGCGACAGTTCCAAGTCCAGAGCTTCCGGCGACAGTTCCAAGTCCAGAGCTTCCGGCGACAGCTCCCAGACCAGATCTTCCGGCGACGTTTCACAGTCCGGAACCTCCAACGACGGTCCACGGTCCGGAACCTTCAACGACGGTCCACGGTCCGGAACCTCCTGAGCCGGTCCACGGTCCGGAACCTCCTGAGCCGGTCCACGGTC